>NC_086455.1:31731987-32102612 GCF_028390025.1 Pseudophryne corroboree
GAGGTATACAGTAGCATAGTGTTCTCATGGAGGCATACTGTAGTATTCAGAGAGGGTGGCAATAGAACTGTGGTCTATGCAAAATAAGCCTGGAGTATCTTTTGCACCTAATATAGGGCTGGTTAAAATGCTCACTGATGATGACTGGTTGCCAGAGGCACTGAGAATAGCGGAGAAGCTAATAATTACCCAGGATCAGGCTTGTTCAAGGGACCAATCTGGGCCCCTGCCAGAGGTTCAAGAGGTCTCAGTGCATGCAATTGCAAAGTAGTGATGCACAAACTATTTTTCTTTTTTTTATAGAGATGTGGCCACACCTTCTGGATTTAGTCTACTCCCTCAGTATTATGTAGGTGCGCTGTAAAGCCACATACACACTAGACGAGAAAGTAAAAGATATCGCTCAGAAGGGCCATTCTGAGCGATATCTTTTACCAACTCATCTAGTGTGTACACTCAACATCGTTTACGATGCGTGTTTCCGTGCATCGTTAATGACCCCCTACCTCATCAGAACAGTTCAGATGAGGGAGGACCTCATTAATGAGGGCTGTAGCATGGCCCCCATTCCCCCCATCACTCCCCTCACCATCGCTCCCACCCCGCTGGCATCGGCTAGAGTGTATGCACTTGCCAATGCCGGCACCCCGCCAGGTACCCGCCACAGCAAATATCGCCGGGTACACACATCGGCTAGTGTGTTCCTAGATTAAGTCTTGGAGACTCTGCCAGTAGCATCCAAGCCTAGATAAAAGGACAGGGGATGCGGTTAAGATCCCGCCGGAAGGAATCCCGGCGGTCGGAATACTGACATTGGAATCCCGACCGACACAATCCCGACATATTCTCCCTCTGTGGGTGTACACGACACCCATAGATGGAGAATAAATTAGTGTGCCGAGCATAGCGAGGCACCATGCCTGCAGCATGGCGAGCGCAGCGAGCCCGCAAGGGGCTGCGTTGCGCTCGCCCCCCCTGTTGGGATTGTGCCGGTCGGGATTCCGGTGTCGGGATTCCGACCGCCGGGATCCCGTCCGGCGGGATTTCGTACTGATCCCAAGGGAAGGCATATGACAAAGCAAAAATACTACATTTTTTCTGTGTATGCTGTTTGGGAGTAAGAAATGGCCATTTTACTACCAACTTTACATCAAACCCATTACGTTTACATAGTGGTGCACAGTAGTATTGCAATTGATGGCATCTGGCAATGTGTGCATGCATACTAGTATTGCTACATTCCTATGGGGGTAATTTCGAGCTGTTCGCTCGTTGCCTATTTTCGCAACGGAGCGATTAAGGCAAAAATGCGCATGCACATGTTTCGCAGTGCACATGCGGTTAGTATTTTAACACAAAACTTAGTAGATTTACTCACGCCTGAACGAAGATTTTTCATCGTTGAAGTGATCGTAGTGTGATTGACAGCAAGTGGGTGTTTCTGGGCGGAAACTGGCTGTTTTCTGGGAGTGTGCGGAAAAACGCAGGCGTGTCAGGGAAAAACGCGGGAGTTTCTGGAGAAACAGGGGAGCGGCTGGCCGAACGCTGGGAGTGTGTGTGACGTCAAACCAGGAACGAAACTGACTGAACTGATCGCTATTTGTGAGTGAGTCTCGAGCTACTCAGAAACTGCTAAGAAATTTCTTTTCGCTATTCTGCGAATCTTTCGTTCGCTATTCTGCTAAGCTAAGATACACTCCCAGAGGGCGGCGGCTTAGCGTGTGCAATGCTGCTAAAAGCAGCTAACGAGCGAACAACTCGGAATGAGGGCCTATGAACATTCACAAACAGCAAAACTGAAATTCATTCTTAAATACAATGTACATTTTCTCTTGAGTGCATTCTTATGGCAAATTATGTGTTTTGAATGCCCTGCTTAGCTGTAATGCATTAAGTTATTATGCAGGATTACTGCAACAATAATACCCATTTTTCTAAATGTTTTACTGTAAATGTCTGGCTAGACTATGTATTGAGAATGAAATTAAACCTGAACTTCATTTGTGATTAACATATAAGAAATCAATCTTAGAAAATTGGACGTGATTTAGAAATTTCCCTATAGGCTTTGATTAGTCTCTAAGTGAAAACTGTATCTATTGTTGAACTCACAATAAAGCAAATGTTTTTGTAAAGCCTGCCCTACTGAATATGTGAGAAAAAGGGGCATGTTAATTAACCACTTTGCTGGCTTTTTTTTTCTTCTTTTTTTTAATAATGTCTTTAAAAAAAAAACACTCAGAAACTTAAATTGAAATAATTAAGATTAGAACATATTTTTTAAATATAAATTTAAATATTTTATTGAAAAAGAAATACACCAATGCAGGTGTTTCACACTCCTACCCCCTACGTGTTCACAGGCTTCCATTTTACAATGACGTCACATCCCAAAGTGTCAATAATTTCACCAATACCAACAGATTCCCAGTGGCAGTGGCAGATCTCCTGTGCCCCCCCCCCCCCCCCGTCTTTCCACTAATGTGTCACTATATATGTGTATCCAATGTTTCACTAGTATATATGCATATAGTAACCTATTCCTCCCAAGGGTCAGTAAACCTTATCAAGAGACTAACTCGCCATCCCTACCCACATCCAATATTGCAAAAGTTCACCTCATCTTCATTAACCCTCTCCATGACATGGGTGGTCATTCCGAGTTGATTGCTCGCTAGCTAGTTTTAGCAGCCGCGCAAACGCTATGCCGCCGCCCACTGGGAAGTGTATTTTAGCTTAGCAGAAGTGCGAACACATGTGCAGCCGAGCTCTGCAAAAACAGTTTGTGCAGTTTCAGAGTAGCTCTGAACCTACTCAGCGCTTGCGATCACTTCAGCCTATTCGTGTCCGGATTTGACATCATACACCCACCCAGCGAACGCCCAGCCACGCCTGCGTTTTTTCAGACATGCCTGCGTTTTTGCAAACACTCCCTGAAAACGGTCAGTTGACACCCAGAAACGCCCCCTTCCTGTCAATCTTCTTGCTGCCGTCAGTGCGACTGAAAACTGTGCTAGAACCTGTGCACAACCACAACCGGCTTTGTACCTGTACGACGCGCGTGCGCATTGCGGTGCATACACATGCGCAGAAATGCTGATTTTTAGCCTGATCGCTGTGCTGCGAACAACGGCAGCTAGCGATCAACTCAGAATGACCCCCATTGTTACTTCACTTTGGCATTGTACTTCCCCCACACTGATGCAGAACATGGGTCAGGGAGGACTGACCATCACCCCATTGCTGTAGCTGATCTCTGTATTCTCCTCCGTGCACTTTTAGTTTCCTGCACTTGCTCCCCAGAATGCCGTTTGCATGAGTAGAATGCATAACTTTCTGCAGAGCATATTTTGCATGTTTTCGCAATGACCATGCAATGGAACTGTGTATAAGCTAGTAAGAGAGGGGCAAGGTCCCACATCATTTATTTGCATCTACACGTATAACTAATTGGGTTGTAACATGACATAGGGGGACATGTACTAAGCAGTTATAAAAGTGGAGAATTGAGCCAGTGGAGAAGCTGCCCATGGCAACCAATCAGCATTGACGTAACATTTAGAATTTGCATACTATAAATGTATACAGAGCAGCTGATTGGTTGCCATGGGCAACCTCTCCACTGGCTCACTTCTCCACTTTTAGCACATGCTTAGTACATGCCCCCCATGGTCACCTAAGTAGGTACTGTAAATTCATCAACTTCCAACCCCGTATCATAATCTTGTTGGAATATTTAATTGTGTCCATTCTTCAGATATACTGCAACCATTTCAGATTGCTTATTAAGCATTGATGTGACTCACAAAAATATTTCACCAGGCATTACATATTCCTTTTGCAGAGAAAATGTTCTAATTGAAGGATTTGGGAAGAGAAGTAATCGGAATTTTTCTCTTGCCGCTAGATCTGCTATCTTATGATAGTTTGAATATCCGTACATCTATATGAGTATCAATGCTGTTTTATGAGTAGTCATCTCTCTGACCACTTGGCTTGATTCAGGCCCTGGCGCAAGTTGGTTGCAAGTTGCAAAGTACTGATGATCAGTATTTTGTGTGTGTGCCGGACACATACTGGGTCCAGTGCTTTTGGATGCAGTACGGGGACGGACAGTCTGCTGCTGTTTGGGGGTAGGGAGGGGGTAGCGATGGCAGCCTTTTCCCAAAATGGAGACGTGACTTCTCTATCTTGGGAGGGAGCCGAGACCAGGATATCTGTCAGAAGAATGAGATTTCGTTGCCTCTTGGTCAGAGCTGATTCAATGCTGCATACTACGACATAACAAGGTTCACTAATGCAAGCAGGAGATGTCTACTTTTTTTCAAACACCTCCTCCTGCATTACCGTACTGGTGCATCTCTGCTGCTTCCATGTAACCAGCACTGATGCCGCCTCTGATCACATCTGAATCAGGCCCACAGTTATTCCAGCTGGAGTTGCAGCTGTCTTCAGTATTGGCACCTGCACCTACCTCATTCTGGGTGCAGTAGAACTGAAATACTATAGTTTGTTCTCACACTTCAATAAAATTGCTGTCTCTTTTATGCAATTGTACTTTTGTACACTGAGCGTAAATGTATAGACTGCGCTATGATGGATACGTCATAGTCTGCACCCTACACTCATATCTTCTGTTTGGGTTTCATCATAATTTACAGCATTGCTTTGTGTTTTATTTATTATTACCAGTTATTTATATAGCGCACACATATTCCGCAGCACTTTACAGAGAATATTTGCCCATTCACATCAGTCCCTGCCCCAGTGGAGCTTACAATCTATATTCCCTATCACATGTACACGCACACACATTCACGCTAGGGTTAATATTGTTGAGAGCCAATTAACCTACCAGTATATTTTGGGATTGTGGGAGGAAACCGGAGTACCCGGAGGAAACCCACGCAAGTACGGGGATAATATACAAAGTCCACACAGTAAGGATCATGGTGAGAATCAAACCCATGACCTCAGTGCTGTGAGGCAGTAACGCTAATCAATACACCACCCGTACTGCCCCAAACAGTACTTGTTTGTCCATTACAACATTTGTTTACTATCCTACTCAATATAAGCATACGTGTGGTTTGAAGATGAACACATTTGTGAAATTAGTATTTGAGACTATGCTTATTAAATACCGCCTGTAGTTATTGGCTAAAACTTGATTATTGCTTTTCTAGGAATTAGAGAACCATATTGCCTACAAGCTGTAATGTCCAGCATTACCTGCTTATATTTATGTATTTTTTTTCTTGCTGTCTCCATCTTCCCCTCTCTTTGTCTCCATTACTCCCACTCTACACACAAAGTTTCCCTCTCTCTTCCCTGACACTTTGGGATCTATTTACTAAGCCTTGTATGGAGATAAAATGGACAAAGATAAGTACCAGCCAATCGGTTCATAACTGTCATTTTTCAAACTCAGTCTCTGACATGGCAGTTAGGAGCTGGTTGGCTGGTCATTTATCTCCGTCCACTTTATCTCAATCCAAGGCTTAGTAAATAGACCCCTTTTATCCCCACCTCTCCTCCCTTCCCACACTGAATCACTCACTCCTGCACATCTGACACTGGTGGGAGGGGTAGGAATACATACTGTTCCAACATGATGACTTCTTTTTTATCATCAGTCAGTTTTTCAATTCTATAGATCAGTGGTTCTCAAACTCGGTCCTCAGGACCCCACACGGTTCACGTTTTCCATGTCACCCGGCAGCTGCACTGTGTATCACCAACTGTCACATTTTAAAAATCTACAGGTGACCTGCAAAACATGGACCGTGTGGGGTCCTGAGGACCGAGTTTGAGAACCTGTGCTATAGATCATTCTATGATCCTCCCACTTGACATAATTATCATCCAACATTTGCTATTGCCTCAGTTGGAAAATGTATTCCCAATAAACTTTGGATTTTGCCTTTGTCATTTATGATTTTTCTTGCAATCTTATGAGCATATCCAGTGCTGACCTTAGTCTATTTGGAAGATTAAATAAAAACTGCTGTGGCAATCTTTTGAAACAAAAAAAAAGTTTTAGTGTTTCTTTCATATTATGATCTATTAAATTGGCCATTGACTTTCCTCAACTTTGGTGATACAGGTTGAGTATCCCTTATCCAAAATGCTTGGGACCAGAGGTATTTTGGATATGGGATTTTTCCGTATTTTGGAATAATTGCATACCATAATGAGATATCATGGTGATGGGGCCTAAATCTAAGCACAGAATACATTTATGTTTCATTTACACCTTATACACAGCCTGAAGGTCATTTTAGCCAATATTTTTTATAACTTTGTGCATTAAACAAAGTGTGTGTACATTCACACAATTCATTTATGTTTCATATACACCTTATACACACAGCCTGAAGGTCATTTAATACAATATTTTTAATAACTTTGTGTATTAAACAAAGTTTGTGTACATTGAGCTATTAAGAAACAAAGGTTTCACTATCTCACTCTTACTCAAAAAAGTCCGTATTTCGGAATATTCCGTATTTCGGAATATTTGAATATGGGATACTCAACCTGTAATATCGGTATGTATCCATAAGTACTCAACAGTCTCTGCATTAATATGGTCAAATATGCACAAAAAAGGCACATAAGATTTCATTTTTGGGTGCAACAATATACAAACCTTAGGCCAGATGTTATGATGCCTGAGTACAGCGGCCGTGTGGGATGTCGGCCTAACTTGGATGTTTATTTAAAGGGGCAATTAATTACAAGGCACGGTTTAGCCTTGTAAGTGATTGCCCCTTAAAAACGAAAAGTCCAAGTTCGGCCGCATCCCGCTCCTCTGCCAAACTTAGGCGTCTTTACATCCGGCCCCTTATGTCTGGTACTACATCTACAATTGCATGGAGATTAACCAGCATTTGATTTCACATATTATGCAAAGAAGCACTTCAGAGACTGTTTGGTATATTTACTAAGGTGCTGGGTTTTAGAATTAGAGGGGTTGCCCAGAGCAACCAATCAGATTCTAATTATCATTTCACTAGCAATATCTAGAAGATATTATCTAGACCAGTGGTGGCCAACCCGCAGCTCTCAAACCGCATGCGGTTCTTTCTCCATCCACATGCGGCTCGGCTTCCTGCCCCGGGTGTACCGTCTCCCAGCTTCCGCTGCCTGCCTGGCACACAGCTAGTGCAGCAGCAGGATTTCTAAGGGTGATGACCCAAGAGCCAATCAGAGCTCGTGGACTGGCAGCTGCAGCTCCTGATTGGCTGCTGGACCGCAAGCTTTGATTGGCTCATGAACCAGCATCTGATACACACACGCTGTCGCCATAGACTGAGGGGCAGGAGAGGCAAACGCTGCACTCTTCTCCCCTCAAACAACAAAGGCAAGCCAATCAGCAGCGCGGTGAGCAGCACTGGGCAGCATATCTGACACTATGGGGGCATATGTGAATCTGGCACTGTGCGGGCATATATGTATCTGGCACTGTGTGGGCATATCTGTACCTGGCACTGTGAGGGAATATGTGTACCAGGCACTGTGAGGCATATTTATATCTGGCACTGTGTAGGCATATATGTATCTGGCACTGTGTGGGCATATGTGTATCTGGCACTGTAGGGGCATATCTGTCACTGTGGGGGCATATGTGTATCTGGCACTGTATGGGCATATCTGGCTCTGTGGGGGCATACAGTATGTGTACCTGGCACTATGGGGCATATGTGTACCTGGGACTGTGGGCACATATGTATCTCACTGTGGGGCATATGCGTATCTGGCACTGTGGGGCATATGTGTATCCAGCACTGTGGGTGCATATGTGTACCTGGCACTGTGGGGCATATTTATATCTGGCACTGTGTAGGCATATATGTATCTTGAACTGTAGGGGCATATGTGTTTCTGGCACTGTAGGGGCATATCTGGCACTGTGGGGGCATATTTGTATCTGTCACTGTGGGGGCATTTGTATATCTGGCACTGTGGGCATATGCATATCTTGCACTGTAGGTGCATATGTGTTTCTGGCACTGTAGGGGCATATCTGACACTGTGGGGGCATATATGTATCTGTCACTGCACTACTGGGGGCATATGTGTATCTGGCCCCCATATGTGTATTACGCCCCCATTTTAATTGGCCACGCCCCATATGGCATGTGGCCACACTCACTTTAGGCACGCACTGAAGGCACACGTACACAGTACCACTAAGAGACTTTTTCTACATGCACCACTGACTGGGGCATTATACAGTATGTATGTGGCACTCTACTGGGGCATAATATGTATGTGGCACTGTACTGGGGCATTATATGTATGTGGCACTGTACAACATGACTAAAAGCAGGATTGTGACACAAGGTCATACTCTTACAAACGTCATACCGAAAGGTGTGCGCACAAAATTTTTTTTTGTGTGCGCGTGCCTTAGGCAACATCTCCACTTCTAAAAACCCGCACCTTAGTAAATAAAGAATGCCACTTTGTTTACTGTAATTTTTATCCAAAATTAATTTGTGTAAAGTTTCACAACAAAACCTTTTACCAACAAGAGTTGTAGACACATTTGGGAAAAATTAGGATACCTGATATTAAAAAAAGCATCCACAAAAGATTGACGCATTAACTTGTCATATGATGTGATAGAAATGACAATGTGGTAATAAAATTAAATGTTCTCCTGACACTCTCTCTCTCTCTCTCTCTCTCTCTCTCTCTCTCTCTATCAATCTATTTCTCTAATATATACAGAATAGTGATGATCTGGGGGTATTTAGGGGGTCATTCCGAGTTGTTCGCTCTTTGCCGATTTTTGCAATGCTGCGATTTGCTGCTAACTTTGCATGCGCATGGTACGCAGAGCGCATGCGCTTAGTTATTTAACTAAAAACTTAGTAGATTTACACAAGCTCGAGCGAAGTTTTTTCAATGCTCGAGTGATTGTAGTGTAATTGACAGGAAGTGGGTGTTTCTGGGCGGCAACTCAGTGTTTTCACGGCGTTGGCTAAAAAACGCAGGCGTGCCAGGGAAAAACGCAGGAGTGGCTGGAGAAAAGGGGGAGTGGCTGGCCGAACGCATGGCGTGTTTGTGACGTCAAACCAGGAACTAAACGGACTGAGCTGATCGCAATCTAGGAGTAGGTCTGGAGCTACTCAGAAACTGCAAAGAATTATTTAGTAGCAAATCTGCTAATCTTTAGTTCGCTATTCTGCTATGCTAAGATACACTCCCAGAGGGCGGCGGCCTAGCGTGTGCAATGCTGCTAAAAGCAGCTAGCGAGCGAACAACTCGGAATGACCCCCTTAGATCAATAGAGTATTTAGTGGGGTAGAGTCTAGATACTCATATCAGGATCAACTCGCATGTTTTCAAGTTTAAATAAACAAAATAGATATTTACTGTTAGCATACAGCAATAAAAACCAAAATAGATTAGACCTCACTCAGGGCACTAGCTCAATTCTTGACCTCTAACACGGCAGCTATTCTGCAACATAATACTAAGTCTCAGTCCTGTCTGCTTCTTTCAGGTCTAGCCTCTGGCTTTTGGGCCTGGCTTGTCTTACACAACTTCACCTGCACAATCTCAGAGTTTTATGGTCCTTCTTCCTTGTGTGGGCATATTCCTCCAGCCACACACATAATTCATGGCTCACTATCGCCATCTATCTTGATATTGCAACACATCCCAATTTCCAGCTTACAGCCTCTGGGGTGAGAAACTAGGGAAGAGGCATTTACATGATGAAGTTCCTCTTCACTCTTCTCCTGAGGGTTATCCACCATACACAAGACCATCATCCAGGCTCTTCTGTTATCTCATGGTCCTATCTTCCAAAATCTGGTGTTTCCTTTTCTTTTTCTTTTTTAACTTTATGGTACCCCTTGAACACCATTCTTTCTATCTCCAGATTCATTCGTGCATACCATTTTAGGCATTTACAATACAAAGTAATTTTCCCCAAAGTATCCTTAGATTATTCTGGTTCAAAAAGAGATTGGCTTTTCCTTGGTTTCTTCTAAACAGTATAAGGTATTCCGTTGCTTTAACTTCTTTCACGCACACCAATTGCCCAACCTCTGCTTGAAACCTCTCTAGCCTTCAGCTTTAAAACCCTATCTGGGTTACTGGCATGCTTCATTGGTTACTAATCCTCTATCAAAGAGCCACTTTAACCCTAAGAGCCACAAGCATCATAATCTTCAGACCTTGACTTTATGTTATCAGAGAGTGTACTCTCATATGCTAGACTCTCATGTCCATGTACTCTAATATACTTGAATGTTTATTCCATTGACTCATAAACTCAATCTCATGGTTTTGATGGTTATTGGCTATATCAATAATGTTAATATCTCTTGGATTTTCTCGGGCATCCACTTGTTGGGCTTTGAAAATATAGTGAACAACTTTAATGGGTTCCATCACACAGATTAAGATTCACCCTCCACAGAGGTCTCTAACTTAGATTCTGTTTAGTTGGTTTACTTACTTCAAACTTTGTAGTGTAAGATAAATTTAAATTCACTTACTCACAAATTAATTTAGCTGCATTACAAGTTGTGACTTGGTTGCATAAAGATGCTATTTCATATACAGAATTACTGCTCTTCACAGGACTGTAAATATTAACTTTCGGCAAGTTTTTACCTTTCACTATAAAAGAGTGTCATAATACTCTGCTCAAATGGCACCAGTTGAGTCTTTTGTATGCCTTGTACAGTACCTTTGCCTTCTGGGATAAACGATCACTATTTGTGTTTGTCAGTTCCATATCACTATCTTCACACATCTTTATCATTGTGAACTGTAACCCTTTGGAAAGACTGCACACCTTCATCAATAACTGGGAGCTGAATGAAAGTCACTGCAAGTTCCACTGGGGAAGTTTTCAGCTTTGATACATTAGTCCCTTTTTGCCCATGGTGACATTTAATGAGTATATCTCCATTGCCCCATTGCCACCAAAATCCAATATCCTTCTGGAATCTCTTTCTTATTCACAACTTTTTGTGATCCACGTGCAGGTGCTGCTGCTAGAGTTTCGTTTTTCTGTCAGACTAGGGGCCTAATTCAGACCTGATCGGTGCTGTGCATTTTTGCAAAGCAGCCGATTAGGTCTGAACTGCGCATGCGCCGGTGCAACAGTGCACTGGTGTGTGCTAGACAGCCGACGGCTGTCTCAGCCTTGCGAATCGCCTCTGCCTGATTGACAGGAAGAGGCGGTCGCTGGGTGAGAGGGGGTGGGCCAGTGGTGTATGACCGCTATTTAGGGTGCGCGGTGCGGGCAATGCAGGTGTGCCCGGAACGTTGGGGGGATGGCCCGCGGTGGCTGCATGATGTCACACGCAGCCACTGCGACCCTCACAGTGATGAGTAGCTCCTGCCAGCGATGCTTTTGTACTTGTTCGAGGGGTCGGGCCTGACATGCGGGGTGCACTAGCCCTTTGCTGGGCGTCCCCCCACATGTCAGTGTGACTGATCGTAGATGTGCTAAATTTAGCACATCTACGATCAGGTCTGAATTAGGCTCAGTGAATAGATCAGATTCCAATTTGAGCCCAGACTTGTTTTTCCTGCTGGGTAATTTTTCACTTTGTGCTTTCCACCTTGTTATGCGTCTGCACACGATTACTCTTCACATCTTTAAATTTAACAATTCTCAGCTTTTGTTTGGCTATTTCAGACTCTGTCACTTTTTTCCATTACATGCAAGCTCTTGTTCTTGGATACTCCATTTCACCTGTAGATTGTGCAATTGTTTCTGTGTACATGACAGACACCCAGTTCACAGTCTCTCCTTGCAATTCTTCTATCACAGCACATTAATTGTACAGTTCTTTTTCAAAACTTTACTTTGTTCTGCTGTTTCAAGCAGAATTTCTTCAATTATCATATTTATTTCAACCACATCCTCTGAATTTGCGTTGGTTGTTGCCAAGTTGGTCTGGAACATCTGTGTTTGCTCTTTAAAACTAGCTTGAATAAAATTTTAATTTATTTAGTGTCTATGTCCTCAAGTAGATGATTTCTTACTAATTCACACTTTGCAAGTATTGCTTGTGTGGACACAATTAAAGAGTCTTTTTTGTTTAACACTAGAGCTAAATCCACCAGTTGTGCATGCTACGTCACTGTGATGTCCCTATACTCATTCTTGCAATTTTTTAACTTCCTGCTGAAGTACCACGCATCTTTGGTGCAACTCAACAATGTCTTATTCTTTCTTTGCAAGAAGTACATCATTTTCATATTCTTGTTTCAGCATAGACGTCTTTAACACCTCAGCTTCCTCAAGGCGTACAGACAACTTTCAATTGTGGTGTTTGTCTCTTAAAGAACTTTAATTTCCAACTCTTCTTTTTCTTCATCTTGTATAAAGGATATTTTAAAAAGTATAATTCACTGTGTCTTCTCAACAATTTGCTCATGCAACTATGGGGTCATTCCGAGTTGATCGCACATAGCAACTTTTTGCTTCTTATGCGATCAACTAGACGCCGCCTAGGGGGGAGTGTATTTTAGCATAGCAGGGCTGTGATCGCTTGTGCAGCCCTGCTATGCTAAAAAGGTTTTGTGTAAAACAAGACTAGCCCTGCAGTTACTTACCCTGTACGATGGATCCAGCGATGAAGGTCCCGGAATTGACGTCAGACATCCGCCCTCCAAACACCTGGGCACGCCTTCGGATCTCCACGTCCGGAAAACGGTGAGTTGACGCACAGGAAAGCCTTCCTCCTGTCAATATTCTTGCAGTCGCCGCTACAACCGCTTTCTTCATCCGCCGTGCATGCGCAGTTCCGACTCGTTGGAACTGCTGTGATGAACTGCAGCATGCGAACGGGTCGGAATGACCCCCTATATCTCTTCAGGAGACTATATCTTTAAGTTACTTATTTGGGCATCATAACATAAGTCTTCCATGCATACCTTTGTTCATATGGCCAAATTCTTCTTTTCCCTAATGTCCTAGTGGATAATAGGAACTGTACTTTAGTACTGTGGGGTATAGATCGGGTCCATAGTAGCCTGGCACTTTAACAAATCAATAGTATGTGCTGGCTTCTCCCCTCTATGCTCCTCCTGCAGATTCAGTTTAGAAAATTGTGCCCAAAGAGCCGGGTGCATTCCTGTGGAGCTCCAGAGAGTTTTCTTCGGAAATTTTATTTAGTTTGTTATTTTCAGGTAGTACTGGTTGGCTAGCAGTCCACCTGCATTGTGGGACTTAGTAGGGGGGGGGGGGGGTAGACCAACCTCGTGAGGGTTAATGGCTCCGTAATCCCCGCTCACAGGACATTAGTCTCCTGAGGCTCTGTTTCACATACCACACTGTATGTGCCCAAGCCAACAGCACGTCACCACCCCCTAGCAGATGCTGAATAAGATAACCGGTGCAGTGAGTGTTTACACCGGGGTCCTGGTTAGCGGGTCCCCGGTGTCATGTGGTGGCTGAAGGGCGCGGCGATCACGGGTTGCGAGCTGCAGTGCCCGCCACTGACCCCAAGACTGGTGATAGAAAGGGTGTGAAAGCTTCCTTATTTTACACAGTAAAAATGATTAAGCCAGTATAAACAACAGAATGGGACTGTCCGCCATTGAAGGGGCAGGGCTTCCCGGAGAGCGGGACCAGTGGCTGAAAGGCACCATTTCCAGCTGCTGCTGACTGAAAGGCTGCATAACAGAGATCCTCCACAGACCCTGCTGGACACCAATAGTACTGGTACCAGGGGGCTATAGAGAATGGGGAGCATGTCAGCGGTGATTCACTGCTGCAGATTCTATATGTATACATATATTATTTCCAGGGGAGTACTGTTTGCCTGGATTTTGTGTGCTGGTCCAATTCCTCTCTGTGCCACTCCATAGGGACTGTTTGGGGTGCGAGTGCTGTCTCACTGTTTTGTTGTCACTGCACTGTATTGTCATAACTCTGTGTGTTCTGCAATAACATGTCTGGGAAAGTAGCTGTGTGTTCTTCATGTACTACTTTGTTTACTCCCCCACCAGATGGGTCTCTTATGTGTAATCAATGTTCCATACACTCTCAGGGTAGTAGTTTGCACGAACCAGAATGGTTAGAATCTATCAAAAACATGATTCATAAAATAAATACAGTGTTATCCACAACTAGACTAGAACTACAGTCCCTGAAACAGTTGCTAGATAATATGTTTATTAAGACTGCTGGCCTCGGACAGGCTCCTCAGTCCTCTCTGTTGGTCTCACCTAAATGCTCACTTCCACAGATTCTCCAATCTGACTCTGATACTGAATTCCCTGATCTGGATGAGGGGGAAATTGAAATAGGGCGATGCTCTGTCCCCGGGTGTTTTAATATAAAACAAAAATCCTCGTTTACCTTCCCTGTCTCTAAGAAGTTAAACTCACTTTCCAGGGAGGCATAGGTAAATCCTGACAAAAAATTCAAAACCCCTCAGCGGTTATTGTTATTCCTTTCCTTTTCCTTCTAAGGACAGGACAATTTGGGAAACTCCCCCGGTGGTGGATACGGCAGTGTCCAGACTGTCACGTAAATTGGTATTACCTGTACCTGGGGCTATCTCCCTCAAGGACCCTACTGACCGCAAGATTGAGACTACTCTCAAATATATATATACTGTGGTGGGAGTTGCTCAGAGACCCACTATCGCATGTGGCTGGGTTTCAAGGGCTATAGTAAAATGGTCTGATAATATTATACAATGGCTTTACTCTCTCCCTCACGAGGACATCATGACACTGCTGCATCATATCCAAGATGCTGCTACCTTTATGAGTGAGACTATTAAACAATTGTGTCTCATCAATGGGCTGTGCCACGGCTATGGCGGTCTCGGCCCACAGGGCCCTGTGGCTGCGACAGTGGTCAGCGGGTGCTGATTCCAAAAAAGGCAAATGGATTTCTCAGGCAATGGCAAGTAAGATCTCCTTTGACAAAGCTGTCAGAGTACAGCGAAACACGTCAGGAACTGGACCACCTCCTTCCCATCAGCAGGATTCCCACAATTATCGTTTGGACATTTCCTATTGGGCACCATCTTGGCCTCTTTCACATCATCACCTGTGGAGACTGCATTGCCATCGTGAGAACATTCCACTCCCAGAATATACAGGTTGTGGATAGCAATTTTCCTCCAGCGTTCATCGTGTGGTAACGTTACCCATAAAAATCATAAGCGCTTTACAAGGTTACTATAATATTTCCAAGAACTGTCCATATTAATTGGAATAACGAAAGCGGGAGGTCCTGCACAATTGTACGGGATTCAAAGGAGTCCAGAGCACATATACAGAATGTTTTAGTGAATTTATCATGTTTTAATAAACCAATTTTTTTAGAGTATTATATATCTTTGTCTATCACTCAGCTCTGCTACACATATTATTTCCTGGTACTATATAAGACTTGACTACGCCTTTATAGCAGCTGCTATTGGAAAACGGACCCTTATCAAGTGCCGAAGCACCTTTCCTTGGTTAGGCTTTTTCCGCTATAGTTAAATGGTCTGGTAATATTATACAATGGCTTTACTCTCTCCCTCACGAGGACGTCATGACACTGCTGCATCATATCCAAGATGCTGCTACCTTCATGAGTGAGACTATTAAACAATTGTGTCTCATCAATGGTCCATGCCACGGCTATGGCGGTCTTGGCCCGCAGGGCCCTGTGGCTGCGACAGTGGTCAGCGGGTGCTGATTCCTAAAAAGGCAAATTGATTTCTCAGGCAACGGCAGGTAAGTCTACCTATCTGCCGTCTGCTAGACGTCCCTATCCTGGGCCCTCTCTGCAGTCTTTTCGTGTGGCCAGATTCAAAGGCAAAGCCAGGGGTACCTCTAATGCTGCAAGAGGAAACAGAGGTAAGTCCTGTAAGCCAGTGGCTGCTGCATCCCTGGACCAGACCTCTGGATCTTCCTCCACTAAGCCCTCCACATGGTTGGACCCAGCAGCAAGGCGACTTTCAGGTAGGTGCTCGCTTTCAACACTTCGCCCATATGTGGGCAAAAATACTGCCAGTACCCTTGGGTGAGGGACCTCATATCCCAAGGGTACCGGTTAGAATTTCAAGAGATACCTACTCTCAGATTCTTCAAGTCAAGCTTACCAGCTTCACATGTAGCACGGGCTACCTTGCAGGATGCCATACAGAAGCTACTGCTAACAGGGGTTATTGTTCCAGTGCCTCCCCTGTCACACAAGAGGGGTTTTTATTCAACTCTGTTTGTGATACTGAAACCGGACGGTTTGGTACGTCCAATACTGACCGTCAAATCTCTGAACCCGTACCTACGTGTGTTCAGGTTCAAGAAGGAATCCCTACGGGCAGTGGTCTACGGCTTGGAGGAAGGGGAGATCCTGGTATCCATGGATATCAAGGATGCATTTCTACATCCCAATATGGCCTCCTCATCAGACTTACCTCGGGTTCACTATACTGAACCGCCACTTTCAATTCCAGGCATTACCCTTTGGTCTTTCCACAGCTCCAAGGGTGTTCCCAAAGGTCATGGTGGAGATGATGCTGCAATTGCTCAGGATGGGTGTGAACTTCGTTCTCTATTGGAATGATCTCCTGATAAAAGCTGTATCAAGAGACGTCTGCTGCAGGCCACCGATTGAACTACTCATCTGTTTACGGACCAAGGTAGGATCCTAAATTTCCAGAAGTCTCACCTGGAATCATCACAGAAAATTAATTTTCTAGGGATAATACTGGACACAGTATCTTAGGAGGTATACCTTCCCATGGACAAGGCCTTGGCAATCCAAGCTATGGTTTGCTCAGTCCTCTAACCTCGCAGGATCTCAGTCCACATTTGCATTCATCTACTAGGCATAATGGTGGCCTCCTACGAGGCAATTCAGTACGGCAGGTTCCATGCCCGCCCGTTCCAACTGGATTTACTGAACAAGTGATCAGGGTCTCACCTACACATGCACCAGCTTGTGTCTCTGTCACCATGAGCAAGGATTTCCCTGTTGTGGTGGCTGCAAGTCCCTCACCTAGTGAGGGGTCAGAGTTTTAGTTCCCAGACAAGGAGACTGCTAACAACGGATGCCAGCCTCAGGGGTTGGGGAGCAGTGACCCAGGGGGCCCAATTCCAAGGAAAATGGTCAACTCAGGAATCTGCACTCCCAATAAATGTACTGGAACTTGGGGTGATTTACAATGCCATTCTGCAGGCCTCCTCTCTTCTCAGGGAACAAGCCATCCAAGTACAGTCAGACAATGCTACGGCAGTGGCATACATAGACCGACATGGAGAAAAAGAAGCAGGGCCGCAATGCGAGAGGTGTCAAGGATACTCCTATGGGTGGAGGCAAATGCAAGGGCCCTCTCAGCCATATTCATTACAGGATTGGACAACTGGGAATCGGATTTCCTCAGCAGGCACGGCCTTCATCCATGGGAATGGAGCCTTCATCCTCAGGTATTCCATCTGCTGGTTCACCGGTGGTGGATGTCCACAGATAGCCTGATGGCTTCTCATCTCAACAAGGAGCTCCATCACTATTGTTCCAGAATGAGGGCCCCGCAGGCGACTGCTGTGGACACTGACGACACCATGGACTTACCAGTTTGTGTACCTGTTTCATCCATTTCCTGTCATTCCAAGAGTTCTAAAAAGACTCAAAATGGAATGCATTCAGGCAATTCTGATTGCTCCAAATTGGCCTCGACGGGCCTGTTATGTGGACCTCCTGACCATGTCTCTGGAGGAACCTTGGCCTCTGCCACTTCTCAAGGGCCTTCTTCAGCAAGGACCATTCGTGTATCCAGGCTTATGGCGGCTATGTTTGATGACTTGTAGGTTGAGAGGGAAATTGTAGCCAGAAAAGGTCTCTCCTCCAAGGTGATTTTCACGATGGTCCAGGCCTGGAAGGTGGTCACGTCTAAACATTACCACCATATCTGGAAGAAATATGTCTCCTGGTGTGAAGGTAGAAAATATACTCCTATGGAGTGTTGACTTGGTCATTTTCTATTCTTCCTACAAACAGGAGTGGATTTGGGTCTAAAATTGTGTTCCATCAAAGTCCAGATTTCACCTCTCTCCATCTTCTTCCAACAATGACTTGCTGTTTTGACGGATGTTCAGACTTTCCTGAAGGGGGTTCTTCACATTCAAACACCCTTCGTCTCTCCCACGGCTCCGTGGGATCTACATGCGGTCTTCATCGTTCTCCAATTGGATTGGTTTGAACCCTTACAAAGTGTGGAATTTAAATATCTTCCTTGGAAGACTGTCATGTTGCTGGCGTTAGCCTCTGTATGACGTGTCTCAGAATTGGGGGTCTTATCCTGTAAGAGCCGTATTTGATATTTCATGAGGATAGGGCAAAGCTCAGTACTTGCCCGCAGTTTTGCCAAAAGTAGTGTTGGCTTTTCACGTAAATCAACCTATAGTGGTTCCAGTGATGGCTTACACATCAGTTGCTCCAAATTCCATGGATGTGGTGAGTGCTTTGAGAATTTACATCACGAGTACTGCTTGTCACAGAAAATTTGACTCCCTGTTTGTCCTTTATGACACTACCAAGATTGGTCGTCCTGCTTCAAAGCAGTCTATTGCTCATTGGCTCAGGTTGACCATTCAACAAGCTTATTCTTCCAGCATTGTCGCTGCCAACTTCTATCCAGGCCCGCTCCACTAGGTCGGTGGGTTCTTCCTAGGCGGCTGCCCAGGGTGTCTCGGCCTTACAGTTGTGCCATGCAGCCACTTGGTCTGGGTCGAACACGTTTGTAAAGTTCTACAGGTTCGACACCTTGGCTAGTGATGACCTTTGGTTTGGTCAGGCGGTTTTTACAGTGATCTCAGCACTCTCCCACCAATTTTTTGAGCTTTGGGACTTCCCCACAGTACTAAAGTACAGTTTCTAGTATCCACTAGGACGTTATAGAAAATAGGAATTTGATACCTACCGGTAATACCTTTTCTCATAGGCCATAGTGATGACTGGGCACCAGCCTAAGTGCTTCGTTTTTCCTGCTTCCTACGTTGTAAGTGTTCATGGTTGGGTCTGCTGTTGCTGTCCTTGTTCCATGTTTGATTAGCCTTGCTAATCTTGTTGTTGGTTAGCGTTGCTTCCTTCTGTTCGGTTAGTATTGCTATCCTTTTACTGTTGTGTGTTGGTTCACTACCTCACCGCTGTTTATGTGTATATCCTTCTCTCAAGGTATGTCCATTTCCTCCGGCACAGATTTCCTAGAATGAGTCTGCAGGAGGGGCATAGAGGGGTGGAGCCAGCACACACTATTGACTTCCTAAAGTGTCAGGCTCCTATGAACCCGATCTATACCCCACAGTAATAAAGTACAGTTCCTAGTATCCACTACGGACTATGAGTAAAGAAATTACCGATAGGTATCAAATTCTTATTTTTTGACATAGTCTTCTCCTGGCAGACCCAGTACCATACACTGACCACATACAGTAGATCTCATGCTTGCCTTCTTCACCATGTGTGATGATCTGGGCTATTTAGGTTGGTAGAGTGTATAGTGGTGCAGAGGTTAGGTTCTCAAATCAGGGTCAATATGCAGATTGTTCAAGTTTAAATAAATGAAAAACAAGCTGTACTGTTAGCATACAGCAAAAAAAAAAAAAAATCTAGCCCTTACTTAGGCCACTAGCCCTCTTCTTGACCTTTATCTAAAAGGGCAGTTACTGTAGATTAGTCTGCCTGCTTTTTGCAAATCTAGCCACAAACTTTCAGGTCTTGAGTGGCTTCCACAACTTCACTCACACAATCTCAGAGTTTTATGGTCCCCATGCCCCTGCAGATCTGGACACTGGCCCCTTGGCCCCAACTGGTTTCTGGCTCACTGGTTTTCAGGTACATTGGGCACTAAGACTACCTTCCCCTTGCCCCTTGCTCAACTTTTTCCATACAGAAGCCCATAGTGGTGGTCTTTTTTTTCCTTGTGTGGACAGATCCCTAGAGCCATACTGGCTCACTATCACCATCTATCTTGATATAGCCACAATATATACTGTACACAGAAAGAAAGAAAGAAAGAAAGAAAGAGAGAGAGAGAGAGAGAGAGAGAGAGAGAGAGAACAGTGATTTGTTAAAATCACCAAATGTTGTACTTGTTGCTGTGAGATTTAAAGCAGTGATTTTTTGTTTATTCAAATAGTAAACCAGGTTGGAAAAGCCTGTTCGCCATATTTTTGCCCTTACAGTGATTCTATTAAGAGAGTATGATAATAATTATAGTGGACACATTCAGTTTCTCTTAGCAAAGCTGTGTGTAGTCTTTGACTACTCAAATCTATTATAGCTTCTGCTGCTTTTCTGTGATATGTTTATAAACTTTGTAACAACCACATTCTTGTGTATAGCTTTATTGCACCTTGTTGTATAGCAATCAGTGATTACTTGGTATTTGCCATCATGACAGTACAAAAAAAAATATACGGATTCTACAAAACAATTTCTACAGAAATATTTTTGCTAAATGGATATTTAATGACCAATCTCTGTGATGTAGTTTGGTTTAATTTTTGCTTTGTTCATGAACCCCATTCATTGACAGTGAAATATTAGGTATGGTTGCCTGTTTTCTGTGTAATCAGAAATTGATAAATGAGATATCAAAGTTTGCATTTCATAACAGTCAGTTTCTGTATTATTATTTGCATTTACTACTGTACATCATCATTGACAATGTTGAAAGCACTTGAAGAAGAATTGCCAGCTGAGCTATTATTTGTGGAGCTGGAATCTAAATCTGGTCTTTGATATGGGGGGGGGGGGGGGGGTAGACATTATGTCTCTCCAAAATCAGTCTATGGTGCCTTTTTAAATATAATTTCATGTATGATGTGCCCAGAATTGTTCCCTGATGGTTTAAAATGAGCTTTTGAACACATACTGAGTCCTTGCCCATTAAAGCTTTGCGTCAAATGTAGAGTCACACAGAAAAGGGCTGTCATTACATTGTGTGCTTAAAAATAGATTCAGCCTTCTTTCAGAGTCAGCCATACCTATGTAGCAGCACAACTCCTATACATCTGATAGTGTGAGTTTTGTACCAGTCCAAACCTTGGAGTAAAATATCAGTATGAAATAAGATGGATCTGTGCATAACCTCACCTCTAAATAGCCTACAGTTTCATCTACTGGCCCCTGAATGCTCTGAATACTCTACAGATCTGTAAAGATGTACTTCTATGCCTTGGGTACCCTTGGTCACTTGTGTCATGTGAAAATGTGAAGATACAGATAATTTGGGCTTGAATCTGAGTTGAACTCAGTGAAATCTCTATTTTTTAAAAAAAAACAATGTATTTATTTATTTTTTGTGTTGAAAACGAAAAAAATATACACTACAAAGGTGTACCGTAGAACTGAACAATCACAACATCAATGAAAAATTTGAAGCACACAAACACAAAGAATGTACGACAAAATAATATTTCAGTACACAATACTTCATAAAAAGAACAAAAAAAAAAGAAACTAAAGGATAAGGAGATGCCGGGGGTTTTAAGGGATAAGGTACATGGGGACAAAGGAGTTTCAGCAGTGTCCAGGGAGGGGGGAGGAATGGAAAAGTTACCAGGGGACCATGTTTTGTGAAAAGTCAGTACAGTATTATTTTGCAAACTTGTAATATACTGTAGTGTATCAAATCTATAATACGTCCAGCGTTATCTGAGGCCTGATGTTGAGAGATGAAGCCTACTTGGTCAGGGTGTATTAAGGAAGGCAGCAATTCACTCAGCCTAGTGGCTAAAAATTTGGCAAATAGTTTAAGATCAGTGTTAATCGTGGATATTGGATGATAGCTGGCACAAAGGGAAGGGTAGATTCAGAAGTATGAGTAAGCGCACAAGAGTCCAAATATTGTTGAATACCTTGAGCATGGGATACAGAGTCAGATGGGGCAGTCAAATTGTACAAATCTTTATAGTAGTGAACAAACGCACCATTAATATCTGTAGTATTATACAGCATATCTCCAGTGGGTCATCTGATCGCAGAGACAACCTGAGATGCCCCTTTAGATCTAAGCCGACTGGCTAGTAAAGTGTGAGCCTTATTACTTTTATCGTAAAACATTTCATTGGCCCATCTGAAGCTCCTCTCAATCTGTTCGGCTAGAAGCACTTGCAGTTAAGCCCATTTCTGAGAGTGTTGAGACAAAATCTTTTTGGACATTGTTGTCTTATGCTCTTGGTCTAGAGAAGCAATAGTAGAGTTAAGAGATGTTATCAGCGTTTCCTGAGACCATTTACGATGGGAAGCAAATTGGATCATATGGCCTCTAATCACTGATTTATGAGCATCCCAGACTGTGGGGACAGGAAAATCCTCAGAGGAGTTAAGGTGGAAATATTCCTGCAGTCGTTCTCTTACCAGTTCCTGAAACTGGGGAAGTTTCAGGAGAGTTTCATTGAGTCTCCATGATGGCCTACCCAAGGTGGACTCTAAGAGCCCAAATGAAGCTTCCAGTATTGAGTGGTCAGACCATGAATTAGGGAGAATGGAGGAATGTATCACTGTTTGAGAAAAGGAAGCACAACCAAGAAAGAGGTCGATGTGGGGGTTTGAATAGAAAGTATAGTCCCTTACTGAGGGGTTGAGGGATCTCCAGATGTCAAATAGACCAGCCTCAGCCATGTGTTTACATAGAGCCACAGAGCCTGGGATTTTGGACCTCTCATTATGAGGACCTGATTTATCTAGCGATAGGAGTTGGGCTGTATTGAAATCTCCACCTACAAGTGTTTTACCGCTTCTAAAGTCAGAGAGGATATGAATAAACTTATTATAAAAGTGGGAATGGCCCAAATTGGGGGCATAAATATTAGCTAGGGTCTCCTCCTCATCTCCCAATTTACCCTTAAGAATAAGAAATCGACCCTCAGGGTCACATTTGGAGTCAGACAATACAAACAGGAATGTGGAGTGCAGCACTATGGCCACACTATGGCCACACCGTTCCGTTTAGAGATGTTGTTAGAGTAATATACATTTGGGTAGTGTTTGGAAGCTAACAATGGATGACTCCCTGATTTGAGGTGAGTCTCCTGAAGAAAAATTATATCGCCAATGAGCGAACAAGTGAGAGCGCTTCTGTGGGGTGTTAAGGCCCTTAGTGTTAATGTTGAAGCATGTAAAAGGCATGATTAGGGAAAGAAAAAAAAGGGAAAAAGGGGAAGGGGCTCTGGACTCCGCTATGAAGAGATAGTCACAGTCAAAAACCAAAGAGGATTGTGGGAGGGAGGGTAGTAGGGAGTACAGACAAAAATTATGGCTGACTACTACCGCGTATGAGCTCCAACAAAAAGGGGAGAGCTCGAGGGCGGGATTCAGTAATCGGGGGGTGAACCCGAGTCACAATGACAAGTATACAACTAGAAATGCAATAATCCCAAAAACGGGGAGTGGTGAGGCTTGGCTATGTGCCAACATTTCTCACCCAGCGCAAGTATGCAACAGTGCACATGAAAAATTTGTGAGTATTATCGTTAAACAAATTAAACACTGACATAAAAAGACATAAGTGTTAAGTAAGGTAAATTGTGAAAACATTACAGAACACAATGTGTAAACAAACTCAGTAAATACATACCAGAGACATGATAGCAATCTGTGGTTCAAAACATAACGTACAGCCTATGGCCCTCATTCCGAGTTGTTCGCTCGCTAGCTGCCTTTAGCAGCATTGCACACGCTAGGCCGCCACCCTCTGGGAGTGTATCTTAGCTTAGCAGAATAGCGAACGAAAGGTTAGCAGAACTGCTACTAAATAATTCCTTGCAGTTTCTGAGTAGCTCCAGACCTACTCCTAGACTGCGATCACCTCAGTCCGTTTAGTTCCTGGTTTGACGTCACAAACACGCCCTGCGTTCAGCCAGCCACTCCCCCATTTTTCCAGCCACTCCTGCATTTTTACCTGGCACGCCTGCTTTTTTTATCACACTCCCCGAAAATGGCCAGTTTCCGCCCAGAAACACCCACTTCCTGTCAATCACACTGCGATCACTGGAGCGATGAGAAAACGTCGCTCGAGCTTGTGTAAATCTCCAAAGTTTTGAGTTCAATTACTTAATGCATGCACGCTGCGTACCATGCGCATGCGCATTTTCCACCTAATTGCTCCGTTGCGAAAAAAGGCAACGAGCGAACAACTCGGAATGACCCCTTATGATAGGAAATAACAGAAGACAAACAAATGAGTCCGCACAGAGAATGCTTCAGGACAGAGAGTCTTCACTGCAAGTGTTTTGGCTGGAGGGACCAGAAGAAAAGGCAAGATTCAATTTACGGAGAAGATCCTTTCCTTCATGTGGGGTCTTCACGTTATAGGGTTTACCCTTAATCTCCACTTGATGACGGAACGGAAATCCCCATTTATATTTATATCCATTTTCTCTCAGCAATGTGGTTACCGAGCACAGGTCCCTGCACTTCGCTGATTGATCCATCTCAAGTGGCTGGGAAGGACTGGCAGGAGACGGAGGCGAATGCTGCTTTTTCTGGCATAGGAGGTGGTGAGAGATTTCCTGAGGCCCCTTTTTCTTAGCCTTTGGTGCAATATGGCTCATAATACCAGAAGATTCTTGTCTGTAGGTAGTAGTTACGGGAGGTAGATGAGTAGTATCAGAATACCCACTGATTGAAATGTAAGCTCTGGATTGGGAAATAAGGTGTTTAGGGCAACATTATTAGGTAAAAGACAGTGCGGCAAAGCGAGAGTACCTGGAGTGAGCACACCCAAATAGTTTCAAATAACACAGATCGACAGACAAATAAATGTCACAGAGGGACTGGGAAGCCCAAAGTCCAGGCAATTATAATAAACCACCACACAGCAATCCTGCGGGGCTGGACATGTGAGATAAAGTCAGAGGTCCTAGCTCCTAAATCCATCCAGTATTATCTTGGGACAGGGAGTAGGGGGTGAGAATTCTCCAGCATCTGTACTCACATGTAAGGAGTATCTCCTGATGGTTATGTAAAGTGCAGTGAGCTCTAGATAAACACACACACTGTCCTGAAGGTATACATCCATGGTGGGTTAAGGGCACAGAGAGGGCTATAAGCTGCAGACAATGTGTCTACCAAATATTTGTTGTCAGAGTAGTCACTGGACAATAAAATGCTCCACTGTATTCTGCCTTGCTGGCTGTTATATGAGACCAGTGTAGAGAGAAGGGGTGATGAGATGGAGGTCCCCTGATGTGACCACGGACCAGCTAGCAGCCATTTATTCCCCACCAAATCACTTTAGTAACTACGGTGCTTTGGGATGCCAGGATCCAAGATGGCGGGCGGCACAGGTGTCTACGGGGCTGCCATGCTGTTAGGTCTTGGCGGTGCTCAGCTGGAGGTGAGGGCAGCAGGAGAAGGTCATTGCCAGCAGGGTAAGTGCGCTGTACAAGAGGAAGCTGCTGTGTGGAGGAAATCCCAGCAACACCAATCCTCTGTGATTGCGCTGCAGCCCAGGGCTGGGAGGCACTGAAATACGAGATCCCGACTCTGTGCAGAGGGAGTAAGCTGCAGCTTGCGGAGGGGCTAGCAGCCTCTCCTGGTTACGCGAACGCCACCCCTGACAGCAGGACACCGCCGGACCGACAACTGAGGCTTTAGAGCCAGGCAGGGTTATGAAGGCAGGATGGAAGGGAGCATTTAGGAGCAGATTGTTAGGAACCCTGGTGTCTCACGTCTGTCCCCAATGGCCGCCAAACCATGCCACACTGACATCTCTATTTTTATCTTTTGCTGGTCTTGCATCTGCGACTTTATGATAATGCTACTACAGCACAAGCCTTTCCCTAGTGTACAGCCATGCATATGAATGTTCATGGACTTAGACACTTACTTTGAACATCTTAGATGCTTAAATCCCCCTTGGTGTGTCTTTAGATGCAACCATTGGCCGCACATGGAAACATGAACCATCCTGTGACAGAATGGACTGTCCCAGACCAATTCTGACAATGTTTTAGCACAGAATGTATCAGTCAGCTGTTGTTCTTAAACAGGGCCAGGTGTGGTATTTTATCCTGGGCCATTCAATTCCTGTAGAGACACTAAAAACATGAAGCTGGGAGCAGCTGGTGGCCCTCTGATGTCACAAATAACTATAAAGGGTTAAAACAGGGAGTGACTGGCTATCATCCACCATCACCAAAGGATTAATTGCATGAAGATCCCATTGTTCTCCTCTAGGACTGAGTCAGACACTGGGGCATGAAAACATCAGGGGGGGGGATCTCCTCATGACCCATCTTTCTTACAGACTCTCATTGAGCTCTACGAATTAGGGGAGACCTTTACCTAAGACCACCCATTGCAAGAGGGACTTTAGTGGATGAAATTGGAACCATTTTTAAAAAGGAGAAGGCCAAAGAGCTCCAGGTGTGTGTGATTTTGACTTCTAAAAGCTACTGGTCTTGGAGTCTCAGCTCCCACCAGTGTGCTAAGGATTGTGCCTGGGAGCATTGTGACCACTAGATTACAAATTCTCTTGGGATTTGCAGATTTGTTGGCTATGCCTGGCTTATGCTACAATTGGGGACTCATAGACTTGTTGGTTCTGCTATACAGAAACTATACATCTACATATACATATGCTGTACATCAAACTCTTGTGATCCTTCAAATAATATTGTATCTGGACATGATGGTGTGTGAGAGCGCTGGGGAGTCTGACAGTAGACTGTTTCTTTGGGGGGTGGACCTGTTGTTCTAGTTTCATTTATTATGTGTTTATCTTGTAGCTGATTTAGAGAAATTATATTAAGTAAATCTCTAATAAACATATTGTTTTATCTGTCTCCTGTCTGCGTGACCTGACCCAGAAGTTCTGGGGTATACTCTGTGAGTTTAGACTCCGGGTCTTCACACATCCCAATGCTTGGTGCAGATTCTCCATCAGAGAATGCCTACAATGTGAGCGATTACACGTCTGAGTTTGCAACCACTTCAATAACACTCCTGGGACACTCCATAAACGCCCATAAGACGGACCATCTCCATGCTTCCACATAGCAACCCTCCCAGTATCCCACCTGCAACACCCAAAACATTTTCAAGACATTTCTCAATTGCATGCACAGTGCTACTTACATGAATATGCAGTAGAAAAAACCCACTCAGCTGCATCTGACATTGGCAGTTCAACTGACTCAGAATCAGACCCTTTGGGTGAGATTCAAATGATATATCACGCCCAATTTCTTTTCTAAAATGATCTCCATTATCGCGCATATTGCGCCCATAGTAATCAGGTTTAGCTGTGTAAAGGGTTGGGTGCCTCGCTACTCCAGGGCTAGCGAGCTGAAATAATGATACAACGTCCCTGAGGGGTGAAAAGAATTGAATCCCGCCATTTGTGTGCAACTGTGAATCGGGCTACATGTCAACGTCAGTTTAAAAAAGCGCAGGATCCCTCACTTCATTCATCCATTTATTCCCAGAGTGCGCATCCACATAACATGCAAGTTTCCATCTGCTCCTGAAAATGTACATCTACAGGTGAAGAGCAAAACTGATTATTATAGGCTATTTCAGTGGGTGTATCTGTGTGGTAACAACTGGGTGGCTAGCTATATGTGTTGCAGACATGTTGCGGCCAGCAACTGTATTTAAAGATGCAGTTGCACAGGCACCGGAGGCTACATGCAGACGGACATTCTGAGCAACCAAAGGTCCTCTCTATTGTTCAGTGGTGTGATGGATATGTGACCAACGGTGCCACTTTTGGGGAAAAGGGGCATTTGTGGTTGTGACTGTGATCCACCTCGGAAGCAGGTACACTATCACATCAATAAGGTCACAAAGTAACTAAACCTGCCAATGACTGCATGGTGACTTTAGAGTTATAATATACAGCCCTACCACCTCTGTAGTGTAGCATCAACAGTAAAATTGGCCATTTAAGAAATAGCATTGTTTATCTAAATCATGTCATATTATAAGGAATATTTTCTGTTGCAATGTTGATAGAAGTTCTGCATACCGATTTCTTATAAATATTCACAATGCATATGCATGTCAAGCGCTAATGGCTGCTGTAAAAACTGAGAGGAAGAATAAGTTTAGCGTCCTTGAAGAGACCAGCAAATCGAAGACTATCAAGTTGGAATTTTTTTTAAACTTATGTGGTCTATTTGCACAGTGTCGGACTGGGGCCTGAGGGGCCCACCAAGGGAATGCTGTTGTATGGGCCCATGCTTAAGGGTGTGGCCAGGCTCCACTGGGGCATGGCCAGCCACCACAGAGGTATGGCTAACCATTACAGAATACATGTTCTGTTCCACTTGGTAAATATATAATAAACTATATTCTCGTGAAGTATAATGTAACATAAGTAAAATGCATAATTCAAGTGCACTAGGATAGAGTCTGGAACCTGATCCCTAGAGGAGGAGGAGGAAGGCCCACAGGCAGTGGGGCCCACCGGTGGTTTCCCCTGTTCCCCTGTGGGCCAGTCCAACACTGTATTTGCATGAGAGTATAGATGTATTTCCTTACACCCATTCCTTTTGGTATGCTTTTATTGTCCACTATTGGTGGATTTTGCTAATATTTTATGGGATAAACGTATTTTAGCATGTTTTGTAACCACCTGTGATTAAAAATGGTACTTTGCAATTTTGGACCCCTTTCTCTCTACTTTTTGGCCCGATTCAGACCTGGTCACTGTTGTGCGTAATAGCACAGCTGCCGATTATCGAATGACTGCGTATGCATATGCACTGCAATGCGCAGGCATGACGCCAATCAGCGACAGACTGTTGTTAAAATTTCGACCGCTATGCATTCGCAGGGTGATTGACAGGAAGAGAACGTTAGTGGGTGGTAACTGGGCGTTTTCTGGGAGTGTCAGCAAAAACGCAGGTGTTCCCAAGTGTTTTCAGGGCGGGTGTGTGACGTCAGCTCCGGACCTGATCAGACTGTTTGTATTGCACTGTAGGAGTACTGTAGGTCCTGGGCTACGCACAGACTGCACAGACTGGATAAAACATTCAATGGTGAGTGAGTTGCGAACGGATTTGCAGATGTCCACTTTGTGGCAAAGTTTCCACACGGCATACAAATGGATTCGCACACTTGCACGGAGTGGGTTTTCACTCTCTATGTGCGACGGCTATCTGATCGCAGACCTCTGCAAAAATGCAGAGCAGTCATCAGGTCTGAATTAGGCCATTTGTTACATATGGATATCTGATATTGGGGAGTACAAGGAATTCCAGACTTACCGTTGTGAAGGTGGAACTTTATGACGTCTTTTTCAGAAGCATACAGAAACAAGACTAGATGCACATACGTGTTTTACAAGTGAACCATCCAGTGGTAATATTTGACTTGTTTTATAATCTGTGAGTAAATGTTTTGCCTCACGTCTCTATGGGGTGAAAGACTAGCAAGGTTATCGACGTGTCCAGATAACCAATGTAACAGTACCAAGGGCCTAATTCAGACCTGATCGCTAGCAGGCGATTTTTGCACTACTGCGATCAGATAGTCGCCACCTACACGGGGAGTATATTTTAGCTGTGCAAGTGTGCGATCACATGTGTAGCAGAGCTGTACAAACAGATTTTGTGCAGTCTCTGCGCAGCCCAGGACTTACTCAGCCGCTGCGATCACACCGGCCTGTCCGGTACCGGAACTGACGTCAGGAGCCCTCCCTGTAAACGCTGGGGAATGCCTGCATTTTTCCAACCACTACCTGGAAACCGTCAGTTGCCACCCACAAACGCCCTCTTCCTATCAATCTCCTTGCGAACGCCCGTGCGAATGGATCCATCGCACAATCCTATTGCTGAGCGGTTATCCGCTTTGTACCCGTGCGATGCGCCTGCACATTTCAGACCTGATCGCAGGTTGTACGAAATCGCAGCCTAGCGCTCAGGTCTGAATTAGGCCCCATGAGAGGTAACGTGTGAGATTCTGTCGGAACCAGGTGTCTAACTGATTATTTGTTATTTTTGAGAATTAATCAGGGAAGATAGCTCTATAGTCCATTCATTATTTTAAAAATGAGGTTGACTTATGCCAAACCTGAAGTCATACAGAATTTTATTCTAAATGTGCTGTTGAAACAATATTTAAGTATTAAATTTACAGTTTTAATTGACCACTCCAGAATGGCTGAACTTCAATGGGGTCATTCAGCCCTTTCCGAAATTTACAATCAGGTTTAATTAGTAATTAATTTTCAAGTAACCTAGAGCTAATTATTACTTACCCATTCAAAGTCTTAAGAAAAAATGAATATAGCACTTATTATAATTATATATTATAATGGTATAATTAAAACACATTTTATATATATATATATATATAACACATTAAAAAAATACTATCCAAACACATGAAGTCCTGATATAAGATAAAACTATAAATATCTCAAAATCTTTAACTTAAAAAAAATGAAATTGACAGACAGTATACTTTAGGGCAGTGGTTCTCAAGCTGTGTGCCGTGGCACCCTGGGGTGCATCAGGACACTTGCAGGGGTGACGTATCAGCATTGACGTAACATTTATAATTTGCATACTATAAATGTGTACAGAGCAGCTGATTGGTTGCCACGGGCAACTTCTCCACTGGCTCACTTCTCCACTTTTATCACTGCTTAGTACATGTCCCCCTAATTTTTCAAACGCATACTGTAAAATGATAGTTAGAAGTTGATTGGTTGGTACTTTATCTCTCTTCACTCTTTACAAGGTTTGATATATCTCCCCCTTTGAGAGTTGACAAGGAGATAGGGCGGGATGTACTAACCTCCGCCGCCGCGTTAAGTGCCGTTTTCTCTGCGATCTCACTCGCCGCTCCACTGCCCGCCGCTTCCCCTTAGCTCCCCCATCTGCTTTCTCATCTCCTCTCCCTCCTCATCACCGCCACGGCCACTGAGATCTCATATCGCTGCACTCCCCCTGGCCGTTGGCGCATGCACACATCTCAACAAGTCCAACAAGCCTGTGTGCACATGCCCGGAAAAACAATGAGATGTGCGCATGCGCCAATGGCCGGGAGAGCGCAGCGATATGAGAACTCAGTGGCCGTGGCGGTGATGAGGAGGGAGAGGAGATGATAAAGCAGATGGGGGAGCAGAGGGGAAGCGGCGGGCAGCGGATCGGTGAGTGAGATCGCAGAGAAAACGGCACTTAACGCGGCGGCGGCGGAGGTTAGTACATCCCGCCCATATTGGGCCTTATTTAGACCTGATCGCAGCAGCAAATGTGTTAGCAAATAGGCAAAACCATGTGCGGTGCAGGGGGCAGATATAACATGTGCAGAGTTAGATTTGGGTGGGGTGTGTTCAATCTGCAATCGAAATTGTAGTGTAAAAATAAAGCAGCCATTATTTACCATGCACAAAAACAATATAACCCACCCAAATCTAACTCTTTCTGCACATGTTATATCTGCCCCACCTGCGGTGCACATGATTTTGCTCATTTGATAACAAATTTACTGCTGCGATCAGGTCTTAGGGGCCCATTCAGACCTGATCGCCAGTCTGCGTTTTCTCATAGCCTGCAATCTGATCTGAACCGCAATTCGCAGGTGTGACAGACCGCAGCAACGGGGATCGCTGGTCAGCGATGGGATGGTGCGAAAATTCCAAACGCACCGGCGATCATAAGGAGATTGACAGGAAGAGGGCATTTGTGGGTGTCAACTGACCATTTTCAAGGAGTGTCTGGAAAAACGCAGGTGTGTCTAAGCGTTGGAAAGGAGGGTGTCTGACATCAAATATGGTCCTGGACAGGCTGAAGTGATCGCAGCGGCTGAGTAATTCCTGGGCTATGCAGAGACTGCACAAAATCAGTTTGTACAGCTTTGCTACACATGGGATCGCACACTTGCACAGCTAAAATACACTCCCCTGTGGGTGGCGACTATCCGATCGCAGGGCTGCAAAAATCGCTGCCCAGCGATCAGGTGTGAATTACTTCCTAAATAAGGTCCATTGCTTCCAGGCATTTAGGGGGTTATTCCAACCCGTTCGCACGCTGCTGTTTTTCGCAGCGGTGCGAATGGGTCGTTTCTGTGCATGCGCAGCGGCCACAGTGCGCAGGCGCATCATTGCCCAGCAATAGCCTTCGCTGGGCAACGACAAGAAGACTGAAGAAAGCGACCGCTGCTGCGATCGCAAGAAGATTGACAGTAGGAAGGCATTCCGGGGCATCAACTGACCATTTTCTGGGAGTGGTGCGGCGAATGCAGGCGTGTCCAGGCGTTTGGAGGGCAGATGTCTGACGTCAATTCTGGGACCTGCATCGCTGGAATCATTGCTCAGGGTAAGTAACTCTTACCCTGGTCTTGTTTTACACAAAACTGTTTTTGCATAGTGGGCTGCACAAGCGATCGCAGCTTTGCTATGCAAAAAAAACCCTCCCCCATAGGCGGCGTCTAGTTGATTGCATGGACAGCATAAAGTTGCTACGTGCGATCACCTCGGAATGACCACCTTAGCGTGGTAGCACAAAGGCTAATATACTGTAGGAAGCAGTGTTGCTAGACTTCATCTGCACATGTGCTGGTAACCTGTGATTTTTTTAATTTCTGATCCCCCAGCTCCAAGTGCTTTAAAAAGGATTCTCATATTGCAGTCAGTGCTATGAGATTTTCAATCTATTGAATGTAAAGCTGGTCTCTGATTACTGACTTGTCTAATTAATTATCTCTTTCTTCTCTATTCTGTCTCTTAGTGAACTGACCTGATTTTGTAGGGCTCTAAATGGCTCACTGTCTTCTCCTCTGCTTTGTATGAAACCCATTTGATTTCTAACTGGACTACGCTTCTGCAGCACCCTTGCATGCTACAGTATCACTCCCTTCTGGTGTACTGCCTTTGGACTGTCTGACTAAACTCCTGACACTTCCAAGTGAGCAACACTTTTTTACTGTATTTTGGGGGTCATTCCGAGTTGATCGTAGCTGTGCAAAAATTTTTGCACAGCTACGATCATCTTTCCTGACATGTGGGGGGACGCCCAACACGGGGCTAGTCCGCCCCGCATAAACAACAGAGAGGAGGGGGTGCAAATCCCCACCCCTAAATTCCCTTCTGCACACTGAAAATTACCTGTAACCATCCCTGAACCTATCTGGTAATAAAATTCAGAGAATTAGTCACAAATGTTTGCAAACACATGTTTAGCTGCTGGCCACGTCACGGCTTCTCTGATACAGCAGTCCTAACCTACATAATAGCAGTGCCCACATAGGGCCATGTAATTTGTCACAGTAGGCCTCACGATAAAGGCTATTACTAAAACACTTCAAGACAGAGAGCTAGTCCGCCCCGCATGTCAGTCCGGCCCCCCCTCGCAGAAGTCGATGCCTTTGCACTTCAGGAGTAACTCCCGGCCAGCGCAGCTTTAGCGTGCTGGCCGGGAGCTACTCCTCGCTCCCTGGCCTGCAGCGGCTGCGTATAACGTGACACAGCCACTGCGGCCCGCCCCCCGTTCGGTCCGGCCACGCCTGCACCTACGAAACGGCGGCTAAACACCGCCGTTTTACCCCCTTCCGCTAAACGCGCCGTTTCGCCCCCTCCCGCCCATCCCGCGCCTAAGAAATGGTGGCTAAATGCTGCCGTTTCACCCCCTCCCGCTAAACGCCGCCGTTTCGCCCCCTTCTGCCCCTCCCGCCCCCATAAGCCCCCTCCAGCCCTCCTAATCTAGAATGTTAGCCTGGCACTCAGGGAAATGCCAGGCGCCCGCTAAGATTTTGTTACGAGTGAGCACCCGACTCCTTCCCCTTAGTGGCAGCCGGAGGCAGGAGTTCATTCACGAGCTCCAGCTTCTGGCTCTGGCAGTATGCGTTATGGGAGAGACATCATAGTTCTGAGGAGCGGGCGGCTAGATGTACTGCAGCAGTCGGATGCGGGAGCGGGGCTTAAGGTAAGTATTGTGGTGTCTTTGTGTGTATAAGGGGCACTACTACAGGGGGCATTACCACAGGGGACATTAATACTGGGGACACTACTAATAGGGGCAATACTACATTGGACATTACCACTGGGGGCACTACTGCATAGTAACATAGTAACATAGTAAATGAGGTTGAATAGAGGCCCATCGTGTTCAACCTGTATTCTGTATTAAGTTGAGCTGATTACAATGTATCTGCTGAAGTAATGTTTTTATGACTAGTTAACAACTATAAATCATGTTCCACACGGATTATCAAAGTCAATATTTTAAATGTTATAACCTTGGATATCATTTTCAATCAGAAATTTGTCCAATCCGTTTTTAAATGCATTTAAAGAGTCCGCCATTACCTCCTTCCCTGGCAGGGAATTCCAAATCCTTATTGTCCTAACAGTGAAGAACCCTTTCCTACGTTGCGTACGGAATTTTCTCTCCTCTAGCCTCAGCGAGTGCCCACGTGTCCTAAACAGAGTTCTTTTAATAAATAATTCCTCTGATAACTCTTTGTAATGTCCCTTTACATATTTGAAGATATTAATAATGTCTCCTCTTAGACGCCTCTTTTCCAGTGTATACATATTCAACCTAGTAAGCCTTTCCTCGTACTCCAGTGTCTCTAACCCTTTAATCAATTTAGTAGCTCGCCTTTGAACCCTTTTGAGTTCACCGATGTCTTTTTTATATAGTGGTGCCCAAAATTGAACACAATATTCCAGGTGCGGACGTACCAATGATTTGTACAGCGGCATGATTACACTCTCATCCCTTGTCTCAATTCCCTGTTTTATGCACGCTAGCACCTTACTTGCCTTCTTTACTGCGCTTTGACATTGTATATGGTTATTAAGCCTATTATCAATGAGTACCCCCAAAACTTTTTCCAATACTGTTTCCCCTAGACCTTCCCCATTTAATATGTAGGGTGCAAGTTTGTTTTTAGTCCCGAAATGCATAACCTTGCTTATTTCTATATTGAATCTCATTCTCCATTTAGAAGCCCAGATTTCAAGTTTAGATAAGTCATTCTGTAGGGACTCCACATCTATTTCCGCATAAATTACCCTACACAGTTTAGTATCATCTGCAAAGATTGACACTGTGCTTTCTAGGCCTATTTCTAGGTCATTGATAAATATGTTGAACAGTAGTGGCCCGAGTATGGACCCTTGTGGTATTCCGCTGACTACTGGTGTCCAGCTTGAGGACTTCCCGTTGACCACTACTCGCTGTATCCTGTTATCCATCCAGTTACTTATCCATGTACAAACAGTTTTTCCTAGGCCAAGCTCCTTTAATTTGATGATCAGTCTCCTGTGAGGCACTGTATCGAAGGCTTTTGTAAAATCTAAGTAGACCACATCCACTGCTTTTCCCTGGTCAAGATTGTCTCTCACTTCCTCATAGAAGCTAAGTAAGTTTGACATGATCTGTCCTTCACAAACCCATGCTGGTTCTTGCTATTAATCTTAGCGGTCTGGAGATACTCCCATATGCTATCCCTTAGAATTCCTTCCTATATTTTCCCCACTATAGATGTCAAACTAACCGGTCTGTAGTTACCCAGATGATTTTTGGATCCCTTTTTAAATAATGGCACTACCTCAGCTATACGCAAATCCTTCTATATCATGCCTAATCTAATTGAACTATTGTTAGGGGGTCTTGCTAGTTGTGACCTAAGCTCTATAAGAACCCTCGGGTGAAGTCCATCAGGGCCAGGTGATTTATTAATCTCAGTTTTGCTTAGTCTCTCCTGGACTACTTCTTCACTTAAACAAGCATCTAACCATGAATCATTACTGTCACTATCGTTATGCTCTGCTCCCACCGTCAGTTCTTCTCTGAATTTGTTCAGTATTTCTGCTTTTATTTCGTCATCATTTATCAATACTCCAAATTCATCTTTTATTGGACCTATGTTCTGCTTTTTTAACCTTTTATTGTTTATGTATTTAAAACACTTTTTAGGATTGGTTTTACTCTCTATAGCGATTTGCTTTTCATTTTCAATTTTAGCTGCTCTTATTGCTTCTTTGCATCTTTTATTGCATTTCTTGTAGTACTGGAATGACTCCTCCTTTCCATTAGATTTAAATGCTTTGAAGGCACGCTTTTTATCCATTTCTGCCTTGACCTCATCCCACATCGGTTTGAATTTGGTACTCCTGTGTTTACTGCCCATGGGAATAAATGTATGAATATTGCTATCTAGCAACCCTTTTAAAGCATCCCACATTTCCGAAGTGTTCTTGCTATGAAACAAAACTTTCCACTCAATGTCATTTAGTGCATCTCAGCATACTGAAATTAGCCTTCCTAAGGTTAAATGTTTTGGTTGAACTCATATAGCTATGTTTCCTGAATCTGATGTCAAATGTGATCATATAGTGATCACTGTTACCCAAAGTCTCCCCAAGTTTAGTGTTTGATATAATGTTCACATTATTAGTAATTATTAGATCCAGAGTAGTTTTACCCCTAGTTGGGTCCTCGACTAATTGAGACAAGTAGTGATCAAGTGAGACAAGTAGTGATCGCAGGGGCACCATCACAGGGGGCATTAATACTGGGGACACTACTAATGGGGCAATAATACATGGAGATTTACATCTGGGGGCACTACTACAGGGGTCACTACTACAGGAGGCATTACTACTGGGGCTCTACTAGAGGAGGCAGAGCAGGATTAAGAGCATGGGGGGCCCGGGGCACTTAAGACAGAGGGGCCCCTATTCAAGAGAAGGGAAGGTATGTGTGTGTGTGTGTGTGGGGGGGTGTCACATACCAGCCAAAGCACGATCACACTGCGCTCCTGTCCCCGCCAACTGCACAGACAGCTGAGCTACGGTTCAGCTCTCCAATCATGTATGAGTGAAGCAGCCTGCCGCTCAGCCATTGGGGCAGACTACTTCAGTCATACATTATTGGACAGCTAAGCCGTTGCTCAGCTGTCCTGTCTGTACGGCTGCAGTGCGGACGAGAGCACAGCACCACAGATTGGATTGGAAGAGAGATCCGATCTGTGGTGTGACAGGGGGCCCTTTTGGAAAGGGGGGCCCGGGGTATATATCCCCGGGACCCCCCCCTTAATCCGGCTCTGAGAGGAGGCATTAATGCTGGGGGCACTACTAATGGGGGCATTACATAGGTAGCACTGCATAAGGGGCAGTACTCCTCAGGGTAAAAAAGGGACACAGCATAAGGGGCACTGCCACTGTGGGCATTGCATAAGGGGCACTACCACAGTGGGCATTTTATAAGGGGTACTACTACTGTGGGCATTATGTGTATTAGTGGCACTACTACTGTGGGCATTGTGTAAAAGGGGCACTAATGTGGGCATTGTGTAAAAGGAACATTACTGTGTTTCATAACATGAAAAAGGGACACTACTATGTGGTCTAATGTGAATAAGATTGTGCTACTGTGTGTCTTAATTGGAATAGGGGATACTATTGTGTGACCATGCCCCTTTCTTTTTGAGACCACACACTTTTTAGACCACACTCTTTTTGTGGCCCTTTATTTCATAGGCACCGGGGAGTGTGTGTGGGGGGGCCACCTTTCTATGACCACTTTATGCACTGTCTCCTACAAATTGTTCCACCTCAGTAACTTTAACTAAGCTCATTGTTTTTAAATGTGCTGATTTTAATATTTTCCAATTTGGAGGAACTCTTGAAAAAATAGGAGAACACAGCTGTGTACTGTGTGAGATGGTTCATGTGTGTCAGATGGACATTTATATCTGATATACTGTATCACTCTGATTGAGACTACCTAAGACAACTTTCTCGGAATGCAGCTGATGCTCCCACATTTATTGCTGCCAACTCATATTTGGAGGGGCCCTGGATTAAAGAGATAAAATGCCAAGGCCGAGCATGTCCCAGGGAATCAGGTGGAATAGATTAGACAAGGGACAAGAGCCAGAGAGGTATCGGCAGTGTACACAGAATGTTTCTAGGCCATCCTACATTTTCTAATGCAATGTTTTTATTTTGTCATGACTACTAATTCAAATCTATAAATCTTGTTTGTCATTTTCAATTTAAGCGATGCAGCTGCATTGATATTTATAATAGCCACTTAACATGCACTTTATGAGTAAAATGAATGAGAAGCCCGGGGGCCATTCAGTATGCAACACATTACCATAAGATGTATCCATATCATTTCTCTTCCTCTATAATCTTCCCTGACATGCTCTTGTTTGGTCACCAAATTGATTAACATGAAATGAATGCAAAATGCAGGATCATATCAAGAAGCAAGAAAGTGAAATTCAGAAGATGAATGAGGAGATTCCAATGGAACAATTTGTTGGTAATTTGTTCTTGCCTTTGGTCTGTCGGAGAAGATAACTTCAAAGTGTCAAATTCATTATTTTTATTATGTAATAACTCAAACATCTGCTGCCTCACCTACTCCTACAATAACTGCCAATATCTGAACAGAATGTACGGAAATTTTTGCTGCTTTGAAGTTGCATGTACATACATTGCAGATACCGTATGCAGGACATGCTCAGAAAATGGAAACATGTATAGGCAACCATGAAGACTTGTGTGATTCTGGCACTTATACCAGCCAGCTCCTGGAAACATGGGACAGCACAATTCAATGTAGGTCTAGTACAGTTTATTGCAGGGCCAGGCATGTTCCTGTGGATGCAAACACATGTTGACACATTCAATGAAATAATATTAATATGTGTAATGAGTGTTATACTACTACGTCACATTTTCCTAAATTATTAACATTATTATTATTACTGTTATGGAAGCTACATACAACACACACACACACACACACACACACACACAAACATATACACAGTAAGTATGCCACTGGGGGCCACCTGACAGAGCGCTGTTTGGTACAAGGACGCACATACACATATACCCTATGTACACTGCACCCACCACTATATACTGCCCCTATATACACATTGCACCCCCATACCCTTCCATATATTGACCCCTATATACAGGTCATATACTCCATATACTGCGTTCACCTTATAACGCATACTCTGCACCCCCTCCTCCACATACTATGTGCAACCCCAGGTTACTTGCTATCTCGGGACTTGGCAACAAAAAGCAGCAGTAACCAGGAAACAGATGCAGGGACCACCAGACAGTCCTGCAGCACTCAGAGTGGAGGCACCGGGACATGTGTGCCCACTTACCGTTGGGGGGGAGAAGGTGAATCAGTCTGGCAGGAAGGGGTGAGACCCTGTGAGGGGCGAGCAGTGTGGTGCCTGGGAGGAGGAGGCGGCTGCAGATGATGTGGGTGAGGAGGGGACAGATAATTGACTAAACTGCTGTATATATACTGTGGGGCGGTGGGGGTCAGGGGTCTTGCGCTTGCCTCCCCAACACCCTGCACAGGCCATGCCCAGACCCCACCGGACAGCTGCTGGTGGCTACTTGGGTCCTTTTTCCGCAGACTGGTTGGGAGCTGTGCAGGGACTGGTGAGCTTCCACATGCCAGAGTACTGGTGTATATAGGGCCTAATTCCAAGTTGATCGCAGCAGGAAATTTTTTCGCAGTTGGGAAAAACCATGTGCACTGCAGGAGAGGCAGATATAACATGTGCAGAGAGAGTTAGATTTGGGTGTGGTGTGTTCAATCTGCAATCTAAATTGCAGTGTAAAAATAAAGCAGCCAGTATTTACCCTGCACAGAAACAAAATAACCCACCCAAATCTTACTCTCTCTGCACATGTTATATCTGCCCCCCCTGCAGTGCACATGGTTTTGCCCAACTGCTAACAGAAATCCTGCTGCGATCAACTCAGAATTACCCCTATAGTGCAGCATCATTATAGCTTGCCCATTATAGATATACAGTATCTATATATATAAAAGGCTAACGCTACACCCTCAGCATGACAGAGCCCTAGCTCCAAGCAGCAGGACTTCCAGAAAACCAGCAGCTCCTCTGTGAGTAGCGACTCTTGTCACAGACTCATTTATGAGAGATTTCAGTCTTTAACCGCTGTCAATAAATTGTCACATTCAGCACTCAGTTGAACCTGTATGATGTGGGAATGACAAAGGGTTAATCAAATCCCACCACCCGGTTTCTCTACAAAAGATTATACTTCCTGTTATCCCACACATTTACTATTAATGCACAATCCACGACCACACTAAGGTTGTTTTCAGGAGCAGCTCACTTCATATTATGAAGACTTAATTTCTCCTTACAAAATTATATACTGTATTTGACCTTTAATTAGTCCGAGTAGTCATTACCCAAATAGTAACCTGTAGTACAGATATGACTATATCACTGGCATATTTATAATGGGTGCAGTGTGTTCCATGTACATGAGTCTCCAGGGTCCAGGGGAACCCCCACCGAACCCCCTGCACCCAATTTTTCAGTACTTGCCCTCTGGAGTCCTGCATCGGCAGCAGCAGCGCAGAAGAAATCACTGTGAAAGTGGCACGGCAGCCAATTTACTGGAGTTTCATGCATGCGCAGTGGGAAAATCACTGGGAAAATGGCTGCCGCACCCCTGGATATGATGCCTTGATTAGCCAAATTCAGTGGGTAAATGAAATCATTATGAATTATAAAAAAAAAACAATATTCTTAAATGTTTTCCATGAGAAAATACTCACAATGCTTAAAGGATATACAAAAGCAATAAATAAATATGGCATAGAAAGAAATTCTTTGACCATAGTTTCATATACTGTATGCTGTAAAAAAGGAAGAAGTATGTATGTCTGACTTATATAATCATATGATAATCAGTGTATAATCAATATATAATAATCATATAATTATCGCATGGCTTGCGGTGACTTGCAAGAAATAGAGGGATGTCAACCAAAATATTTTTTAAAAAGGAAACACTTCTGTACATTTTTTTAAGCAAAATTGGGCCTAATTTAGTAAGGATTGTAAATTCTGCTAATTAGCAGAATTTGCAATCCTTTTGATTGCATGATGGTGGCCGCCCATCGCTGGGCAAGGCCACCCAGCATGTTGACCGCCGCCTCCCCCCGTTGAACAAGCAGAAATTGAGAACACTTCGCAATTTCTGCTTGTTAGTAGAAACTAAGGATGGCTCCTGCCGGTGCAGCTAAGGAGTCCTGCCGCCATGTTCTCGATCGCTGCAGCTGCATGTGACGTCACATACAGATGGGTCCACATTTATCTTGACTTCTTTGCTGCGCCTAGGCACACCGTGGTTTATTAACATAAGCCTTTCATGTATTGTTCTCAGCTGCAATACAATACAGAGAACAGTACAGCAGGGGATTAAGTCATTACAGCAGGGGATTAAGTCTGACTGACCTGGCTCAGTTAATCCTATTAAAGGCCAAGATAAAGAGGGATCCATCTGTAGCTGCCGTAATCACGCCCCTGACATGCCCCCAGAGCGTCCGCCCCCGCAACGCTCCGTCTCCTCCCTGGAAACGGAGCTTTGCCCGCCCCCACTCCCGCTCCGCGACTCTGCCTGTCAATCGCCCATTGCTTGTTAGCAGAAACTGAGGATGGTTCCTGCCAGCGCAGCTTAGCTGAGCCAGCAGGAGGCCCGCCGCCATGTTCTCAATCACGGTGGCTGCGTGTGATGTAACGCAGCTGCCGTGATCACGCCTCCAACACACTCCCATTTGTCCACCTTCACCCCCCATTCGCGCCGCACCGCCCCTGCAACACTCCATCTTCACCCTGGAAATGGATTTATGCCGCCACCCCCCTTAGCCTCGCGTCTGCCTCTGCCTGATTGACAGGCAGAGGCGATCGCATTTTCTGCGGACCCCCGCAGAAAGTGCGGGCGCATGTGCCTAACGGGCACATGTGCAGGACGAACGCTGTGCATGGGCCCGTGGTGCGATCGTAATAATTCCAGTTGGATGGTGATTTGTGATATTTGGGATCCAACCTGAATTAGCCCCTTTATCCCTACATTGGGAAGTCATCCTAATCTTTAGTTCTCTAGCAGACTGAAGCAGGTTATCTTGCAGTATCTTCCTGTATTTTACTCCATCCATTGGTCCTTCAATCTTATCAAGATGCCAAGTCCCCGCTGAGTAAATAGCATCCCCACAAAAAATTATGCTGCCATCCTCATGCTGTACTTCACTATAGGGATGCTGTTTGCTGAGGAATAGTGAGTTATTTGAAAAATCAGGGATGACTCTGCACCAGTCAGGATTAGATACAGGTAATAGAAATAAAACCAGCATTCAAAAATTGTGTGCCTGATTGCTTATTGGTTCAGTCTGCTGGTGGTGCACCAAAAGTCTGTAATCGATTGAAGATACAAAAAAGAAAAAGAAAGAAGACTCTTGGTTGGTGCACTCTTAAAGGAAAGACGTATGTCAATGTATATATCACAAAGATCATAAAATGTAACTTTTATTATTATCAATAAAATATTGTCCCTTCACAAAAGAAAAATTTTATAAAATGGACTGATAAATATCAGAATGAGAAAAGGCGGCCATGGTGACGGGAATGTTGTGTAGATTATACACCTGTAATAGTGGTGAAGCATTATCACTAGAGAGCATAGTATATACTGGTTGCGCATACAATCCAATTCAGGATCTATATAAGGAGATTTCATTCCCGTCACCACGGCCGCCTTTTCTCATACTGATATTTATCAGTCCATTTTATCAAATTTTTCTTTTGTGAAGGGGCAATATTTTATTGATAATAATAAAAGCTACATTTTATGATCTTCGTAATATATACATTGACATACGTCTTTCCTTTAAGAGTGCACCAACCAAGAGTCTTCTTTCTTTTTGTATGAGGAATAGTGAGTGTTAGGTTTGTGCCACACATTAGCATTCTTTTTCTTAGAATGCTCTTTGGTCTTAGTTTTTAAAGCTTTCCTTCAGATTTACAGTATGACCAATGTTATTTTAATTAAGCTGGATAGTTTAATTGAAAGCCAATTGTTAGTTAGGACAAAATATTTCATTTGTGTAAAGTTGAAGCTTCCCCAATTTAGGTCTGAATACTTCTGCAAGCAACATTTTACAGTGTGCTATGCTTTTATAAAAAAATTATCTCCAGACTAAAAAAATTAATTCCAAATTTGAAAATTTATTTCATGAGTCCTCTACTTTGCAATAAAAAAGGGAATAGAAGATATGTATCAGACATTCTGAAGGCGCAGCAATATTTTATAATACAGTAACTAAAAGTTGACAAATTCTTAGGTAAATTAAATTAAGGGGAAGCTTTAAATATGTAACTAATTTCATTAGTAGATCATTTCCAACCTTGTAGTACATTATCACAAGTACAATAACCTTTATTTTTATTATCATACAACTTTATTTATGTTTGTTCTTTTATAAGATAATATAGGATAGTATTTTGAATGTATTAATAATTATTATTATTATTTGGCTCATGTACCGGTTACTTTGAAGTTGGTCTCCAGTCCCTGCAAATGTCACCTACCACATGTACCAGACTCTGCAGATGGGAACTAGAGGATGACAATAATGAAAGTAGACTTGTATGTCAACCATGCTAGTAATTATGCTAATAATCTGTGGTTGCTAAACTTGATTTATTCAGTTATATTATGAATATTAATGTTCCTGAGTTTGGCATTTCATATCTTTTAAATTTCAGCAGAATTGGTTTATTTACTGCAGTTAGAGCCGGAACATAATTGTACGATACAAACTCATCTTGGTTGTAACATAAATGCATGTTTTGAGTGGAAATTAGTTTACAAAACAATGACAGCAAATGATGGCTTAATTATATTCTATGAACACTTGTACTTTATGGTTTCTTGATTTTTGTGTAGTTTCTGGAGACAATGGCCCTCATTCCGAGTTGTTCGCTCGCAAGCTGCTTTTAGCAGCATTGCACACGCTAAGCCGCCGCCTACTGGGAGTGAATCTTAGCTTAGCAAAATTGCGAACGAAGTATTTGCAATATTGCGAAAAGATTTTTATGTGCAGTTTCTGAGTAGCTCCAGACTTACTCTTCCAGTGCGATCAGTTCAGTGCTTGTCGTTCCTGGTTTGACGTCACAAACACACCCAGCGTTCGCCCAGACACTCCCCCGTTTCTCAGCCACTCCCGCGTTTTTCCCAGAAACGGCAGCGTTTGTTCACACACTCCCATAAAACGGCCAGTTTCCGCCCAGAAACACCCACTTCCTGTCAATCACACTACGACCAGCAGAACGAAGAAAAAACCTTGTAATGCCGTGAGTAAAATACCAAACTTCTTAGCAAATTTACTTGGCGCAGTCTCAGTGCGAACATTGCGCATGCACAGTTTGCGGAAAATCACTGCGATGCGATGAAAAAGAACGAGCGAACAACTCGGAATGAGGGCCAAAGATGTACAAAACTAGACGTAAGTTTTTGCACTTTCAGTTTTCCAGTTTTTGTTGAAATTTAAGCAACTCAAGTCCAGAGAATATCTGGAATGATATTACAGTAAACTGTAAACTGCTAGAGGTTAAAACAAAAAAGATTACCGTATGTTGATAAATACTGAAAAATAATGTAGATTTCAGTTATACAGAAAAGGGAACAAGTTATGGGTTAAGTGTTGGAATATGTGTGTGCTATTAGTGGTGATATAGCGGAGTAGTTATATACACCAGTTAACAGCCCAGTGCTTTATCAGTGCAGGAGCGGATTGGCCATAGGGTTCACCAGGAAAATTCCCAGTAGGGCAACATGTCTGTGGGGCCTATTTTGTGTGTTGACTTGTGGCCCCACCCCCACATGACAATCAGCCCACCGCACTCAAGTACACTTTATTATCCCTATTCATTGTTATTCCATCTCTGCAGTACAGCAACTCTGCAATCCAGTGATGCTGCCATGGCTACATGGTATGATATACCTCTTGTGTTGCCCATATTGGGTCACTGCTACAAAATTTTACAGGGCCACTTTTAGCTCCCAATCCGCCCCTTGTTTCAGACACAACTGCAGCAAAAGATACAAGGAAGGCCACAATTGCGTATAATCAGGCCCTATGAGGAGGGATCCTGCCCCTCCCAACAGACCCCACACCCTCATCAGACCACACCCCCATTAGGGCTGCTTTCCTAAATTTCACGGTCTGGTTTTCCATCCCAATCCACCCCTGAATCAGTGGATTGGTTTAAACAGAAATAATGTGATTTGTAAGCTGTACTCACAGTAATGTATATACACAGACTCTTAGCATAGAGCAGAGCTTAAGCGGAACATACTGGTCACCAGCCAGTGACTACTGTATATGAGTGTATATGTGGTGCAGGATGCAATCTCTAACTGCAGTTGTATCAGAAGGGAATAACAGCAGGATCTACCTGGAAGAAAAATTGAACATGTCCATGTCCCACTGTGGCACTTGGACACAGTAAACAAGATGGCTCCTTGCATGCACATATGTACAGATGGCAGCCATCTTGATTAGAGATTAAAGCCTCCGTAAAAGAGCCAAATGGAGTATGCACAGTAGCGTTCTCCGGCTTCATTATGAAATGAAGTTGTTTTACTCAGAGGCAGATTTAGACCCCATGGGGCCCTAACCAGGAAACCAAAATGTGGCCCCCCTTCCCCAAACTGTTTGTGATATGCCCATCAACTATATCATAAATCTGCAGTAGCACTGTAAATTTTCCCCTCAGTACCATATCTGTCAGCACTACATTCCCATACACACATAATGTGTCTGATTCAGAAGTGTAAGCAGCGCCAATGTCAGATACAAGCGGCCGCTGTCTTCCATCTGCACGTGCATCCCCATTGTTACCACCAGTGGGTGCAGAACAAACTTGGACACAGAGAGAGGCAATTTGGGGGCGTTCCTGGTAGGTAACAGGCAGGTGTGCCCTGGCCAGCAACTACGTCCAAAGACTTAGATGTACTGGCATCGTCGGCCATGTAATGTACATATAATTAGCCATGGCGAGAAGCTGGGGCTGATTCAGCTGCGGAGCCAGAGGTACTGCTCATGGTGCCCGTCCTCTTCCTCCTCCTGGGTGTGAAAGGTGCCAGGCGTATGAGGTTCCAGGGAGTGGGTGCTGGTACAGGGCAGCAGGTGCATGAGATACCAGAGGGGTATGTGAGGTGCTGGGCACAGTCTATACTGTATGGCCGGGTACAGGGCAGGTGTGTCATGTGCCTGGTGTCTTGCACCCCAGATCAGTGGCTGCTGTTTCTTTCCCCCACCCCTGATCACAGGGACAGCTGTTTCCAGAGCCAGATTAAGCCTCTGGGGGACCCGGGGCACTAAGATGGTGTAATGGTTAGCATTACTACCTCACAGTACTGAGGTCATGGGTTCAATTACCAACATGGCCCTACCTGTGTGGAGTTTATATATTCTCTCTGTGCTTGTGTGGGTTTTCTCCGGGTACTCCGGTTTCTTCCCACAGTCAAAAAATATATTGGTAGGTTAATTGGCTCCCAACAACAACAAAAAATAGCCCTAGTGTGTAAGTGTGTGTGTACATGGGCAGACTAGATGGGCCAGATGGTAATCTGCCGTCACAGTCTATGTTTCTACCTTGTATAGGTTATTAGAGGTTACACCCCCTTCTTTTCACTGTTACGATGATATAAACACATCACATTTGCAATGCAAATTCGGCACAAAATTAGCACCCAGGATCGCATTGCAGAATGCGATCACTTCAGGTAAATGTGTCACCCGGCACAGGGGTTCAGAAAGGAGCCTGTCCCTGCGATGTGCCAAGTGTGATACCAGGGCTGCTGCACATGTGTGGTCCCTGCCTACTACCTTGCACAGCGACCATTTCTGGCAGAGGGTTCCTGGGGAACCCTGCAGGAACTACACCTGCGATGTGCATACCATAGGCTTCAACGGGCTGCCGCTATCTGGAGATGGCGGTAGCTGTGGGGGCCAATATTGTGAATGCTTTGCATTCCGGATATTGGTAAATCTGGCAGCATCGCATCCCCCACAAAATCATATTGAGAATGCAGCTGCTGGCATGAACGGAGGGATCGCAGTAGGTATCTAATATGACTATATGACTGCAGAAGACAGATACTCAAACAGCACAATAACCTATGTACTGTATGAGCACATGTAACAGAGACACAGGGCGGGATGTATTAAGATACATCGCCGCCCCTCGCTGCTTACCGCAGCGATGTTGATCGCATATGTACTAACATATGCGATCAATATCGCAATGCGGTGACGGAGGCCCCCCGCGATACCTCTGAGGTGGTCTACGGGGAGTTTCCGTCACCTCCCAGGGGTCTCCAGACTGCCTGGATGCTGGGAAGCAGCAGCAGGCTGCCCCCGGCGCCTCCTCCTCCCCCTGCAGCCTGAAGGACCTCCGGCTGCGTTGCTACGGGGAGGAGGAGATTACCTTCCGGGTCCAGGGCAGCCTGGAGGAAGGTAAGCCGGGGGGGGGGGGGAGGGGAGGGGCATCTGCGGCATGGGCGGCGGTGTTGGTGGGTTGCGGCGGTCGGGGATAAGAAGCCCATAGGCTTCTATAGGGTATCACCATCCAGAGATGGTGATACCCTGGACGGTGAAAAACGCGGCGGTAGGGTCTTAGTAAATTTGAAAATGCTGTAAAACCCCCGTTTTCGGGGGTTTTACCGCATTTTTCCTTTAGTACATCCCGCCCCAAACTGGGCACCCACTTCTTATACTGTAGTCACCCACAGACCTTGTCAGCAACAGACTACACAGTGATTAGCCCTTCTGCAGTTACACAGAAAAGAATATGGGGTGTGCATAGCACTAGTGCAAGTACAGCAGACATACAGCACCCCGTGCCTGTGCTGACAGCGGGGTGACAAACCCATTTCATGCCAAGCTGTGCAGAGAAGCATGTCTGTCACTCAGACACTAAAGGAAAACCACAACTGAATACATGGACTAGTTTTCTAAGAGGTCACCACTCACCAGGCTCATTACACACAAATCTGCCCTGGCTGCTTTCCATCCTCCCTATACTCATATGGAGCCTAGCACACCTTATCACTCCCTGGCAGGCTCCAGCCCAAACACCGCAGTTATCTGTGCAGCGCTGCCCAGCGCGGTGCCGAATGCCTGGCTCCTCAGCACCATTGACAGCCGGCTGGCTCTGTACATTATGGAGGAAGCCGTCCAGCTCATTGCGCAGGTGCACTTGTCCCAATCACACAGTAATGAGACAATATAAAGTGCATGCCTGCTGGTGGTGAATTTGATTGAGTGTGAAGGTGAAAGGTCACACTGGGAGCTGGAAATAGGTTCTAAGCTGTTACCTGGAGTGGCAGGAGGGTGTAGTGGCTCCAGCCGGGGGCCCCATGAAAGAGTGAGGCCTGGGGTAAAGTATTCCCTGGGCACTCCCCTTAATCTGGCTTTGGCTGTCTCTCCTCTCCCCCCACCCCACTTCCAGCTTACCCAATCACAAGTAGCGGCTGTTCTTTGCAGGCTATCTGCAACAGCGATGTTTAGCCCGATCGCTGCAGCCGCACTGATGGAAAGTGAAACACCACTTGCTCCGGTCCCCCAACTATGTTTCCGCATGGCACGCCACTGGTAGCCACGCCCCCTCTCATACTGACGCCCTGCTGCTGTATGACTGGGTGGTGCAGGATGAAGGCGGGCTTGAGAGGCAGTCCGAGCCCAGAAATATTCAATCAGCGGCTGGCCAGCGCAATATTATCTCATGTGGCAGCGTCTGCACATACATCACTGTCGGCCGGGCCCCCTGAGACTCACCGGGCCCTAAGCGGGCGTCTATATCGCCTAGTGATAAATCCGCCACTGGTTCTACTTACTGCATTGAAAAATAGTCTTGCCTGGGAAATGAAGCATTGCCAGTGTTTTGCTGAGAACTGGAAGAAAGTTTTATGGACCAATGAATCAAAACTTTACATTTTTGGTTCATCACACATGTTTTTTGTTTGCCATTGACTTGGAAATGGATTGTTCCACAGTGTGTGGGGTTTATTTACAGCTCATAAAAGCTGCCACTTCTTAGCAATTTGAAGCCCAAAATTGAAAAGGGCAATGCTTTTAAAAGCAAAACACCCTACATTATAAAAGCATTCCTTTTTTTTTATTTCAGGCTTAAACATACCCCATAAAAATCTGCTATCTAGTAAACAAACCCCTTTGATAACAATTGACAAACATGGAGGAAGAAGCGTGATGGTCCAAGCTAATTTGCTAGTTTCCAAGCCCGAAACTTGCATTTAGTGACTGGCACATTAAACCAAAAAGGGCTCCTACATAATTTTGAGCCCTTCTGGGCTACGTATAGATAGTCAAGGGTTAATCATACATCAAGATAATGACACAAAACTTGCCCCCAGACTATGGGATACCTTCAAGAAAAAGAACAAGATGGTAAGTATCGCATCATGGATTGGTTAGCATGTCTACAGACTTAAACCCTGTTCAGCTGTTTTGAAATGAATTGTCAGAAGGTGAAACCAAATTAACCAACAAGTGCAACACATTTGGGAGAACATCTTCAACAGTGTTGAGTAGCACTTCATGAACAATATTTGATGTCCACTGTAGAAAGAATTTAATGAGTATGGCACTGCCACCAAAAAAAGCATGGGCATCATAGCCCAGCCCCTCACAATGTTTTTTTTTTTTAGCTGCTGCAAGTGGGAAGGTCAGACTAATGGCAGAGATGGTGTGAAGAGTGCTCCTAAAGAAAATAAAAGTCTATGGCAGTGCTCTGTCATTTCTCCCAAGCAAAATTGCTGCATTGTTACCACCAAACAAGTGCTTGGAAGTAAGTGCCTCAAATAAGGAGGGGGTAGCAAACCAGTTTTTAGAACTACCATTGGTGCAGCAGGTGCATTTCACCTGGGCCCCTGAATACTAAGGGACCCACTGCTGCCCAGACCAGCAGTGAGTTATTCCCTGACTTTCCCATGCAGACCATTTTGAGCATTGTTGGATGAATGGCCCTATGCAGAGAGCAGGGTGGGCCCCTCTGCCTCTCCCTGTCACCCTCTCTCTGTCACCCTCTGCCTCTCCTTTCCTTCTGATGTCACTCTATGACTCTCTATGTTAATCTTGTCCGCACTCTCCTTTACGCTGTCACCCTCTGCCTCTCCTTTCCTTCTGATGTCACTCTTTGACTCTCTATGTTAATCTTGTCCTCACTCTCCTTTACGCTGTCACCCTCTGCCTCTCTCTGTCACCTATTACCATGTGGCACATTGTGAACTTGAGTTGAGATGGAAGAGGGGGGCCCAAATTATATTTTTGCACCTGGACCCACAACTCACAGTTTCCGCCACTGTCAAGGACTGTGATCTGTCTGGATCCAAGGTAGTAATCAAGGATGCTGTGTTGGAGACCGTGTATAGAACTTAGAGATTTAATGAAATCTCACTACAAAAGCATAAAATAATAAGATGATTTATTGTGCAGACAACATACTGTACTTTAGGCACTAAGGTGGTCATTCCGAGTTGTTCGCTAGCTGCTTTCGTTCGCGGTGCACCGATCAGGCAAAAAAAGGCACTTCTGCGCATGCGTATGGGGCGCAATGCGCACGCGCAACGTACTTTCACAAGAGCCGATGCAGTTTCAGACAAGGTCTAGCGACACTTTTCAGTCGCACTGGTGGCCGCAGAGTGATTGACAGGAAGTGGGTGTTTCTGGGAGGTAACTGACCGTTTTCGGGGAGAGTGTGGAAAAACGCAGGCGTGTTAGGTAAAAACGCAGGCGTGCCTGGGGTAATGCAGGCGTGGCTGGCCGAACGCAGGGCGTGTTCGTGACATCAAAACAGGAACTAAATAGCCTGCAGTGATCGCAAGCTAGGAGTAGGTCTGGAGCTGCACAAAATTATTTTGTAGCCGCTCTGCGATCCTTTCGGTCGCACTTCTGCTAAGCTAAGATACACTCCCAGAGGGCGGCGGCTTAGCGTTTGCACGGCTGCTAAAAGCAGCTAGCGAGCGAACAACTCGGAATGAGGGTCTAAGAACAGTCTATGAAATAACAGCTGCAGCGAATATTTTCATCAAGTGACTGCAGCCCCAGTTCCCAGAATATATGAGAGTCTCTGTGATAATGGGAATCTATTATGTTTCTTAGCAGAAGGGACTATAAGTTGTATAGCGCATTGCTGAGAGTTCAGGAAAATAAACATCTCTGTTCTGCTACACCAGCAGATGACACTCTAGACCTCTTGGTGCTTGCTGGGTATGTTCTACATATGTATGAAGCGGTAAATGTGTACTGGTTACCAAAGGATACACTGGTGAATTAAGTATTGTTACTAGTGCCCCCAGAGCCGGCCCTAACCAATATGATGCCCTAGGCAAGGTTTTGGCTGGTGCCCCCTAGCACCACTGCTGGTTCCGCCTCTGACCTTGCACCTCTTTCCCAGCACTATCACCCCTCACTCATAGCGGTCCTTATTTTGGTGTTTGTACCCCCTATATTTTAAATAGGAACAGTTTGCACATTTGGCACACAGCCCAAAAAGGGGTGTGTTTTTGCTGACAAGGGACATCGCCACACAATAGTAACCCCAATTCCAATTACGCCACACAGTACTGCAACTATATTCACATTTGATCATGTGATAGTGTCCATAATTCATATTACATCCCACAGTAGTATCACTTTACCTTATAAACGTTGCTCCTCACAGTAGAACCCCTTATTCACATTACATCACACTGAATTGCTCCTTATTCACATTACACCACACGTTATTGCTCTTTATTCACATTAGACGACACAGTAGTGCCCTTTCTATTCGCAAGGCCACATAGTAGAGCACCTTATACATATAATGCCACCCATTAGTAATGCATTTATTCACATAATTCCACACAGTAATGGCCCCTACGCATTTCCTGCACATTATTAGTGCCCCTATACACATGACACACATACAGTAGTACCCTGTTACACATATGACGCACATTATTAATGACCTTATATACATAATGACACACATATGTTGCACATTATTAATGCATTTTTACATGACACACAGAATGCTCCTTACACATTATCCGAACACTACTGCACAACCAACCCACTCACATGCACACAGTCATGCCACTAACACTGTGACCTCTGCCTCTGCTTGGATACAGATGTGTCCTCATAAATCTTGCCTCAATGCTAACGTTGGGCACCTTTTTTTTCTATTAAAATGAAAGTTATTTGCATTGCTATGTGGCTAGGATGCACAAGCAGCTTATGCTGATTAAAATGATATGCAGCATGCCTATATACTGTGTGAGACTGTGGCTGTATCTGCATATGAAATGCTACACACAGAATATAGGCATGCATCATATCATTTTAATCAGCAGAAGCTGCTGATGCCCCTAGGCATATCAAATGCCCTAGGCAATTGCCTAGTTTGCCTATACCTATGGCCGGCTCTGAGTGCCCCTGAAGTACTGCAGTCTATAATGCATGGCAGAACAGGCTGGCTGATGATATTTGGGATGGTAGCAAAGCACTAGCTTATCTGATGGGCAATGGATACACACAGGAACACTCAGAAGACTGGAAGCTTGTTAGACAGATACAAAAGAATTAGAGAAGAATTACTTAATGATATATGGCCTTATTCACACCAAACATGTTAGCAAGTGGGCAAAGTCATGTTGTACTGCAGGTGTGGCAGATGTAACATGTGCAGAGAGAGTTAGATTTGGGTGTGGTGTGTTGAAACTGAGATCTAAATTGCAGTGTAAAAATAAAGCAGCCAGTATTTACCCTGCACAGAAACAAAATAACCCACCAAAATCTAAATCTCTTTGCACATGTTATATCTGCACCATGGCCCTCATTCCGAGTTGTTCGCTCGCAAGCTGCTTTTAGCAGCTTTGCACACGCTAAGCCGCCGCCTACTGGGAGTGAATCTTAGCTTATCAAAATTGCGAACGAAAGATTAGCAGAATTGCGAATAGACACTTCTTAGCAGTTTCTGAGTAGCTCCAGACTTACTCGGCATCTGCGATCAGTTCAGTGCTTGTCGTTCCTGGTTTGACGTCACAAACACACCCAGCGTTCGTCCAGACACTCCTCCGTTTCTTCAGCCACTCCCGCGTTTTTCCCAGAAACGGTGGCGTTTTTTCGCTCACACCCATAAAACGGCCTGTTTCCGCCCAGAAACACCCACTTCCTGTCAATCACATTACGATCACTAGAACGAAGAAAAAACCTTGTAATGCCGTGAGTAAAATACCTAACTGCATAGCAAATTTACTTGGCGCAGTCGCACTGCGGACATTGCGCATGCGCACTAGCGACTAATCGCTCCGTTGCGAGAAAAAAATAACAAGCGAACAACTCGGAATGACCCACCATATGCATTGGTTTAGCCTAATTGTTAACTTTTCTGGTTTGCTATCAAACCTTAATAACCCGCAGAGTCCTGAATGGTGTTAATATAGAATAACAGACCTGGAAAAGTAAATGATGCACAGAAAAATCAGTGGCGCTAAGTATTGCAGACTGGAGTAGTTAAACCCATCACTATAAGTCATGAATGATGTTCACATGAATAGTAGAAATAGAGAGACAAATGATGCATCACATAAACTGTAGTGCTCAGTTTAGCAGACTGATGCTGGATGAGTTATCCCCCTATGTAAAGTCCTGAATAAATGAGGCAGGAAAGCTGGATTTGGAAACAGCAATGCACTGGAGCAAATAGGATAAGTTAGCAGCAGTTTTAGCACTTGGAGAATACACACCAGCCAATGGATATACTGGACTGTGGAGCCAAACTCTGGAACTGCAAACAGGATGTAGGCAGTAAACTGCAGAATATGAACTGGCAATGAGTAGTGAGCAGGAAGCAGTTTATATAGGGAACCCTGGCTGCTGATAGGTCTCTGGAATCATGTGCACAAGATCTGGACTGAACTAATTGACAGGCAGAGGCGCTCACTGGCCGGGGGGGCGGTATGGGCGCGGTCCGGCCAATGCAGGTGTGGCCGGACCGTGCGGGGGGTGGGCCTCAGCGACTGCGTGACGTCACACTCAGCTGCTGCGGGCCGGGGAGCGACGAATAGCTAAAGCTGTGCTGACCGGGAGCTACACCTAAAGTACAAAAGCAGCGCTGCTGTGCGATGCATTTGCACTTCTGGGGGGGGGGGGGGGGGGACGGCACTGACATGCAGGGCGGGATAGCCCTGTGCTGGGCATCCCCCCGCATGTCTATGGTCATGATCGTAGCCCTGCAAAATTTTTCAGGGCTACGATCAACTCAGAATCACATGCTGTTAAGTGTTTTTTTTCTAATGCACTTGCATCTAAGTCACACTGCGCATGCATTCAGAGATGGTGCGCACAGAGTCGTGGTCTCAGAATAGTCTTGAAAATGTATTTGGCGGTGACTGAGAGGTAACTAAGCAGAAGCCCATTCCATCTTATGATCTTGATATGGGCATGTCACAGGAGGGTGTGGGGGTTGCTGAACTAAACCATAACCTGCAAGTTATGATGGTCCAACCAATGGTCAGGGATGCCAAGAGAAATCCTGAGCCCTGGTACAACAACTTCTTCCCACCCCCCTGGGGGGGTTGTGAACACAGCATGCTGTGGACATGGCCACACCTCTATGGGGGCTTGTCTAGCACATGAGATGCACCCACTCAGAGGGGCATAACATGCCTCCCAGCCAGGGCAGTAGAGAGCCTGTCTGGGCCCAGGTAATTTTCAGGGGGCATGGCCTAATCACAGGAGGCATGACCGTGCACCCTTAGAAAACAATATGGAAAAATGTGTATTTTAAGCACTTCCCTGGTCACACTGCAGCTCAGCACACAGCAACATGTGCTGGGCTTAGAAGAAAAGCTGCAGCTGCTACTTCCGGGTAAGGTGGGGGAATCTGGGCCCCCACTGAGCCCCTCCATCAGACCTGGGTCCAGGTAATTTGTACCCCCCCCCCTCCCTCGGCGCTACTGCCGATGGTGGCATCTAAAGAGGTTCCAAGCAGTATTTAAGCATCTAAAGATTTTCAAAGTGGGCAACAATAATTGCTACTATTTTAGATGTAGTAAGGAATAACAGGTTCAGGTCTATGGGGGTAAATCAGATCGGATCGCTGGGCAGCTATTTTTGCTGTCCTGCTTTCAGATAGTCGCCGCCTACAGGGGGAGGGTATTTTTGCTGTGCAAGTGTGCAATCGCATGTGTAGCAGAACTGCACAATCTGATTTTGTGCAGTCTCTACACAGCCCAGGACTTACTTATCCTGTGCGATTGAATCCTGCTGATCGGGGCCGGAGCTGACGTCAGACACCCTCCCTGGAAACGCCTGAGCACGCCTGCATTTTTCCAGCCACTCCCACAAAACAGTCACAGGGCGCCGATGCCCGTTGCAGCCGTGCAACGTGCCGACGCAGTGCGGTGCATATGCATGCGCAGTTTAGATCTGATCACCCACTGTGCGAAAATGCACCGCAGCATCGATCCGATCTGAGCGACCCCCTACATTGCTATTCCATTTCCTTATTTTTTTTTTCCAATTGTGCAACCTAATTCAGTGTATAAAATGAAAACCCTAAAAAAACGATATACTATAGGAAAAGAAAACATATTTAAAACTGAAATAGTGAGAAATAAAATGAAAACTGAATCAGCCAAGCATTGTGTAAATTCAGTATTCATTTGTGGTTTTCCTCTATTTAGTTTTCATATAACAGAAAATTTAGACCAATTTCCTCAATAGGAAGTTTTCTGTTAAGTTCTGCCACATTTACGCTAACAGCCGTTGTCAGGGGATACTAAGTAGTTTGGTGAATGGGCTGAAAGTAGCAAGAAATGTAAAGTGTAGCATTTTATCTTTGTATTCTTTTAAGTTCTATGTTGGGCTACTGTTTAGCATTCTGTTTTCGACTGAAGAAATCAATAGACAGCATTGCTACACCTCATACTATTTAGAGCAATTAATGGTGTGTGGCACAGAAGAACAAACCTGTTTTTATTGTGATAAAAGTCTATACTAGGGAAAATATGTACACTGGTCATTTAAACATGAGAGCACAATGACAAGTGTTTGTAGTTTACAGGTGCATATGTTGTACTTCCTTTGCTCTTAAAGAAAAATTCAACCTAATATTGAATTTTTAGTTTGGGAGAGCGGCCAGATCTAGTAACCTTGGCCCTCATTCCGAGGTGATCGCACGTAGCAACTTTTTGTTACTCGTGCGATCAACTTGATGACGCCTATGGGGGAGTGTATTTTAGCATAGCAGGGCTGCAATCGCTTGTGCAGCCCTGCTATGCTAAAAAAGTTTTGTGCAGAACAAGACCAGCCCTGCACCTACTTACCCAGTGCGACGGATCCAGCGATGAAGGTCCCGACTGTGATGTCAGACATCCGCCCTCCAAATGTCTGGACATGCCTGCTTTCGACTTACCACGCCCGGGAAATGTTGAGTAGACGCCCCAATCCTCCTTCCTGCTGTCAATCTTCTTGCGATCGGGCCTGCGATCGCTTTCTTTGGTCCTGGCGTCGTTGCCCGGCAACTGCTGTCGCTGGGCAACGATGCGCGTGTGCAATGCAGGCACTGCGCAGCCACAGTTCTGACCCGTTCGCAGAACTGATGTGTGCGAATGGGTCGGAATGACCCGCCCTTGTTTCCTCCTGTAGTGGGGTGAAAAGCCTGGCCAAATAATTTTGTAGCAACTATAACTCATTTATGGTAATTTAGTGATCACAGCATTTGGTCCTTCTAGAAACCAAAACAAGAACAAGAGGCAGGGTCATTAAAAGGAGACAAAATACAAATAACAACGCTAATGAACTAATATTTGCAGACAGGTGTATGAGAAAAAAATATTTCAGCAATTTATTAAAATTCATATATTCTGAATAAATTCATATCATTAATCAACATATAATACAATACAGGTTGATTATCCCTTATACAAAATGCATGGGACCAGAGGTATTTTGGATATCGGATTTTTCCGTATTTTGGAATAATTGCATACCATAATGAGATATCATGGTGATGGGACTTAAATCTAAGCACAGAATGCATTTATGTTTCATATACACCTTATACACACAGCCTGAAGGTCATTTTAGACAATATTTTTTATAACTTTGTGCATTAAACAAAGTTTGTGTACATTGAGCCATCAAAAAACAAAGGTTTCACTATCTCACTCTAACTCAAAAAAGTCCGTATTTCGGAATATTTAGATATGGGATACTCAACCTGTATTAAAAAAGAGCATAAACGACTAATTCAGTGTTTAGTGCAATAGTCAGACACAATGGTCGGACACTATGGGGTATTATACCAATAATCCAGTGGTAAGTGGACTTTAATCGCAAATGGGACTGTCTATTCACCAGATAGGATTACTCCCCTGGTGATGGTCCAGCAAGGCACAGGCTCCAGTGCACCAGTTTTTGGGGAATATAATAAATCCTCCGTGTAGGAATTGAAGTGAAAAAGTCCCAGGCTTTATAGGTCCACACTCCAAGTCTCTGGATGTTAAATTGGTGTCCCCAGGTCCAACAAGGTAAGTCCTTACGTGTTTCGCTGTCACCGGGGACAGCTTTGTCAAAGAGGCAGGGTCATAACAAATTTATACTGACTTACGTTTTAGTAAGAAATTTTTTCTTTGAACAAAATGAGGTGTTTTTTGAATTCATTTGTAACCACTACTATAGTGTGTAAAAGCCCGCAGATAAAATTTGTGTTGGAAAAGCTTGTTTGTAACTATTGACCCTGTATGATAACTTCCGTCGATGTATAGTACGTGTTAACAAGACAACTATTGCAGAAATGCTATATCCTTCTCAAGTAGATGAATGGAACTGGATGGTACATGGGAGACTTAATTGTTGCTTGGTAACAATAAAACATGAGAGACATTGTTTCCCCCAGCACCCTGAATGATAACGGTAACTAGATATAAATCCCACATAATATTAGAATTCAGAGATCTTGGTTACACATATTTGAGCAAATGTGTGAATAAGCCCAAAGCCGCATCAAGGCGTCTCTGTATATTTGGGGTCCCTAGCGCTATATCTAGGTGCAGGGTGTGGCACCCCAAAACACCAGCATAGGCCAGAAAGGCCAGCGTAGCATACCATTGAAAAAAATATAGTGTTAATAAATTAGTATTTAGGAAGCCAAAGCTATAAAGAAGGTGATACAAAAATGAAATGTAATTAAAATAGAGAGATAGTGTCAAAAAATTAATAAGTGAAAAGTGTTATAACAATAAAACATGGCATGACATCTTGACATTATTATTCTGCAATTTCTTTTCTATCTCAATTCTCAACCATCAACCGTCATCATTCTCTCTATTGTATCCACAGAAGTGTAGTGGTTAGTATGGATATGTTATATTAAGTCAGCATCCTGAATGTCGACACCAGAATTTCTACCTGTCAAATGTTGACATTCAGAATGTGGACACTGGCTGAACACACGCCGACATTGGTGACATAGCAAATGTTGACATGTTAAATATCCACATACTGTCCATACAGAAATTCTGAATGTCGGCATTCGGACCATGGTGCCAGTTTGATGTTGACATTCTGAGTATGATCAGCAGTGTTGTAACTAGACATTTTAGCGCTGTGTGCAAGAAACAGCATCAGCGCCCCCCCTTATTTAAAATAGGGAGTGGCTTCATGGGGAAGGGGCGTGACCACAAAATGATACCAATTCATATTGCGCTGCACAGTAGTCACCATTATTCAAATTACACAGTAGCGCCACTGCACCAGGTAGAGCCCCTTTTCCACATTACGCCAGGTAGAGTCCCCTTTTTACACATTGCGGCAGGTAGAATCCCTTTTTTACACATTACAGCAGCCAGTGCCGTGACTAGACATTTTGGTTCCCTGTGCCAAAAAGAAAATTGGTGCCCCCAGCTCAATACTTAAAATAGGGCAGTGTGCACCGAAGGTGCATGTCAAAAATATTGGGACATGGCTTTACGGGGAAGGGGTGTGACCACCGAATAGTACCAATTCACATTACACCACACAGTAGCATCCGTAAGTCACATTACACTGTACAGTAGCGTCCGTCGGTCACATCACATGACACAGTAGCGTCCGTCAGTCACATTACCAAGCGCAGTAGTATCCATTAGTCATGTTACACGACACAGTAGCGACCGTCAGTCACATTACATGACACAGTAGCGACCATCAGTCACATTACACGACACAATAGCGACCGTCAGTCACATTACACTAGTATGTATGTGTGTGTGTTGCGTCCCTCTTCCCTACTCAGAAATGAACTATTGCACTACTTACATATACATAGCTTGTCCCATCTGCACTGACACTCTGCTGCCGGCTTCTGTTTCCTGCAAGTGTTGCTCTTCAGTCCACACACTACTTACTAGACGGTGGGGGGGGGGGGGGGGCACGGGTAGCGCACACTCTCCATGCTACAGGCATGGTTGCAGGTGCAGGAGGAGTGAGTGGGCGGGGCTTTGGATGCCCACTCACGGGGACAATAAAGCTGCAGCCAGAGAGGGGGACCTGGGAGGGGGTGGAGCCTGTGGTTGGGCAGCTGCAGCGCTGCCCGGCTAGGTGTCTAATGTAGGTGCGAGTAGGAGCTGGGCGGCGCACCTCACCGCAGGTAGCGCTGCAGCTAGTGGCAGTGGCTATGGAGCTGTATTTTACAATAGGCAGTAGTGAAGTGGCCCTGTGGGTTGTGCCGGCGGTCCTGCGCCCACACTGCACATGCGCTATGTGCCAGGCACTGCTGTCACACACCTAGTTACGGTCCTGATCACCAGTATGTCTTGCATATGGTTAGCATAACTGTCTGACAGCACAGAGGTCATGAGTTCAATTTCTCACTATGGTCATTTCAGTGTGAAGTTTATATGTCCCACCAGTGTTAGGGAGATCATGTGCTTTGGTTTCTTCCCACAATCCAAAAACATACTGTTAGATGAATTGTCTTCTGTCAAAAACAAATAACCCCAGTGTGTGTGTGTGTGTCCATGTGATAGGTGAAATAGGGGTCTATGTACTAAGCATTGGGGAGAGATAAAGTGGCTGGAGATAAAGTAACTGCCAATAAGCTCTTTTCATTAATCTCTCTCCAAGGCTTAGTACATAGGGGCTAATTCAGACCTGATCGCTGCTATGCGTGTTCGTACAGCAACGATCAGGTCTGAAGTGCGCATGCGCCGGCGCCGCTGATTGACAGCTGTCGTAGCCCAGCGATCACCTCTGTCTGATTGACAGGCAGAGGCGGTAACTTGGTGGGAGGGGGCAGGCCGGCGGTGCTTAGCCGCCGTTTAGTGGACGCAGTCTGGGCAACGCAGGCGTGGCCGGACCGTTGGGGGGGGGGGGGCGTGGTGGCTGCGTGACTTCACACACTGCTGCTACAACCCAGGCAGCGATGAGAAACTTCCTGCCAACGTGCAGGAGCTGCGCTGGCTGGGAGCTACACCTACAGTACAAAAGCAACGCCGCTGTACGATGCTTTGTACTTGCATGACGGGGTAGGGCCTGACATGCGGGGCGGACTGGCTCTGTGCTAAGCATCTCCCGGCATGTCAGGGAAGCTGATCGTCTGGTCTGAATCAGCCCCATAGACCTTATAGATTGCAAGCTCAACTCAGGCAGGGCCTTATGTGAATGACAGAAGTATTCTCTGTAAAGTGCTACCTAATATGTGGTCACTATATAAATAATTAATAACAGAAATTTTACATACGGTATATACGAGGGTAGTTCAATAAATAAGGTAACAACACCTTGCATTGCATAAATAAATTCAACTCATGCATATACATATAATCAATAATATGGCCTTGGTATAGATTATATTTTCAAATAGTTCCCATATTTGTCTAAGCATTTGCTGTAACGGTACACCTAGGTATCTATCCCAGCATAGAAGAAATCCGTGTGAAGCCAGGAGTAACAACCCAGGTCATTTTCAACAAACTGCCCTCTGTAATCGGCTCAATATGTCACATTAGCAGTCAGAATTCACAGTATCTCCCTTGGGGGTACATTTACTAAGCAGTGATAAGAGCGGAGAAGTGAGCCAGTGGAGAAGTGCCCATGGCAACCAATCAGCACTGAAGTAACATCTATAATTTGCATACTGTAAAATGATACAGAGCTGCTGATTGGTTGATGGTGAAATTTCTCCACTGGCTCACTTCTCCGCTCTTATGACTGCTTAGTAAAGGTACCCCTAGGTGAGGTAAATCAACTAGTAGTAAAGCCTTGTGGTTCCAAAAGACGATTGCCAAGGCCTACTTTGCTGATGACCTTGTTTTGAATTTCTTTGAAGGACGTTACGTGTTTCCATGAAATGGATTCTTGCTTTATCTCCGATGACACATGATGCACCCACATTTCATCGCCTGTATCAATAGACTGCAGGTACTGTACGCCTTCCTCATGGTACTACATCAGTTTCACAAGAAATAATCCCATCCTATTGGTTTTGTTGTGCACAGTACCACACTGAGATGTTCAGTCAGTAAGCAATATCACTAACTCTAATGCATCTGTCCTCCTGAATCATACCGTAAAACAGATTGTCATCTCTGGTTGATGTGCTTGGCCAACTGGATCGCTGTTCATCTTGACCATCTGTCCTGCCATTATCAATGGCAGTGTACCAAATCCAAACCTGTTTCTGTGACATGATGAAATTACTGTAGATCTCGACAGGTTGCAATTCCTTTTAGCTGCTGATTGCCTCAATGTTTGGTCATGTTCCTGCCAGCCCCGCCATCTTGCAACTGATGTTGGAACATAATGACTGATATGAGGCGCTGTTTAATGGCCTTGGTGGGAAGCAGTGGTCTACCTGCTCTGGCCAGGTAAGAAATTATAATGCAAAGTTAAAGTACATGCGCTCAAACCACTTGTTGAGGCAGTTGGACCAATCCAAAGCAGGTATGTCTTCTACATGCTGGATGAAGATCTTCAACACACAGGAGTTTCTGATTTTCACGGTTGTACATATAAATGATTGTTAGGAATGTGGTAAACCTATAATTATGTAAATTTGAGACGTCTTAATGTAAGTAAATATTAATCCATGGTTCTTGGCGTTACCCGAGGAACACCCGTAGCAGATACGGTAAAAAGTTAAAGGACCATTTTTGTAGTTTATTAAATTCTACCCACTGGAGGTGCAATCCCAATTTTTATCCAATTGTCCGTTTGGGCGTAATCATTCACGCAACGCAACCCACGCATTGGTGATTATGTCATTATGTCAACCCCCTTTTCATCCCTTTAGGGGAGATTTATTAAAATTCTAATTATGTAGTTTTCCTATTTCCTACCTGAAGAATACCTATGTTAAGTTTCAGCTTCCTAACATATCGGGAAGTAAGAGAATTAGTGATGAGTAAGTCAGTGAGTGAGTGAGTGAGTGAGTGAGTGAGTGAGTGAGGGCTTTTGCATTTATATATATACAGTAGATATACAGTCAGCGATGGCAATCGGGGCACAGATGCAGGCAGGGCTGTTTCTTGGGGCAGGCGAGCTGTGCAATCGCACGGGGCACCCGCCGCAGCACTGACTGTGGCTCCCTGGCTTCCCCCTCCTCCCTCTCCCCTAGTACCCAGCTCGGGGGGGGGCGGAGTTTTGTGGAATGATGCGGTTGCATCGCGACGTCACGACATAACCGCGTCATCCCGTGAAACTCTGCCCCCCCCGAGCGGAGTACTGAGGAGGAGGGGAGCCAAGCTACGAAGAGGGAGAGGCGGCCGGCGCGAGGAGCGACTGGTGAGGTGGCCCGAAGAGCGGGAATCACCTCTGTAAGTATTCTCTTGTCTTTCTTTCTTTCTTTCTTTCTTTCTTTCTTTCTTTCTCTCTCTCTCTGTAAAATGGGGACACTGCCTGCCGTAATGTATAAAAAGGAGACACGTGCATGCCATAATGTGTAAAAAGGGGACACTTGCCTGCCATAATGTGTAAAATGGGGACTCTTGCCTGCCGTGATGTAAGTATTCTCTTGTCTTTCTTTCTTTCTCTCTCTCTCTGTAAAATGGTGACATGTGCCTGCCGTGATGTATAAAATGGGGACTCTTGCCTGCCGTATTGTGTAAAAAGGGGACTCTTGCCTGCCATAATGTGTAAAATGGGGACTCTTGCCTGCCGTAATGTGTACAATGGGGACACTTGCCTGCCGTGATGTATAAAATGGGGACACTTGCCTGCCGTGATGTATAAAATGGGGACTCTTGCCTGCCGTGATGTATAAAATGGGGGCTCTTGCCTGCCGTAATGTGTAAAATGGGGACTCTTGCCTGCCGTAATGTGTAAAATGGGAACACTTGCCTGCCGTAATGTGTAAAATGGGGACTCTTGCCTGCCGTAATGTGTAAAATGGGGACTCTTGCCTGCCGTGATGTATAAAATGGGGACACTTGCCTGCCGTGATGTGTAAAATGGGGACTCTTGCCTGCCGTAATGTATAAAATGTGGACTATTGCCTGCTGTAATGTGGGGATTTAATGTATCAAGGGCATTGCGGTGTGTGGCATAATATTGTGCAGGGGGCATCACTGAGTGGGGCTTAATATGGTAGAATTTTTTATTTTTTTACCTATGGTGGGCGTGATCTGTTGGTGCAGGGTCAAATACTGGGGTGTGAGGTAGTCTTTTCAGATGAGGTCACGCCCACTAAAATGAGGTCACGCCCATTAAAATGAGGCCACACCCCATTGTTGGGAGCACGCGCGCCTACGGTGCGCGCAAGGTTTTTTTTTATCTAAGGGGGAGGCGCGTTTTTTTATGTCATGGGGGGGGGGGGCACATTTTTAAATCTCGCACTGGGAGCCAAATTGGCTAGAAACAGCCCTGGATGCAGGGATAAACTGAGTCCTTATTTTATAGCTGAGTGCCACTGCTGACTGTACTTATTTGGGAGCTCCGCTTGGGGCATCTACGGGGGGCACCGGGGTTGTTGTGTATGTACTGTATATGGGAGCGCCACCTGATTGTACATCTATTGTAAATGAAACAGAAGGTGACATCTTTTCATTACGTGACCTTGCACTAACATTCCTCAGCACTTTTGTGTGAAATGTGAATGACTGCAGCTAGAATTGAACTACGGGGGCAGTAAAAGGAAGTACAGGCATAGTCTGCAGTCATTTATTTTGTGACTGACTTCCGTGATTACTTTGACATACAGTAGATTGCAGAGAAATTTTCAGCTTCCAAATAGTTTATGTGAACACTGTCCTGTCATACATTATATGTGGATTGTGGATTTTGTGGATTTGAATAACTTGAAATTGTTTAATCGAAGCAGCAGCTGCCATTTGTTAGCATTGAATATTTGCCATGAGCTAACAAATGTCTCAAATAGTGACGCTCAAAGCCTGGCCAATGCAGTTTCAGAAAGTCATTACATTTTGAAACTGCTTATGCCTTAATGCTTAGTTCGATGATATATTGAGATATTATCACTCAGAAATGATAAATCAGCCCAATAACAGAGTATTCAGCCACTGGCATGGTGTGTCCTTGTCAGCACAGACTAGTTTTTATTTGAGCGGAATGTTGTATTGCTTTACTCTTTAGAAAATAAACGATTGTATTGCTTTATGGAAGAAATAATACAGTATAAATCAAATTTCTATCTATCTAGTACATTCGGCTTCCTTTGTAAGAGGCATAAGGCAGTTATCATAATCTTGTGGTCCTGTGTGATCTTAGTTAATATTTGACTTGCTGTGTAAACTTCTAGAAGCTATGTGTTTTTTCCCACTTTATCACCTGGAGGTATACTTTCTGTCCCTGACAAAGATACTGATGTAGACTGAAAATTACTAATACTGCAACTCATAAAAAACTCTGCCCCTCACACACCATAGGTTCCCTAATCCCTAGGCAAAGAAAGATAACCCTACACAAGTGTCAATCAAATATTTCTAAAAGGGGGAACATCCCACAACTCAACCTCAAGGTTTGAGATGGGCTCAGCCTTACAGAACAGCCTTAATCCTCAATTATTACACACCCCCACACACACACACACACCTCCAAAAAACAACAACCCTTAAAACAAAATATTAGATATTCAATTTATTTCACAGTATTTTATGCAAAGGGAGCCATAAACAAAGTGATATTCATCTACTTTAGTTTGGCATTACTGCCTCACAGCACTGAGGTCATGGGTTCGATTCCCACCATGGCCCTAACTGTGGGGAGTTTATATATTCTCCCCGTACTTGTGTGGGTTTCCTCTGGGTACTCCGGTTTCCTCCCACACTCCAAAAATATACTGGAAAGTTAATTGACTCCTGACAAAAAAATAAACCCTAGTGTGTATGTGTGTGCATGTACATGTGTTTAGGGTAGACTAGATGGGCTAAGTGGTTGATATCTGCTGTCAAATTCTAGGTTTCTATGTTTAAGTGGTGTAACCAGACCTGGATATAATATGTGACTCCCCCGCTAGTCCAATTTTACTATACTGTCTGTGCCACAGTACCCATCTATCCAGGGCCCAATCTCGATAACAATAATTAGACCCAAAATTTCTTTGTTTTAGCACTAATTTTTTTTCATGCTATTCAATTTGCCCCCAAGTTTTCCATTGACAAATATTTAATTGTCATGTGAAAACACAGAGGATACTCAAAAATGTACAGACCTATATGTTGTTATGGCCATAATTGGGGAAAAAAATGCATGCTATTGACTAATTTGTTTTCGCATGCATGAGCCAGGTGAAACAAAATCCCTGATAAGTGCTGGCTTCAGGGCTAATTGGATAGTCTCAGGTGGATAAATTAGCCGTGGTAAATTTCTACATCTAATTTAATACCGCCCATAGTATTGTATACACCACTGATATATTTCTTGTATCGATCAGTGAGGCTAAGGACGGCGATGGTAAAGTGTTTTACGCAATGCCTTTTTTTATGAGCAAAAATAAGTGTTTTGTGTCTGCACTATGTCAAGTCTTTATTTAGTACAGCTTTTGAGCATGTTTTTCATCTTTCATACGATACCTACCTCCTTCACTCAGATAGGGATTTCATGAATCATTATGCATTCAGAAAACATGATTAAAATGGTTCTCTCTCTCACCTTCTCTCTTTCACACTCATTTATACTTAATTCCTTCCCCATCATTTTTTATCTGCCTTGTTTAGGCATTTTATCTACTTTTCACAGCCTGATATACTGCAAAATAATTTAAATCAGACGTGTTAATATTTTTGGTATGCAGTAAGACTATGTTTTTGGGGGTAATTCTGAGTTGACTGCAGCAGGAACTTTGTTAGCAGTTGGACAAAACCATGTGCAGTGCAGGGAGGGGGGGCAGATATAACATGTGCAGAGAGAGTTAGATTTGGGTGTGGTGTGTTCAATCTGCAATCTAAATTGCAGTGTAAAAATAAAGCAGCCAGTATTTACCCTGCACAGAAACAAAGTAACCCACCCAAATCTAACTTTCTCGGCACATGTTATATCTGCCTCCCCTGCCGTACACATGGTTTTACCCATCTGCTAACAAAGTTCCTGCTGCAATCAACTCCGAATTACCCCCTTTGTTCCTACAGAATCTAGATGTGCTGATACCCATTTGCCTGCTACAATTGGATCATCTTGATAATAGCTGACAAGACTGTAAATTTGTTTGGGTGTTGTGCTTGTCATTTGAGAGAATTCCAATATACTTCTTTTATCACCATGACTCCACTCACTTATTTCTTGACTGCCAGGCTGTCAACTGAGCAAAGTCAGTCCAAAGTAGTGATCATGCAGCAGCACAAATTCAACACAATATAATTTACACGGCAGAGAAGTTTCAAATGATGTTATACTAAAGATTAGGAATTGTAATCTCTACACTAGTAATGTGATTTCACAGGTACAGTATCACTGTTACATTGTTGCAGTGATTTACAGTAATACTATGCAGATGCTAGGTAGAATTGAAATTCCTTTCATACATAAGTCCATATCCTGAGTTTTTGCATGCTTCGACCCAAATCCGGATTATATCTGAAAGGGTCTACTCTGGTTGATAGTCTTGGGTATGCGACTTTGCTTGCTAGCAGGGTTTTTCTGGGACTTGCAAACCAGGTAGACATCCCGGCTTAGGGCCTCATTCTGAGTTGATCGCACCTAGTAACTTTTTGCTGCTCGTGCGATCAACTTGACGCCGCCTATGGGGGAGTGTATTTTAGCATAGCAGGGCTGTGATCGCTTGTGCAGCCCTGCTATGCTAAAAAAGTTTCCTGCAAAACAAGACCAGGGTCAGACTTACTGACCCTGTGCGACTGATCCAGCGACGAAGGTCCTAGGATTGACGTCAGACATCCGCCCTCCAAACGCCTGGATCCGCCTGCGTTCGCCTCACCACACCTTGAAAACGGTGAGTATCCGCCCCGGAACGCCTCCCACCTGTCAGTCTTCATGCGATCGCAGCTGCGATCACTTTCTGCACTGGCGGTGTCACTGCCCGGCGACCACTGTTGCCAGGCCACGGCATGCGTGCGCATTATGGGCACCGTGCAGCAGCAGTCCCAACCCGTTCGCACCGCAGTGAAGAACAGCTGTGTGCGAACGAGTCGGAATGACCCCCTTAGGTCCGAAACGTGTAATTAATTTGCCTAAAAGAAATTAATTGGCCGGGGACAGTAGCGCTTGGATATTAAATCATCTCCAAGTGCCCACTGAATGCCAGAAGACCCAGGTCACTGGAAGATCCGGGTCCAGTGTGACGGGTGACGACCTGGGAATAACTCGGGCTATCACCCATGTGTGAAAGGGGTAACCTCAGCTTCAGCGTGTGCTCTGTGACCTGGGTCCGAGGTGGGTTGAAGCTGAGTAATTATGTCTGAAAGTGGCTTTAGTTACAGTATACTGTATGTAAGTGTATGAACTAATAACAGAGACAGAAGGAATAGTGTTTTATGCAATGAGTAAAGCACAGCATTGGGTCAGTTAGAACGGATTACAGCAGAATATTCGATGAAGAATAAGAAAAATATAGTATAGTAAGTGTTTCACAAATAAACGCAGTAATGTATATGAAATATCCATAAAGAAAAGTTCTCAATTTAAAACGTACATACACATTATTGAGAATGAAGCTTATCCATTTACTAGGAACAAATGATATCAATGTCACTAATTCCATGATTTTATCTCTAACAAGAGCTCTCATGTTAATCCAGTTGATGTGTGATAATTCTCCCAGACTCCCACTGCCTTGCCTATAGCAAAATAAGGATTTTTGAGACACTGGTTAGTAGTGAATTAATTAGCTGGATAATGTAACTATCACCTACTATTAGATCCAATCAGCAATGTTGACTTAATTTTTTTTTTTTTTTTACAGAATACAGCTTCTTTTTTTCCAATTCACCATTCTCATACAGTAACAGATAGTCAGAAAACCCTGGGATTGCATTTGTTTCAAACGACAAATAGTTATATTTATTTTAGGTGAAAACATACAGCCTTGGAGAGAGCTAAAGTAGACATAAAGTACCAAGCAGTGAGCTCCTAACTTTAATTTTTCAAACACATCTCCCTCTCTCTCTCTCTCTCTCTCTCTCTCTCTCTCCAGTGCTTAATACAATGGTTCCCAAACTGTGTGGCATGGCACCCTGGGGTGCCTTGGGGTACTTGCAAGGGTGCCTTGGATTGGTGGTCCAGGGCCAATTCAAATTATTTATGAACAATGTGATAGGCAAAACCAGTGCTGGTAACTTCCAATCTTAAACTATGTGGACAAACAGAAGCAAATCTTGTCCCTCACCATGTAATTGAACGTAAAGATGAAATACAGTATAAATTAGAGATGAGCGGGTTCATGTTCCAGGAAATCGAACCCACCCGAATATACCCATTCCGAGCGGATCTGTCTGGGACTCGGATCTCTCTACCATATTCGAAACAAGGTATAACGTCATCTTCCCGGCGCTAGCTCTCGTGTGCTTTGGATTCAGGCACCTTTTCAAAAATTCACACAGGACATCGAAGGCACCATCCTCACTGTCAAGTCCCGGACACAGAGATCCCCAGCAGCTACATGAGCAGGACTACCTTACAACTAAGTGCTCCTGTGGGATACAGCTGCAGTATTCCAGCGGATGTCATCTATGGACTATTCCTGTGGACTAACCCGGGACATGGAGACTCCTGCTGGCTAGACAGACACACCATGGGGGCAGACGTATGGCACAGTAACTATTTATCCTAACTGTATGTGATATCAGGAACCATCTTAACTGTAAATAGAGCTACAACGAGAAGTGCATTGCTGTACAGTACACAATTATATGTTTGTTGCTGTTGCCTAGCAATCACACACTATCTTACCGTATACAAATGGGTTTGTGTTCAAAAATAAATTTCTCTCATTACTCTGTCATTTGCATTATTTATTTGGGGATATGGCCATTAGGTCAACACCACATAGGTCGACAGTTGTTAGGTAGACCACTATTGGTCAACATGCATTAGGTCGACAGGGCCACTGGGTCAACATGGTCATTAGGTCGACATGTACTAGGTCGGCAGTTCAAAAGGTCGACATGAGTTTTTCAATTTTTTTTCCAATTTTTTAACTTTTTCATACTTTACAATCCACGTGGACTACAATTGGAAACCGCAACCTTTGCCCGAAGCATGGCGAGCAAAGCAAACTATGCGAGGGGATACAGTGCACTAATTGGGGTTCCCCATCACTTTACAAAGAAAACGACACCATAAAAAGTAAAAAAAAAACTCATGTCGACCTTTTGACCTGTCGACCTAGGACATGTCGACCCAATGGCCCTGTCAATCTAGTGACCCTGTTGACGTAATGCATGTCGATCAATAGTGGTCGACCTAATGACTGTCGACCTAAGTTGTGTCGACCCATACCCATTTATTTGTATTGTGTAACTGAGAAATTAGAAAAAGTTGAACTTGATAGAGTCTTCAATTCAACCTCGCTATATGCCACTAACAATGTAATTGAGATGCCTTAGCTGTGTCTAAACAGTGACATCTTCTTACTAAGCATGGCCCCCATCAGCTAAGAGGAAGGTGAAAGTCCATTGCCCTTGGCACACCTTTACCCCAACCCCAGTATCGGCACTAGTACCTAGCACAGTGTATCCAGAGTAATGCATTTACTCATAGGTCTGGTAGTGCAATTGAAGAAGTGGCAAAGGTTTCAGTGCCAGGTCCATCCAATCAATACTGTCTTCATTGACTACCCACCAACACATTTTGAATTATATTATACGACTCAAACCTTCCAGTCTGCGTGGATGATATTGTGGCAATAAATACTGGACATATGTGTGTGTTTGGGAGTGGGGGGATTTCTTTTTAATCTAAACTAGCCCTTAAAAATATTCAAATCTCTCTATAGCGCAAACTGGCATGCACAGTTTCATGTTCTGATTTGGAAAAAGGAACAGAGATTTTTTTTTTCATATTCACGTTTACATTATTATGTGTGTGTTCAGGTTAAGGCTCACAGGCAAACGCAGGGGGGGGGGGGGGGGGGGTTCTGGTTGTCTTGAAATCCTCCTCTAATTGGCCAGTGGCTGAAATGATAAAAATAGCATAATATTATTGCAATGCTGCTGCCACAAAATGCTGTTTAATGTACAGAGCAGAGCTGCTGCATATGCCTAATGATAACAGCTTCTTCTACCAATCTTGCTGTGTGTGTGGCTCTGAGTGCTCAATCGGTGCACTGGACTAGCTGCCAGGAAGAAGAGACAGAAGCTTTACTATGAGTCTATACTATAGACCAGTGATGGGGAACCTTTGGCACTCCAGCTGTTGTTGAACTACACAGCCCAGCATGCCCTGCTACAGTTTTAACATGTCCAAATAACAATACTGTAGCAGGGCATGCTGTGATGTGTAGTTGAACAACAGCTGGAGTGCCGAAGGTTCCCCATCACTGCTATAGACCATCCATAGTGTTAATTATTAATACTGTATTCCATACACTATCTAGCGTTTAATGTGCACATACAGTATATGTTCCAGGGTCGGTACTAGTGTCTTCTGCGGCTCCCTCAGACTCCCACACTTGCTGCAATGTTCTGCAGAGTGGGAGATTGTGGATTGCATTTGGAAACCTCCCTCTAGAAATCCTGCATTTGCCACTGAGGCTCTGTGTTAAAAAATAACATAGAGCCGCGATCCTGTCTGCTGCAATATTTCATTAATGTGCTATATTCTTAAAGTAACTGCCTTGTGTTTGTGCAGATGCTCTGTTGCTATGTTTAGTCAGCCAGCCCGTGGCCAATATTAGAGAAAACTATATAATGAGCTATGAGGTGGTCAAAATTGACTGACACTGACTGGAAATGAATGCTACTGAGGTTAATAATACTGTAGGAGGAAAAGCAAGCCCAAATTACATGATTTTAGCTGCTTTTAGCAGTTTACAAAAGTACAGAACTAAAACCAATACACAAAAATGAAAACAGATCCAAAACTAAAGCCAAAACACAGGGGTTCGGTGCACATCTATAATATAAACACAATTTACTTAATATTTTATTCAGAATTTCTAAATAAAAATCTTTTGACCAGGGTGTCAAAGTCGAAAAATATTACAGAACACACATCACGTACAAACTGCACACACATGCCCACTGCGCGTGCACTTGTTCTGCAGTGCGTGCACATGTACGCACTTTGCGTATGGTCGCGTCCGCGGACCTGCGCATCGGCGCGTGGTATGGGTATTTACGGCAGAGTTTGTGTATGCATGGAGGGCCATCAGAACACATTACATATTTAATCCAAATAGTGCACAATGTACACATAGTCTCCTTGCACCACATCAGAAAGTTATAGCTGTTTAAATGGTTGCAGAACAAAGGGATTCACCTTTACAGGATAAGAGGGGACAGACTAAGGTTATAAGGTGGTATTTGGTATCCAGCTGTAGGGTATTTTAAGGGTAACATTCCGGTGTTGGTCTGCGGAAGATCGCATGTTCCTGCGGATAGTTATGTGCAGAAGCAGAATATAGATATAAACTGTATTTACTGTATATTATGTATGCGGCGGGAATCCAGAGGACACCACCCACAAGAGCAGTTGAGAAAGACATCGCCTACCTTTTCAAATCAACCTATGACCTCTCCTGTACTGTAAAAGTGCATTCCTGTGTCCAATGGACAAAGGGATTACAGTATCCATTGTATTGCTTTTGGAAGACTTGTATAAATAAAGCCTGCTGCAGCCCGGCCACACACAAGACTCACAACGTTATCTATGTGATGACGGAGGACCGGACCGGGAAGCGCACGCGAATATACTTACGTTTGTACATTGACTGTAGCCATTATTCTGTTGTATATTGTCTTGTATTGTAGTGTATAATTTGTATTGTAAACCCCCTTTCAGAAATAATCCACTGTGGTGTCGGAACCCAGCGGTAAAATCACAATTGGTGTCGTGTGCTCACTGCCCTGCTAAGGTTTAAAGTGTAATAGCATCACACTGCATTGCTGCATAAGGTTTAAAGTGTAATATCATTGCATTGCATTACTGTGAAGGTTTAAAGTGTATCTCTGGGTGTGTGCGCGCTGTGTGTACTTTGTACCCCCAGCGCAGCGTTTGTACGCTAAGTCCGTACAGTGTTACGGGACTCCGTATGCAAACAGTGTATAAAGTACGTAGCGTGTGTACTAGGTTTAGCGGCCGCAGCGGCTCCATGGTAAAGTGTATTCTAAGTGTGTATAAGGTATAGCTTTTATTACTGTAAAGCTAATCAGCATTATCAAGGGGGTGTCGTGATTTTTTTTTATTTTTTATATGGGTGCCTTGATTTAAAAGTGTTTGGGAACCGCTAGTTAAGTACGCAGACTCCACAGTGTCCTTCTAGCATTACATTTCCTGTAGGTCTAAGTGACTTAAATCATCATCATTATTATTTATTTGCAGTGAGTTATATTACTCCACAGTGACTGTGGGGAATAAAAATATGTGGAAAATGGAAAGTGAAGAATGAGAAGACGTGGGGATATGTGTGGACTGTGCAGAGTGGATGCAATTTGATAGGAAGGTTTATGAAAGTTATGTGGGTGGTTCTGGATATGTCCCCGCTCATTGCGCATATAATCACCTGCTATGATTCATATGCATGCAGCAGCAATTATTATCAGCTTGCCGCGTTTGGTCACAGCATGCGACTGTTCCCATTAATTTCAATAGGAGCGGATGCATACGCACACACCCGGGAATAGTCGCAGACACAGTATTCACAGCAAATGAGTCTTTTGCTGTGAACAAAAGGTTTAAATATTTTAAAAGGTTCTAACATTTATTATTTATTATGGATTGTGAGTTCATATGATTTATATGTAGGTAATCAGGGCTTGACAAGGGATTCAGAGTTTAGGTAAAATACACTAGGGCAGAGCCGTAACTAGACATTTCGTTGCCCTGTTCCAGAAAGAGTGTTGGTGCCCCCAGTTTCTTCAGTGACATGGTAGGGGTGGAGAATCTTAAATAACAGTCATTTCTATATAGATTATATAAATTCTGCTGCAGCAAAGAGCCAATTGGTTAGCTACTTGCCCCCTGGCGGGTCACTGTAATGGTAATAGGTGTGGGGTCCTGGGGTTACTACCCACCTTGTAGTAAAACGTCACAACTGTGGCGGGAGATCTCCCAAGTGGCCCTATGGCTCCTGCAGGTTAATGTATAGTAGGTGCTGTGTGCTGGCTCTCCTTGGCTGTTGCCTGTATCTAAAGTTGTAACACTTTTAGAGTGTGTCCTGATCGAATAACCAAACCGCCAGTTGCAGGTGCTCAACAACTTAAATGTTAGCAGTCAAATCTCTAAATGCCTGGGGACAATAATCATGAAATTGAAGTGGATTTATTTTTGATAGGTCATAAATTGATAAGAAAAGTTGCTATTTACTGCTCTACTGCAATATCTGTATGTTATATCCACCATCTTACATGGCATTTGATTATTTATGTTGGGAGGAAGTCACATCAGTCCTTGTGGCCTCTCATTAACCATATAGTAGAGATGGAGAGGACAACATAAAGCAATATAATAAGTAAGCAGAGGCAAATTAATAACAAATATATCTATATTACAAACGGAAACTACAGAACATATTAGCAACTGTGGAGAGACTTCATTCTTGCTCACTGTAATTGTAATAGGCATGTGGTTCTGGGGAGGCAACCAGCCTTGTTGTGAAACATCCTGCCCTGCAACCAGTAATTGTGGCTGTGCGCAGTGCTGGTTCCAATCCAGATAGCTTTGCAGTCTCCTCGCTGCTCTAGAAGAGAAAAGACAAGGCATGGGGAGGAGAAGAGGAAGGCGACTAGGGCAGGAAGAAGTGGCATTGGTATAAGGATAAGGAGGCAGCACAGGGAGAAGGAAGCTGCAAGAGCAGAAGAAAGAGGCAGCATGAGGTAGGTATGGACACCGACCATCAATGATTTGAAATCATCATTGGTCTATGACTAAAGGTGACTACTTTTGCCATTGATGTTGGAGAACCAGATGGTTTCCCACCACTGATGATAGAGAACTATGGATTTTTTTTTTTTCAAAACTTGGAGCCTAACTCCAATACCTGCCACCCATGAAGCTCCACCACTGGGCTGTTTTTGGCCTACAGATCATTGAACACTAAAGTTGGGGTGACCATCTGTGGGTGAAACCATTGATGGTTCCCATACAGAAGATTCCACAGCATCTAGGTTATCCATCAATGATACTTTTAATGGTGACCAATGATGGATAGCCCACCGATGGCCATCCCTAGCATGGGGAGAGATGGAAGGAGGCAGCACTGGGAGAAGAAGGAAGCAGCATGAGCAAAAGGAGGTGATACAGTAAGAAAGAGAAGGAGGTAGCAAGGTGAAAGAGGAAAGGAGATGGGCTGGTCAGAAGCCACTTGAAAGCAGGAGAGGAGGAGGAGGTAAGATAAAGCAGATGAGGATGCGGGGCAGCAATGGTGCCGCCCCAAGAGTTCTGTACTCTGTGCAACTGCACCATTTGCACACCCCTAGTTATATTTTAGCAAGAAAAATAAGGGGCACATTTTTATGGGCCAGAAAATATGTTAAAAATGAAATATTTAGGTAGATATACAGCCATGGCCAAAAGTTTTGAGTATGACACAAGTATAGGTTTTCACAAAGTTTGCTGCTTCAGTGTTTTTAGACCTTTTTGTCATTAAAATTACAAGTATTTCATAACTGTCAAAGGCTTTTATTGACAATTACATTAAGTTTATGCAAAGAGTCAATATTTGCAGTGTTGACCCTTTTTTTTTCAAGACCTCTGCAATTCGCCCTGGCATGCTGTCAATCAACTTCTGTCTCCATAAAAAGTCCCTAGATGTAAAGTTCTCAAAAACAAATGCTACAGTATGTACAGATACAACTCTTAAAGTTTTACAATATGTTTAGATATTGTTCTGTATTTGTTTCTCTTCCCTTATCTCTCACTTGCTATAAATTTGTTTATCTCAATTGTCATTTTTGAGATAATGTACACACATTGTTCTTTGAAAGCTGCTCTCCTAGCATCGTTATCTTGCTTTTGGCTAGACAAACACTCTACATGATCATGCCCAATGCTTTGAGGGTACACCCCCTTTTCCTGGTCTCACAAACTCCCAATGTCCCGGTCCCAACTTTCAAATGTGAGAAGTATGTCAGAGTACATGAAAGACCAGAAATTTTCAGCTCAATACTGTACTTCTTTTTCTATGGCCATTATCCACTTCTTAACTTATGTCATCTGCACAACAACATAAAACTTTCTGCTTACCTAGAATCTTCTCTGTCTTAAAACATATTTTTATCAAACTAATTCTTATTCAGATGCTGTCAGACCAATTTCTCAAAATTCATTTTTCATTAAATATCTTCATATGCCCAAGTTCCCCTGGTTTGTACTTATTAGTTAGCATCTGCAACCCACTGGGAGCTGTTCAATCAGGATTTGTACAGCTCACTGAAATAAAATGCTTTGCTCACAAATGCAACCAATGACCTTTCACTTTACTAAGTCCCATGAACTCTGCTTAATTCTTATCATCTTTGACCTTATAGCAATTTCTGACAGACTACCATATTTGTTCTGTAACGTTATGTACTGTGAGAAGCTAAGTGACTGGCACCCTTGATTTCCTATTCAGTGTTACAAATATTTATTCGTGTATATATATATATATATATATATATATATACCTTGACAAAGGGGCTTGAAGGCCTCAAAACATTGGAGTTCTCTCTATGGATTTTTGATAATATATTTCCTTAAAGAACAAAGACCATTTGAGTGCCGCCGAGTTTTTTTTTTTTTTTATATATATATATATATATATATATATATATATGTAATCTGAACAGTATTAACTGTTTTAACTAACTTACTGTTATTTTATCCTACCCAGTGCATGCTCCCAGTGATTGAGTGATTGTTTGGGACTGGGGCTGTGACAGCGGCATGCCATATCATACTGGCTTTAACCACAGCACTACCTAGCCTAATAAAAATCATGCATGTAGGTATGTACATACCTTTCTGCAATATCTCCAGCCAGTCATTTTTTGGCAGGTTTCTGGCTCAATTGTCCTATAAAATCCACCATAATCACTAAACAGTATTTATTTAGTTTGTTAGTTAACCTCAAATTTGCTGGCTATTAAAGGGTCTATTCTTCATCACTTAGTTTAGAGAAAAGCAGGAGAAAATTAATATTCTTACCTACTTTTGTATAGATTAGGTGTCAGTGCTATTCATTAAATAGGTAATGCAGGAGATATTATGGATATATCCTGCTTACCTTTTACTCCCAATATGGCTCCCTGGGCCTGTAAATTCATCATGCTCCAAAAATACAATATTGCCAGAGCTTGACTGTGGAAACATTTGCCATCTCTAGAATGCATTTGCTCCCTGTGGGAAGGAGTCCTGATTGCAAAGAGGAATCCGTTTGAATCCCTCTGCCACTTCCTGGCTCCTTCCACCGGAGGTCGCGCATGTGTGAACCCATGGTCACACCAGTGGCAAACGCAGGATTTCTAGAGGGGAGTTTCCAAATGTAATCCACAGTCTACCACTCTGCAGAGCATGGAATACAGTATTAATATGTAACACTATAGACGGTCTATAGTATAGACTGTATCAAACATTTAAATAATATAAATAATATAAGTGGTCATGAAAAAGGTTAAACATACTATAATAAATAAATACGCCAACACAATGGAACCAGTACTGCACTTTCTATGAACACATTCTCCCACCTCATGGTAAGGCTCCTGTCTCTTCTTCCTGGTAGCTACTCTCTGGTCCAGTTCACTGATTGAGTGCTCAGATCCACACACAGCAAACTTGATAGAAGAAGCTGCTACCATTGGGCATGTGTAGCATCTCCGCTCTGTCTCTTAACTTGTATGATGTGGCAGCAGTTCTAGTAATCATATTATATATCGTTGCTATTGTCAAAATTTGAGCCAATTGCCAAGAGAAGGAGGGGTTTCCTGGCAACCAGAACCCCCGCCCCCTGCGTTTGCCTATGCACACATACGCAGTAGTACTGCTAAACCAGACTCAGCAGTGCTAAGTTACTCCGCTACTAAAGTACTGGTAAAAGGTTTTTGGATCATCTGTCTCTGTATCAGAGCAGTGATGTATTGCTCCGGCCCCCACTGCAAGCTAAAAACTTAATCAGCATAATTTGTATGCCCCTAAACCTGATAAGTATGAGCCCATACTCGATGGTGACTTCTGCTTATTTGTGGAGAGTTATAACTCACAAAAACTCACAAGCTATTAATTTCCAGAAAAATCTTCATTTTTACAGACAGAAAAGATATGTTGATCATGTACTTCAGATTTCATTAAAATAGAAACACAAACACAAAAAAAAATTATTATAATCAGAAAGAGAGCGCACAGTCTGATTGTTCTGGTGAAATAACACTGAACACAGCTGCATCGTAACACTTCATATATAGCTACGTACTCATTCACACACAATAAACTTGCCTACTCTACCGGTTTCTGTGGGAGACACACAACTTTTTGGAAGAGTGGCCACCCCTCCAGCATTCTGCCCACTTCATAGAAATGTGGGTAGAATGTGGAGAATAATACGGTAATATGAGAAGGGGTGGGGCCTAATACCTCATTTATATTGCAATAGGGCCAATAGCCTCCACCTCCTATGCAAATATGTGCCAGTTGTGGCAATTTCCCCATGAGGGGCATGGTCTAATGACACAATTAGCATAACCCCACCCCCAACACCGCAACACCGCCCACCTGACTCTGCTGACATCTCTTAGAGAGATTTTCAATGTGGGGAAGTATGTCACACAGATGCACAAATGCCGCACATCAAATTGGCCAGTGTTCTCTAGCAATGTAGTTTTTGTTGCTTCTAGTTTACTTTTATTATGGAAGACGCACATTTTAAGCAAAGCAGAAACTGATGACTCGCGTAGGACTTGGTGCACTGAGAGGGGTTGTTTGGCATGACTGAATCCACAGTATGGGTGGGATGTACTAAAGGAGAAATGTGGTAAAACCCCCGAAAACGGGGGTTTTACCGCATTTTCAAATGTACTAAGACCCCACCGCCGTTTTTTCACCGTCCAGGGTATCGCCATCCAGAGATGGCGATACCCTATAGAAGCCTATGAGCTTCTTATTGCCGACTGCCGCAACCCGCCGCCTCCACCGCCCCCGCCGCAGACACCTCCCTCCCTCCCCCCCGGCATTCCTTCCTCCAGGCAGCCCTGGTACCGGAAGGTAATCTCCTCCTCCCCCTAGCAACGCAGCCGGAGGTACTTCCGGCTGCAGGGGGGATGAGGAGGCACCGGGGACAGCCTGCTGCTGCTTCCCGGTGTGCGGGCAGTATGGAGACCCCTGGGAGGTGACAGAGACCCCCCGCAGACCACCTCACAGGTATCGTGGGGGGCCTCCGTCACCGCATTGCGATATTGATCACATATGTTAGTACATATGTGATCAACATCGCTGCGATAAGCAGCAAGGGGCAGCAATGTATCTTAATACATCCCGCCCTATATGAGAATACATCTGTATATAAAATTATGTGTGGATGGTGTAAAGAGGAGGTTATTATTAATAGAATAGCAGATAAATGTTCTGAAAGTTTAAAAGCTTGTGTGAAAAGGAATGATGGGAATGATTAAAGCTTGTTGTGCATGGGTTGCATTACTGTAACTATAAATAGGAACAATTATGGATGAAAGATGCAGATCTTCGTTGAGTAGAGTGATCCAGCTGGGACATATTTTGAGACAAGTGAATAGATGTACAGTATGTAAGTTTAGTTTTGTTTATAGCCTTATTTATATTGAAAAAACAGACAACTAATGTCAAGACACGCAAAGAAGAGCTGCAGAAAAAGAATTTTTCGTGACCAGGGGCAGATTGGGACAATAAACCAGCCCAGGAAATTTCTGGATGCAGTCCTAATGACGGTGGAGTCTATTGAGGGGTGGGGTCTGTAAAGGGGGTGGGGTCCATCATAGGAGCTGAATCTGAGTTGGACACAGTCACGGTTGCATCCTTTGTTGCAGGTGCTTCTGTGACTTAGGGGGTAATTCAGAATTTGTTAGCAATTGGATAAAACCATGTGCACTGCAGGGGGGGGGGGGCAGATATAACATTTGCAGAGAGAGTTAGATTTGGGTGGGTTATATTGATTCTGTGCAGGGTAAATACTGGCTGCTTTATTTTTACACTGCAATTTAAATTACAGTTTGAACACACCACACCCAAATCTAACTCTGTCTGCACATGTTATATCTGCCCCCCCTGCAGTGCACATGGTTTTGCCAATTAGCTAACAAATTTGCTGCTGCGATCATATTTGAATTAGGCCCTGATTGCTAATGTCACTACAATGCCCTTCCCTGGTCTACTGTACATCCATGTGTCCAAATAAGCAAGGACTGAGATGCCCACTTTGTCTACAGACACTACAATCATGATTTTTGCATTTTCAGCCAACAACACCGGTTGTACCATTAAGCTTGCACCAGCCCTAGCTAGGTACAGAGCATCCATCTGAGTATGTCTGTATACACAACAACTTTCAGCAACACACCCATACTATGACCTAGTAAGACACCCATACTATGCTACATTTGCCCTTGATTAACCAACCCCCTGTAACGGACTAGGAAAGTCCAACACATTTCTAATACACATGCGCGCGTCTGAGTCTGAACTGCAAGTCTGTACAAACACCATCAGGACGCGTGTGTGGTGCAAGTCTAGCTAAAGTGCAGAGGGAAAAAAATAAAACACACTGGCCCCCACATTGTCTTTCCGAGGAAATAAACATAGATTGCCACCCAACAGGAAACAATAATAGTGAGCTGTTAGATTTACAAACCCCTTTGCACTGACAAATGCACTTGACCACAGTGTCGGACTGGGGCATGAAGGGCCCACCTGGGGGAATGCTGCTGTAGGGGCCCATGCTTAAAGGTGTAGCCAGGTTCCAGTGGGGGCGTGGCCAGCCACCACAGAGGTTTGGCTAACCATTACATGTTCTGTTTTCCTTGGTAAATATATAATAAACCAAATTATTGTGAAGTATAATATAACATATGTATAATGCATAAATCCAGTGCACTAGGATAGTCTGGAACTTGATCCCTAGAGGAGGAGGAGGGCCCACAGGCAGTAGGGCCCACCGGTGGTTACCCCTGTTCCCCTATGGGCCAGTCCGACCCTGCTTGACCATCACCAATATATAATCACAAGGGCAAGGAGTAATTACTTATTAATTATATGTATTACCACTGTATATTGAAAATATCTGTCGCTCTCACACCACATGCCTCCCTCTCCTCAGTCCCTAGCTGCCATGATCCCTACTTTCTCCTCCCAGTCCCTATCTGCCCTACCTCTGTACCTACCTCAGCCCCCTCTCTCCATATGCAGCAAAGTTAAATACAATATTATTGTAAGCACTGGCAGCCAGTATGTCTGGAAGCAGCAACAGGTTGGAAGCTGTATCATCTACCTGGAGTTTAATTTTGCCCTGTGATAGTGGCTCCATGCAGGGTTAGCAGCATCTTAATACGGGGAGACTGTGAACTCTCTCTCCCTCCCCATATGCCTAGTACTTGCAGAGGAAACTCCGCAGCACAGGTCACTGCAGGCAGCAGCGGATCTTGCTACGGGAACACAGGATTTTTGCCTGGGGCGCCGCCGCCGTGGCAAGATCCGCAACTTGAGGTGCCCCCCCCCCCGGTGCCGGTACTGCTGTGCGGTGCTCTATGAAGTCATCGCACACTGCACTGCATTGTGGGAGTGGCACGTAGACACTAGGAGTCATAATTGACCTCTAATGTCTATGTGGTTCTATGGGAGAGATGTCATGACGTCTCTCCCATAGATCAGAGGAGCGGCGCTAGTGGGCAGAGACGTAGGGCAGCAGCAGTTGGGAATCAGGAGCGGGGATGGTAAGTATTAATTTTTTTTATTTAATGCTACTGGGGCCACAAACAGGGGCAATACTACTGGGTCCACACATGGGGGCAATACTACTGGGGGCACAAATGGAGGCAATACTACTGGGGGCACATTGACTACACCCCTGTATGAAGCCACACCCCAAATTTTCATCCAGGGCGCCACAAGTGTGAGAAACGGCCCTGACTGCAGGGAGCCTTTCCAGTCTGGCAGTCCGCTTCCGGTTTTAATACAGAAAACTTGTGGTAAGCTCCCTTGGGAGGGACTAAACAACTGTATAGCAATGTTGGTGAGGCCGGTACGGATATGGGGTATGCCCGGCCTCTCACTGCTCTGGCTGCCACTGGGTTATTTGTGTAGTGGGTGGCAACTTCAATGCCGCGGCTCTGGCTTAAGCTGTGTCAGCCATAGTTAGTACTGAATCGGCCTGGCATTGGGGGGAAGCACGACCAATATGGTAAGCACAGACGCCGGCCTATCATATACTATCTTGGCATCCTAGCGTCCCAATCTTTCTATGTTTGTGTCTCAAGATCAGTCTAGCTGATGCATTTCAAGTACATTATAGGTACTGTAATTGAGTCTGTCTAGGGCAAGTCCAGTAAGGTGATAATTGCAATAATAAATGTAGAAGAGAATGGGCCTGATTCATGTTTGTAAGTAAAGCAAAAAAAAAGTAAGCAATTTTGTGTCTGGAACAAACCATGGGCCTAATTCAGACCTGATCGTTGCTGTGCATTTTCACACAGCAGCCGATAAGGTCTGAACTGCGCATACACCGGCGCTGCAGTGTGCCAGCGCATACCAGACAGCCGACGGCTGTCTCAGCCCTGCGATCGCCTCTGCCTGATTGACAGGCAGAGGCAGTCGCTGAGCGAGAGGGGGCGGGCTGGCGGCATTTGGCCGCCATTTTAGGGGCACGGTCGCAGCGGCTGCAACCCAGACAGTGACGAGTTGCTCCCGGCCAAAGCGCAGGAGCTGCGCTGGTAGGGAGCTACTCTTCAAGTACAAAAGCATCGACGCTGTGTGATGCTTTTGTACTTGTGCAGGGGTTCAGGTCTGACATGCGGGGCGGACTAGCCCTGTGCTGGGCGTTCCCCCACATGTCTGTGTGACTGATCATAGATGTGCTAAATTTAGCACATCTACGATCAGGTCTGAATTAGCCCCCTTGTTAACATGCAAGAGGAGCAGCACATTTCTATTTTTTTCTGTGCAGGTTAAACACGGTCTGATTTTGAATGTAGTCCACAAATGATAGAAAGGTTTATTTTTACACTTTTCAGTTTAAACTAGTGATGTGCACCGGACATTTTTCGGGTTTTGTGTTTTGGTTTTGGATTCGGTTCCGCGGCCGTGTTTTGGATTCGGACGCGTTTTGGCAAAACCCCTCTGAAATTTTTTTGTCGGATTCGGGTGTGTTTTGGATTCGGGTGTTTTTTTTACAAAAAAAACTCAAAAACAGCTTAAATCATAGAATTTGGGGGTCATTTTGATCCCATAGTATTATTAACCTCAATAACCATAATTTCCACTCATTTTCAGTCTATTCTGAACACCTCACACCTCACAATATTATTTTTTAGTCCTAAAATTTGCAACGAGGTCGCTGGATGGCTAAGCTAAGCGACCCAAGTGGCCGACACAAACACCGGGCCCATCTAGGAGTGGCACTGCAGTGTCAGGCAGGATGGCACTTCAAAAAATAGTCCCCAAACAGCACATGATGCAAAGAAAAAAAGAGGCGCACCAAGGTCGCTGTGTGACTAAGCTAAGCGACACAAGTGGCCGACACAAACACCTGGCACATCTAGGAGTGGCACTGCAGTGTCAGGCAGGATGGCACTTCAAAAAAATAGTCCCCAAACAGCACATGATGCAAAGAAAAAAAGAGGCGCACCAAGGTCGCTGTGTGACTAAGCTAAGCGACCCAAGTGGCCGACACAAACACCTGGCCCATCTAGGAGTGGCACTGCAGTGTCAGGCAGGATGGCACTTCAAAAAAATAGTCCCCAAACAGCATATGATGCGAAGAAAAAAAGAGGCGCACCAAGGTCGCTGTGTGACTAAGCTAAGCGACACAAGTGGCCGACACAAACACCTGGCCCATCTAGGAGTGGCACTGCAGTGTCAGGCAGGATGGCACTTAAAAAAAATTGTCCCCAAACAGCACATGATGCAAAGAAAAATGAAAGAAAAAAGAGGTGCAAGATGGAATTGTCCTTGGGCCCTCCCACCCACCCTTATGTTGTATAAACAGGACATGCACACTTTAACGAACCCATCATTTCAGCGACAGGGTCTGCCACACGACTGTGACTGAAATGACTGGTTGGTTTGGGCCCTCACCAAAAAAAGAAGCAATCAATCTCTCCTTGCACAAACTGGCTCTACAGAGGCCAGATGTCCACCTCATCATCATCCTCCGATTCCTCACCCCTTTCACTGTGTACATCCCCCTCCTCACAGATTATTAATTCATCCCCTCTGGAATCCACCATCTCAGGTCCCTGTGTACTTTCTGGATGCAATTGCTGCTGGTGAATGTCTCCACGGAGGAATTGATTATAATTAATTTTGATGAACATCATCTTCTCCACATTTTCTGGAAGTAACCTCGTACGCCGATTGCTGACAAGGTGAGCGGCTGCACTAAACACTCTTTCGGAGTACATACTGGAGGGAGGGCAACTTAGGTAGAATAAAGCCAGTTTGTGCAAGGGCCTCCAAATTGCCTCTTTTTCCTGCCAGTATACGTATGAACTGTCTGACGTGCCTACTTGGATGCGGTCACTCATATAATCCTCCACCATCCTTTCAATGGTGAGAGAATCATATGCAGTGACAGTAGACGACATGTCAGTAATCGTTGGCAGGTCCTTCAGTCCGGACCAGATGTCAGCACTCACTCCAGACTGCCCTGCATCACCGCAAGCGGGTGGGCTCGGAATTCTTAGCCTTTTCCTTGCACCCCCAGTTGCGGGAGAATGTGAAGGAGGAGATGTTGACGGGTCACATTCCGCTTGACTTGACAATTTTCTCACCAGTAGGTCTTTGAACCTCTGCAGACTTGTGTCTGCCGGAAAGATAGATACAACGTAGGTTTTAAATCTAGGATCGAGCACGAAGGCCAAAATGTAGTGCTCTGATTTCAACAGATTGACCACTCGTGAATCCTGGTTAAGCGAATAAAGGGCTCCATCGACAAGTCCCACATGCCTAGCGGAATCGCTCTGTTTTAGCTCCTCCTTTAATGTCTCCAGCTTCTTCTGCAAAAGCCTGATGAGGGGAATGACCTGACTCAGGCTGGCAGTGTCTGAACTGACTTCACGTGTGGCAAGTTCAAAGGGTTGCAGAACCTTGCACAACGTTGAAATCATTCTCCACTGCGCTTGAGTCAGGTGCATTCCCCCTCTTTTGCCTATATCGTGGGCAGATGTATAGGCTTGAATGGCCTTTTGCTGCTCCTCTTCCTCTGAAGCATATAGAGGGTTGAATTCCACTTCGTTACCACCTCTTGCTTCAGATGATGGCAGGGCAGGTTCAGGAATGTTTGGTGGTGCTCCAGTTTTCGGCACGCGGTGGCTGAATGCCGAAAGTGGCCTGCAATTCTTCGGGCCACCGACAACATCTCTTGCACGCCCCTGTCGTTTTCTAAATAATTCTGCACCACCAAATTCAATGTATGTGCAAAACATGGGACGTGCTGGAATTTGCCGAGATGTAATGCACGCACAATATTGGTGGCGTTGTCCGATGTCACAAATCCCCAGGAGAGTCCAATTGGGGTAAGCCATTCTGCGATGATGTTCCTCAGTTTCCGTAAGAGGTTGTCAGCTGTGTGGCTCTTCTGGAAAGCGGTGATACAAAGCGTAGCCTGCCTAGGAACGAGTTGGAGTTTGCGAGATGCTGCTACTGGTGCCGCCACTGCAGTTCTTGCTGCGGGAGGCAATACATCTACCCAGTGGGCTGTCACAGTCATATAGTCCTGAGTCTGCCCTGCTCCACTTGTCCACATGTCCGTGGTTAAGTGGACATTGGGTACAACTGCATTTTTTAGGACACTGGTGACTCTTTTTCTGAGGTCTGTGTACATTTTCGGTATCGCCTGCCTAGAGAAATGGAACCTAGATGGTATTTGGTACTGGGGACACAGTACCTCAATCAAGTCTCTAGTTGCCTCTGAATTAACGGTGGATACCGGAACCACGTTTCTCACCGCCCAGGCTGCCAAGGCCTGAGTTATCCGCTTTGCAGCAGGATGACTGCTTTGATATTTCATCTTCCTCGCAAAGGACTGTTGGACAGTCAATTGCTTACTGGAAGTAGTAAAAGTGGTCTTTCGACTTCCCCTCTGGGATGACGATCGACTCCCAGCAGCAACAACAGCAGCGCCAGCAGCAGTAGGCGTTACACTCAAGGATGCATCAGAGGAATCCCAGGCAGGAGAGGACTCGTCAGACTTGCCAGTGACATGGCCTGCAGGACTATTGGCTTTCCTGTGTAAGGAGGAAATTGACACTGAGGGAGTTGGTGGTGTGGTTTGCAGGAGTTCGGTTACAAGAGGAAGGGATTTAGTTGCCAGTGGCCTGCTTCCGCTGTCACCCAAAGTTTTTGAACTTGTCACTGACTTCTGATAAATGCGGTCCAGGTGACGTATAGAGGAGGATGTTCCTAGGTGGTTAACGTCCTTACCCCTACTTATTACAGCTTGACAAAGGCAACACACGGCTTGACACCTGTTGTCCGCATTTGTGTTGAAATAATTCCACACCGAAAAGCTGATTTTTTTTGTATTTTGACCAGGCATGTCAATGGCTATATTCGTCCCACGGACAACAGGTGTTTTCCCGGGTGTCTGACTTAAACATACCACCTCACCATCAGAATCCTCCTTGTCAATTTCCTCCCCAGCACCAGCAACACCCATATCCTCATCCTGGTGTACTTCAACAGTGACATCTTCAATTTGACTATCAGGAACTGGACTGCGGGTGCTCCTTCCAGCACTTGCAGGGGGCGTGCAAATGGTGGAAGGCGCAAGCTCTTCCCGTCCAGTGTTGGGAAGGTCAGGCATCGCAACCGACACAATTGGACTCTCCTTGGGGATTTGTGATTTAGAAGAATGCACAGTTCTTTGCTGTGCTTTTGCCAGCTTAAGTCTTTTCATTTTTCTAGCGAGAGGATGAGTGCTTCCATCCTCACGTGAATCTGAACCACTAGCCATGAACATAGGCCAGGGCCTCAGCCATTCCTTGCCACTCCGTGTCGCAAATGGCATATTGGCAAGTTTACGCTTCTCATCAGACGCTTTCAATTTAGATTTTTGGGTCATTTTACTGAACTTTAGTTTTTTGGATTTTACATGCTCTCTACTATGACATTGGGCATCGGCCTTGGCAGACGACGTTGATGGCATTTCATTGTCTCGGCCATGACTAGTGGCAGCAGCTTCAGGACGAGGTGGAAGTGGATCTTGATCTTTCCCTATTTTAACCTCCACATTTTTGTTCTCCATTTTTTAATGTGTGCAATTATATGCCAGTATCAATAGCAATGGCCTACTACTATATAACCTGCGCACAACTGAAATGCACCACAGGTATGGATGGATAGTATACTTGACGACACAGAGGTAGGTACAGCAGTGGCCTACTGTACCGTAATGCTATATATTATATACTGGTGGTCAGCAAACTGTGCAAATCTGAAATGCACCACAGGTATGGATGGATAGTATACTTGACGACACAGAGGTAGGTACAGCAGTGGCCTACTGTACCGTAATGCTATATATAATATACTGGTGGTCGGCAAACTGTGCAAAACTGAAACGCACCACAGGTATGGATGGATAATATACTTGACGACACAGAGGTAGGTACAGCAGTGGCCTACTGTACCGTAATGCTATATATTATATACTGGTGGTCAGCAAACTGTGCAAAACTGAAATGCACCACAGGTATGGATGGATAGTATACTTGACAACACAGAGGTAGGTACAGCAGTGGCCTACTGTGCCGTAATGCTATATAATATATTATATACTGGTGGTCAGCAAACTGTGCAAAACTGAAATGCACCACAGGTATGGATGGATAGTATACTTGACGACACAGAGGTAGGTACAGCAGTGGCCTTCTGTAACGTACTCCTATATATTATATACTGGTGGTCAGCAAACTGTGCAAAACTGAAATGCACCACAGGTATGGATGGATAGTATACTTGACGACACAGAGGTAGGTACAGCAGTGGCCTACTGTACCGTAATGCTTTATATTATATACTGGTGGTCAGCAAACTGTGCAAAACTGAAATGCACCACAGGTATGGATGGATAGTATACTTGACGACACAGAGGTAGGTACAGCAGTGGCCTTCTGTACCGTACTCCTATATATTATATACTGGTGGTCAGCAAAATTATGCACTGTACTCCTACTATATACTACAATGCAGCACAGATATGGAGTGTTTTTCAGGCAGACAACGTATACTGGTGGTCACTGTCAGCAAGACTCTGCACTGTACTCCTCCTATATAATACTGCTGCTCCCCAGTCCCCACAATTAAGCAGTGTGAGCACAGATATATGCAGCACACTGAGCACAGATAACGGATAAGAAGCGTTTTTTTCAGGCAGAGAACGGATAAAACTGGTGGTCACTGATCAGCAAAACTCTGCACTGTACTCCTCCTATATTAATAATACAGCTGCTCCCCAGTCCCCACAATTAAGAAATAAGCAAGCAAAAATATTTGCATCAACAATGAATAAACGGAGAGGACGCCAGCCACGTCCTCTCCCTAACATTTCCAATGCACAAATGAAAATGGCGGCGACGCGCGGCTGTTTATATAGAATCCGAATCTCGCGAGAATCCTACAGCGGGATGATGACGTTCGGGCGCGCTCGGGTTAACCGAGCCATACGGGAGAATCCGAGTATGCCTCGGACCCGTGTAAAATGGGTGAAGTTCGGGGGGGGGGTCGGTTTCCGAGGAACCGAACCCTCTCATCACTAGTTTAAACACCCCCCACCCAAATCTAACTCTCTCTGCACATGTTACGTCTGCCCCATCTACAGATGGCCTAATTCAGAGGTTCATGAATTGTCAATGTCAGATTTTTTTGGCCACTGTGCATGCACTAAAGTCATACTGCGCATTCACAGTGAGTCATTAGCAAATGTGGATGCACAGAGGATTTATTTGCAACGCGAGTGACAGAAAGTCAGCATTGGGTTCAATAATCAACCAATCAGAACTCTTTAGCAGCTGGAGAGACCCCAGCATCTTAAGAGAGACACTCTGTCTCATATAACATATGGTTGCTCGGAGTCCAATGTTCCAGATGTTTCCACTTATGTGTGTTAGCGGCAGATGTGAGTTGCTGACAGTGGACATCTTTGTGTATAAGACAGTGGCTGAATCATTAGCATGTTTTTCCAAGTCCACTGCAAAAGAAATCGCAGCTGCACGTGCAAGATCATACACCACTGAATCAGACCCATAGATAGGAAAATGGAGAGAGTTAGCTTGGAAGCACAAGGAGAATGTGCATATAACAATAGGGATGTTGACATCACTCAAGATGGTGGTGGGGACAGTGTCAGGCTGATGCATGAAGGGCCCACCTGGGGAGCACAGTGGTAGGGGCCCATAATTAGGAGTTTGCACAGTCTTCAGAGGGGTGTGGCCAGCTGCCATATTTGTTTTCCTAACCATTAGAGAATGCATGGGCTGGGCCCTTCGATAAATATAAATACTGTTCGGTCCAAGGACGTAGCTACCATAGGTGCAAGCAGTGCAGCTGGTATGGGGCCCAGAGCTAAGAGGGTCCCACCTTCCCTGTCAAAGTAACTTGTGTTATATACACTTTTAGCCATTGGGTGGTACACAGGGTTCCTTTCAAACTCTTTCCTTGGGCCTGCAATATATCTAGGTATGCCCCTGGACCTGCTCATTGTAGTGTGGTATAAAATGAACTGGAGGGCATTATAATGTTATATAATATGAACCGAGGCACTATAATGAGGCACAATATGAACGGGGAGCACTATATATCATAATGTGAATTGGGGGTACTGTGCAGCATAATTTGTACTGGCAGCTCTGAAAGGTTACACAGGGTGAACTTAAGCACTATTACGATTCATAAAAGAAACTAGGGCACTACTATGGGGCATAACATTAAATAAGGCTCTACTACGGTTCAGAAAATGAACTAGGGCACTATTATAGGGCATAAAATTAGCAACTGCTGCAGAGAAGTGTCTCTCTAGAAGCATTGGGATGGGGGCCCTTCAAAATGTTGCTATTGTATAATTCATAATGTATAATTCAAGAACATAGTCTGAAACCTGATTCATGGGGGGGGGGGGGGGGCAGTGGGGCCTACCGGGGGGGGGGGTTTCCCATGTACCCATGTGGGCCAGTCCAACCCTGGGTGGGGATGTCATAGGATATGAAATGAGATGACCAGGAAGAGAAACTGTTTGATAAATTGTTGGTGTGGTTCAGGGGAGCATGGATTGCAGCAACATGCAGAGAGAATAGAGATGAGCGCCTGAGATTTTTCGGTTTTTGTGTTTTGGTTTTGGGTTCGGTTCCGCGGTCGTGTTTTGGGTTCGAACGCGTTTTGGCAAAACCTCACCGAATTATTTTTGTCGGATTCGGGTGTGTTTTGGATTCGGGTGTTTTTTTCAAAAAACCCTAAAAAACAGCTTAAATCATAGAATTTGGGGGTAATTTTGATCCCAAAGTATTATTAACCTCAAAAAACATAATTTACACTCATTTTCAGCCTATTCTGAACACATCACACCTCACAATATTATTTTTAGTCCTAAAATTTGCACCGAGGTCGCTGTGTGAGTAAGATAAGCGACCCTAGTGGCCGACACAAACACCGGGCCCATCTAGGAGTGGCACTGCAGTGTCACGCAGGATGTCCCTTCCAAAAAACCCTCCCCAAACAGCACATGACGCAAAGAAAAAAAGAGGCGCAATGAGGTAGCTGTGTGAGTAAGATTAGCGACCCTAGTGGCCGACACAAACACCGGGCCCATCTAGGAGTGGCACTGCAGTGTCACGCAGGATGTCCCTTCCAAAAAACCCTCCCCAATCAGCACATGATGCAAAGAAAAAGAAAAGAAAAAAGAGGTGCAAGATGGAATTATCCTTGGGCCCTCCCACCCACCCTTATGTTGTATAAACAAAACAGGACATGCACACTTTAACCAACCCATCATTTCAGTGACAGGGTCTGCCACACGACTGTGACTGATATGACGGGTTGGTTTGGACCCCCCCCAAAAAAGAAGCAATTAATCTCTCCTTGCACAAACTGGCTCTACAGAGGCAAGATGTCCACCTCATCTTCACCCTCCGATATATCACCGTGTACATCCCCCTCCTCACAGATTATCAATTCGTCCCCACTGGAATCCACCATCTCAGCTCCCTGTGTACTTTGTGGAGGCAATTGCTGCTGGTCAATGTCTCCGCGGAGGAATTGATTATAATTCATTTTAATGAACATCATCTTCTCCACATTTTCTGGATGTAACCTCGTACGCCGATTGCTGACAAGGTGAGCGGCGGCACTAAACACTCTTTCGGAGTACACACTTGTGGGAGGGCAACTTAGGTAGAATAAAGCCAGTTTGTGCAAGGGCCTCCAAATTGCCTCTTTTTCCTGCCAGTATAAGTACGGACTGTGTGACGTGCCTACTTGGATGCGGTCACTCATATAATCCTCCACCATTCTATCAATGTTGAGAGAATCATATGCAGTGACAGTAGACGACATGTCCGTAATCGTTGTCAGGTCCTTCAGTCCGGACCAGATGTCAGCATCAGCAGTCGCTCCAGACTGCCCTGCATCACCGCCAGCGGGTGGGCTCGGAATTCTGAGCCTTTTCCTCGCACCCCCAGTTGCGGGAGAATGTGAAGGAGGAGATGTTGACAGGTCGCGTTCCGCTTGACTTGACAATTTTGTCACCAGCAGGTCTTTCAACCCCAGCAGACCTGTGTCTGCCAGAAAGAGAGATCCAAGGTAGGCTTTAAATCTAGGATCGAGCACGGTGGCCAAAATGTAGTGCTCTGATTTCAACAGATTGACCACCCGTGAATCCTTGTTAAGCGAATTAAGGGCTGCATCCACAAGTCCCACATGCCTAGCGGAATCGCTCCGTGTTAGCTCCTCCTTCAATGCCTCCAGCTTCTTCTGCAAAAGCCTGATGAGGGGAATGACCTGACTCAGGCTGGCAGTGTCTGAACTGACTTCACGTGTGGCAAGTTCAAAGGGCATCAGAACCTTGCACAACGTTGAAATCATTCTCCACTGCACTTGAGACAGGTGCATTCCACCTACTATATCGTGCTCAATTGTATAGGCTTGAATGGCCTTTTGCTGCTCCTCCAACCTCTGAAGCATATAGAGGGTTGAATTCCACCTCGTTACCACTTCTTGCTTCAGATGATGGCAGGGCAGGTTCAGTAGTTTTTGGTGGTGCTCCAGTCTTCTGTACGTGGTGCCTGTACGCCGAAAGTGTCCCGCAATTCTTCTGGCCACCGACAGCATCTCTTGCACGCCCCTGTCGTTTTTTAAAAAATTCTGCACCACCAAATTCAAGGTATGTGCAAAACATGGGACGTGCTGGAATTGGCCCAGATTTAATGCACACACAATATTGCTGGCGTTGTCCGATGCCACAAATCCACAGGAGAGTCCAATTGGGGTAAGCCATTCCGCGATGATCTTCCTCAGTTGCCGTAAGAGGTTTTCAGCTGTGTGCGTATTCTGGAAAGCGGTGATACAAAGCGTAGCCTGCCTAGGAAAGAGTTGGCGTTTGCGAGATGCTGCTACTGGTGCCGCCGCTGCTGTTCTTGCGGCGGGAGTCCATACATCTACCCAGTGGGCTGTCACAGTCATATAGTCCTGACCCTGCCCTGCTCCACTTGTCCACATGTCCGTGGTTAAGTGGACATTGGGTACAGCTGCATTTTTTAGGACACTGGTGACTCTTTTTCTGAGGTCTGTGTACATTTTCGGTATCGCCTGCCTAGAGAAATGGAACCTAGATGGTATTTGGTACCGGGGACACAGTACCTCCAACAAGTCTCTAGTTGGCTCTGCAGTAATGATGGATACCGGAACCACGTTTCTCACCACCCAGGATGCCAAGGCCTCAGTTATCCGCTTTGCAGTAGGATGACTGCTGTGATATTTCATCTTCCTCGCAAAGGACTGTTGAACAGTCAATTGCTTACTGGAAGTAGTACAAGTGGGCTTACGACTTCCCCTCTGGGATGACCATCGACTCCCAGCGGCAACAACAGCAGCGCCAGCAGCAGTAGGCGTTACACGCAAGGATGCATCGGAGGAATCCCAGGCAGGAGAGGACTCGTCAGACTTGCCAGTGACATGGCCTGCAGGACTATTGGCATTCCTGGGGAAGGAGGAAATTGACACTGAGGGAGTTGGTGGGGTGGTTTGCGTGAGCTTGGTTACAAGAGGAAGGGATTTACTGGTCAGTGGACTGCTTCCGCTGTCACCCAAAGTTTTTGAACTTGTCACTGACTTATTATGAATGCGCTGCAGGTGACGTATAAGGGAGGATGTTCCGAGGTGGTTAACGTCCTTACCCCTACTTATTACAGCTTGACAAAGGGAACACACGGCTTGACACCTGTTGTCCGCATTTCTGGTGAAATACCTCCACACCGAAGAGCTGATTTTTTTGGTATTTTCACCTGGCATGTCAACGGCCATATTCCTCCCACGGACAACAGGTGTCTCCCCGGGTGCCTGACTTAAACAAACCACCTCACCATCAGAATCCTCCTGGTCAATTTCCTCCCCAGCGCCAGCAACACCCATATCCTCCTCATCCTGGTGTACTTCAACACTGACATCTTCAATCTGACTATCAGGAACTGGACTGCGGGTGCTCCTTCCAGCACTTGCAGGGGGCGTGCAAATGGTGGAAGGCGCATGCTCTTCACCTCCAGTGTTGGGAAGGTCAGGCATCGCAACCGACACAATTGGACTCTCCTTGTGGATTTGGGATTTCGAAGAACGCACAGTTCTTTGCGGTGCTTTTGCCAGCTTGAGTCTTTTCAGTTTTCTAGCAAGAGGCTGAGTGCTTCCATCCTCATGTGAAGCTGAACCACTAGCCATGAACATAGGCCAGGGCCTCAGCCGTTCCTTGCCACTCCGTGTGGTAAATGGCATATTGGCAAGTTTACGCTTCTCCTCCGACAATTTTATTTTAGGTTTTGGAGTCCTTTTTTTTCTGATATTTGGTGTTTTGGATTTGACATGCTCTGTACTATGACATTGGGCATCGGCCTTGGCAGACGACGTTGCTGGCATTTCATCGTCTCGGCCATGACTAGTGGCAGCAGCTTCAGCACGAGGTGGAAGTGGATCTTGATCTTTCCCTAATTTTGGAACCTCAACTTTTTTGTTCTCCATATTTTATAGGCAGAACTTAAAGGCACCTCAGGTAAACAATGGAGATGGATGGATTGGATACTAGTATTGGATACCTGCCGACTGCCGACACAGAGGTAGCCACAGCCGTGAACTACCGCACTGTACACTGGTTGATAAAGAGATAGTAGTATACTCGTAACAACTAGTATGACACTATGACGACGGTATAAAGAATGAAAAAAAAACCACGGTTAGGTGGTATATATTATAATAATAATACAATTATGGATGGACGGACTGCCTGCCGACTGCCGACACAGAGGTAGCCACAGCCGTGAACTACCGCACTGTACACTGGTTGATAAAGAGATAGTAGTATACTCGTAACAACTAGTATGACACTATGACGACGGTATAAAGAATGAAAAAAAAACCACGGTTAGGTGGTATATATTATAATAATAATACAATTATGGATGGACGGACTGCCTGCCGACTGCCGACACAGAGGTAGCCACAGCCGTGAACTACCGCACTGTACACTGGTTGATAAAGAGATAGTAGTATACTCGTAACAACTAGTATGACACTATGACGACGGTATAAAGAATGAAAAAAAACCCACGGTTAGGTGGTATATATTATAATAATAATACAATTATGGATGGACGGACTGCCTGCCGACTGCCGACACAGAGGTAGCCACAGCCGTGAACTACCGCACTGTACACTGGTTGATAAAGAGATAGTAGTATACTCGTAACAACTAGTATGACACTATGACGACGGTATAAAGAATGAAAAAAAAACCACGGTTAGGTGGTATATATTATAATAATAATACAATTATGGATGGACGGACTGCCTGCCGACTGCCGACACAGAGGTAGCCACAGCCGTGAACTACCGCACTGTACACTGGTTGATAAAGAGATAGTAGTATACTCGTAACAACTAGTATGACACTATGACGACGGTATAAAGAATGAAAAAAAAACCACGGTTAGGTGGTATATATTATAATAATAATACAATTATGGATGGACGGACTGCCTGCCGACTGCCGACACAGAGGTAGCCACAGCCGTGAACTACCGCACTGTACACTGGTTGATAAAGAGATAGTAGTATACTCGTAACAACTAGTATGACACTATGACGACGGTATAAAGAATGAAAAAAAAACCACGGTTAGGTGGTATATATTATAATAATAATACAATTATGGATGGACGGACTGCCTGCCGACTGCCGACACAGAGGTAGCCACAGCCGTGAACTACCGCACTGTACACTGGTTGATAAAGAGATAGTAGTATACTCGTAACAACTAGTATGACACTATGACGACGGTATAAAGAATGAAAAAAAAACCACGGTTAGGTGGTATATATTATAATAATAATACAATTATGGATGGACGGACTGCCTGCCGACTGCCGACACAGAGGTAGCCACAGCCGTGAACTACCGCACTGTACACTGGTTGATAAAGAGATAGTAGTATACTCGTAACAACTAGTATGACACTATGACGACGGTATAAAGAATGAAAAAAAAACCACGGTTAGGTGGTATATATTATAATAATAATACAATTATGGATGGACGGACTGCCTGCCGACTGCCGACACAGAGGTAGCCACAGCCGTGAACTACCGCACTGTACACTGGTTGATAAAGAGATAGTAGTATACTCGTAACAACTAGTATGACACTATGACGACGGTATAAAGAATGAAAAAAAACCCACGGTTAGGTGGTATATATTATAATAATAATACAATTATGGATGGACGGACTGCCTGCCGACTGCCGACACAGAGGTAGCCACAGCCGTGAACTACCGCACTGTACACTGGTTGATAAAGAGATAGTAGTATACTCGTAACAACTAGTATGACACTATGACGACGGTATAAAGAATGAAAAAAAAACCACGGTTAGGTGGTATATATTATAATAATAATACAATTATGGATGGACGGACTGCCTGCCGACTGCCGACACAGAGGTAGCCACAGCCGTGAACTACCGCACTGTACACTGGTTGATAAAGAGATAGTAGTATACTCGTAACAACTAGTATGACACTATGACGACGGTATAAAGAATGAAAAAAAAACCACGGTTAGGTGGTATATATTATAATAATAATACAATTATGGATGGACGGACTGCCTGCCGACTGCCGACACAGAGGTAGCCACAGCCGTGAACTACCGCACTGTACACTGGTTGATAAAGAGATAGTAGTATACTCGTAACAACTAGTATGACACTATGACGACGGTATAAAGAATGAAAAAAAAACCACGGTTAGGTGGTATATATTATAATAATAATACAATTATGGATGGACGGACTGCCTGCCGACTGCCGACACAGAGGTAGCCACAGCCGTGAACTACCGCACTGTACACTGGTTGATAAAGAGATAGTAGTATACTCGTAACAACTAGTATGACACTATGACGACGGTATAAAGAATGAAAAAAAAACCACGGTTAGGTGGTATATATTATAATAATAATACAATTATGGATGGACGGACTGCCTGCCGACTGCCGACACAGAGGTAGCCACAGCCGTGAACTACCGCACTGTACACTGGTTGATAAAGAGATAGTAGTATACTCGTAACAACTAGTATGACACTATGACGACGGTATAAAGAATGAAAAAAAAACCACGGTTAGGTGGTATATATTATAATAATAATACAATTATGGATGGACGGACTGCCTGCCGACTGCCGACACAGAGGTAGCCACAGCCGTGAACTACCGCACTGTACACTGGTTGATAAAGAGATAGTAGTATACTCGTAACAACTAGTATGACACTATGACGACGGTATAAAGAATGAAAAAAAAACCACGGTTAGGTGGTATATATTATAATAATAATACAATTATGGATGGACGGACTGCCTGCCGACTGCCGACACAGAGGTAGCCACAGCCGTGAACTACCGCACTGTACACTGGTTGATAAAGAGATAGTAGTATACTCGTAACAACTAGTATGACACTATGACGACGGTATAAAGAATGAAAAAAAAACCACGGTTAGGTGGTATATATTATAATAATAATACAATTATGGATGGACGGACTGCCTGCCGACTGCCGACACAGAGGTAGCCACAGCCGTGAACTACCGCACTGTACACTGGTTGATAAAGAGATAGTAGTATACTCGTAACAACTAGTATGACACTATGACGACGGTATAAAGAATGAAAAAAAAACCACGGTTAGGTGGTATATATTATAATAATAATACAATTATGGATGGACGGACTGCCTGCCGACTGCCGACACAGAGGTAGCCACAGCCGTGAACTACCGCACTGTACACTGGTTGATAAAGAGATAGTAGTATACTCGTAACAACTAGTATGACACTATGACGACGGTATAAAGAAAGAAAAAAAAATACCACGGTTAGGTGGTATATATTGTAATACAATTATGGATGGACGGACTGCCTGCCGAGTTCCGACTGCCGACACAGAGGTAGCCACAGCCGTGAACTACCGCACTGTACTGTGTCTGCTGCTAATATAGACTGGTTGATAAAGAGATAGTATACAATACATACAACAATATACTACTATACTGGTGGTCAGGCACTGGTCACCACTAGTCACACTGGCAGTGGCACTCCTGCAGCAAAAGTGTGCACTGTTTAATTTTAAATTAATATAATATTATGTACTCCTGGGGGCTCCTGCTATAACAACCTGCAGTGCTCCCCAGTCTCCCCCACAATTATTATAAGCTTTGCCTTTTATACATTGATGTGCAGCACACTGGGCTGAGCTGAGTGCACACAGACTGAGTCACACTGTGTGACTGGCTGCTGCTGTGTATCGTTTTTTTTCAGGCAGAGAACGGATATAGCAGAGAACGGATATATTAAAATAAATAAAAGTTAACTAACAACAACTGCACTGGTCACTGTGGTAAACTCTGTCTGACTCTGCACAATCTCTCTCTCTCTTCTAATCTAATTTCTAATGGAGAGGACGCCAGCCACGTCCTCTCCCTATCAATCTCAATGCACGTGTGAAAATGGCGGCGACGCGCGGCTCCTTATATAGAATCCGAGTCTCGCGAGAATCCGACAGCGTCATGATGACGTTCGGGCGCGCTCGGGTTAACCGAGCAAGGCGGGAGGATCCGAGTCTGCTCGGACCCGTGAAAAAAACATGAAGTTCGTGCGGGTTCGGTTTCAGAGAAACCGAACCCGCTCATCTCTAAGAGAGAATGGGCTTAAAATCTTGATAGAATGTACTTCAAAAGCTTTGAATGTGAGTAATGAATCTGTGGAAGAACTGTGAATGTGCAATACTACAACAGTAATATTACGATTTACTGTTTGCAGAGAAATGCAGAGTGCAAAGCTCACCCTCCTCTTGTGTTTTTGCAATTTATATTTTTTAAATCTTTCTCTAATTAAGCAATTTCATGTTTATACATCATTAGGTAACTTGGAATTAAGGAGTAAGGCAACTTTAGGACAAACTAGCTAAAAACTTGTGTAGTTTACTTAGTACTTCCTAGTCCTGCTAGGGAGGGGCCTTAGACTGCACAACTATAGCTGCCAGTAATGTGAGGTGCTACCTACTGAGACTTGTAGTTCTACAGAAGAAAAAAGGGGGGTGTTGTAGGTGCACTGTCTCTAGCATTACTGATATCATATAGCTTAGCATATAATAAATAGTGGAGTTTAGTTATGAATTGATCAATGCATGAAGCTGCAGCCCCGCGGCAAGGGACTCCACTCTGCTGCAGTACCTAACACTATAGGGGTTCAAACCTAGGGCACGGGACCCCCCAAAAAACCACAGCCAAGCAACCCCAGGGCATCCTAGCCCTGACCCAAAAGAAAGAGCAAACCCATTACCTTTTATTGTAGTAAATGGCAACTTTATCATTTTCCTCACACAGAACACAACACTCCAGCCTCAAAATATACATTGATGTCTTTATAATGACAGCTTTAAGCCTTTTTCACTCTCCACATTTCTCTTATTCCCATCACCCAATTTCCTTTACAACTATTCACACTCTTAAACTATAGTTTCACTATACCATATGTGGCGTTGCCATGAGTCACGGCAATTCCTCCCACTTGTGTCATGATTGTATGCATTCTGTGTGCCCTGGGTAAACTGTGCTCACAGTCCTATGAGTAATAACCCAGCTGTGACCATGAGGTGAATTATTATAGTGCTCCCAAAATGTATCTATATATATAAAAGGCAAATACCACTGACTCATCACAAAATCTCCTGAACCACAAGGACTAGGAACGTGAAATTTGGACAGTAGCTTGCTTTTGTGACGTAGGCACTCACTAAGAAGGGATTTTGAAAAATTCTACCCACAAAGGAGTTAAAAGAGGTGACATGATTATTGGGAATTCCCCCCCTCACAGTGGAGAGTTAAGACAGCTTCCCAGCCGGTGCTATAAAGAATGCATGGTGCCAACGATACCAAGTCTTGGAGGGGGGAGGACACAATGCTCTGTTCCTGGACTTGCTTGCCAGTGGCAGTTGCAGAGCAGTTCATTATTCAAATAAGGTAGCCACATCAATGGCCACCCCTAAACACTGTCAAACATCGCTGTTTGGGGCTACTCTATTTTCTGCAGCTGCCACTGGCAAGGAAGTCCAGCCTTATAGTCCCGGAGATTTTGTGATGAGTCAGTGGTATTTGCTTTATATATATATATAATTTATTTATTGAATTGTTGAGGATAAGTGAGTCTACTTTGGTGAGTGCTGGGTTCTCTGTTTGTATTTATTAGAGCGATGTGGTCATGGGCTACATGCACCCCGCCCTGTGAGTGGTAAGTACAGCTGTGTACCCCGGTTCTGTGGTGGAGAGTGCAGTGTTACATGCACCCCACCCTGTGAGTGGTAAGTGCATAGCTGAGCCCCGCTTCTGGTGCGGTGAGTGCTGTGGTTTTTACTCTGTGTGTATATGAAGGGGTTAATCTATGGTTAGCTCTTATTAACCGTGGCCACTAGCTTTCTCATGCACCCCTGTGTGGACTTTATTATCCTGAACCTGTCTCAGCTGTTTTTTAGCAATCATCTTTGAGCCAGTGCAATAGGTGACTAGTGTGCCTTTAAAAGCCATATAGTCTGTGGCAGGTACACATTACATCTAGCAGGCAGATGATGCAGCAGTGTGGTAGTCAGGTTTTAAGACTCTGTGATAGTGTAGGACCTGTATGAAGGTGGGGTACCTTGAATCGGTATACAGGCTTCCGTGCATTGGCCAATCCACCAACTAAACCCCCATCATTTATTTATTGAATTGTTGAGGATAAGTGAGTCTACTTTGGTGAGTGCTGGGTTCTCTGTTTGTATTTGTATATATATATATATATATAGAGAGAGAGAGAGAGAGAGAGTTCAGATATAAATACTTAACCAACCTATTTCCAGTCAGTAGCGGATACTGTCTCAGTTACCAGAGGTTAACCTGTCACTTGAACTAAACATTGCTGAACCTCTCAGAGAGCAATAGGAGAACAGGAGAGATAGATTGTCATGGCTGTACTTAATTGTGAATCTGGACTAGGACTGGATACCTGGTCTGGTCTTGAGAGTTGTGGTCAGAACTGAGCAGGCTTTATGAATGATCTTCTCATGCAGACGTGGAAGTTGGCTGAGACAAGTAGGAGTGAAGGTGACCAGCTATATGGGAACTGGTGCACTGATGGGGAGACCCACCAGTACAATGGATAGCTGGGGTATCACCAGTAACAGATAGTCTCTGTGAAGGCAGGAATGTTCAGGAGTTGAATGACCGAATGCTGGGTGGAGCCAGCAAGGCAGATTTCCAGAACGCTGGGTGGAACCAACAAGGCAGGAGTTCAGAATGCTGGACAGAACCAGCAAAGCAGGTTTTCTGAATGCTGGATGGATCCAACAAGGCAGGAGTTCAGAATGCTGGCCGTAACCAGCAAGGCAGGTTTTCCGAATGCTAGATGGAACCAGCAAGGTAGGTATTCAGGATTCTGGATGGAACCAGCAAGGTAGGTTTTCAGGAAGCTGGACGGAAACCATATAGGCAGGTTTTCAGGAATGCTGGTTGGTGCTGTACCAGCAAGGCAGGTTTTCAGTAATCTTGGATGGTGCTGAACAAGCAAGGCAGGTTTTCAGGAATGCTGGATGGTGCTGACCTAGCAAGGCAGGTTTTCAGGAATGCTGGATGGGATGAACCAGCAAAGCAGGTTTCAGGAATGCTGGATGGTGCTGTACCAGCAAGGCAGGTTTTCAGGAATGCTGGATGGAAACAGCAAGATACAAATGCAGCAATGATATGCAGGACAGTCCAAATATTGGCAACGGCGGGCAGAGCATGTCCTGCTATAAGTGTAATTGCTAATTTTCTGTGATAAACTAACCAGTTAACTTTAGGTATATCCCATTGTCCAGAAAATAAGACACAGAGACTACAGATTCCCGTACAATAAAATCCGCTTATTGTTTTGGTGTGTTCTCAGCCGGTTTCATGCAGAGGCACTTTGATGCTACCAGTTCTCAACAACATCCTACCACAAGTGAGCCTATTTTAAAAGCAGTACTAAATTTGCTTAAATACCAGTGCTTTTCATCTCTTTGTGATTATACTTGAAATTCCATAGCGAAGGACGGGTATTCAGCTAGTATTCTATATACAGTATGTCTTTTGTGTATGAATTTCTACAGTAGTTTTAAAACTGTATTTGTATTGTATAAGCCGCTTCAACCAAGCAGCAGAGTGTTAACAAAGGATCTTATGATGGTTAAAACTTCCTTCTACATAATGTTTGCTTTTCACAGTATGGGGGCCCTTATTCAAGCTTTGGACAGACTGGCAGGGTGTGAGAGTGTCATTTTCAAGCTTTCAGTCAGCCTTTTCTGCCATACAGTACACTACTAGCAGGTGAGGGATCCAATATCCTACAGTTCCAAAAGGTATAACTATTAAGCAATGTCCCTTTGACGTCCAATGCCCAACTTCCTGTAAAAATATGTTTCTTGCAGCAAGAGAGATACATGATGTAGTGGCCATGGAGACACCTAAGTTGCATTTACACAGGTCTCTTGTGAGAACAAAAACAAACAAACAAACAAACAAACAGTCTTTCTTAGCCTGGAAAAGGTGGGGACTACTGAAAGGAGTGTGGCTGTGTAACTATACCGGGGAAATCGCAGCTTGATATTGCATCGCGGCCAAGCACACTCTCCTGGTTGCTCACTCTATAAGGGAGTGGATTCATGCTAGGACTAGTCCCATATTCTGCCTTATGTGGTCTCCCCAACTCAGATCACCTAAAACCTCAGAGTAGGACAATTTAGGATTCTGACTTTCTATTCCTTTTTATTTACTTAAAGTCAATCTGTACATCTCATTATTATTTGTCTTGTTATTGTCTTTGTTTTTCTCTGTAACTTAACCCTGGAGATAGTTTCTCCATACTAAAAAAATATCAGCATTATCTCTGTGCTCTATGATTTATTATTTATTATAATCATGCTTACTACATTCTTAATGGGCAACTCTGGGAGAACCCACAGGAGAGGTCAATGTGAAAGGTATGGACGGTGTGAAACCATGAATTACATCATACTGCCCCTCTATCCACTGTTCAATGCCTCATTTCAATGTATGAAGGGTCACAATGATGCATTTCACCAGAATTCATGACAATAAGCTCTGGATATTCTAGGAGAGTAGGCAAATATTCTTATAATAAACATTTTTTTACTTATGGACAACGAAATGATGACATCAGAACTAATTGATACTGACATGAGTTTACATGAGTTTATATATTTACTAGTTACCAGCCAATCAAAGTGATGGAACAATGTAACAGTCAGTGCCAGTGGCTGTGCATGCCCAAATGAAGCAACATTTGAATTTCTCCATAAGCCACCATCTAGTCTCTGACAGAGGGCAAAACACTTTCATTTTCCCCATAGAGGTGAGGAGCAGTGTTAGCCATTTATTATGTGGGTTTAACATTACTTGTGTATTACTATACTATATGCATATGCTGGAAAATATTTTGAAATAACAAAGGAAATAATGGTGACTGTAGACTGATTTATGGGACAATTTTATCTGTATTTCATCTACTCCTTTGCTACATAAAATAAGAGCAAACTGCATATCAATCTGTGGCTTATTGTAAATATTCTGCAGGTTTCACTTTTAGATTTATTGTGCTCCAGAGTACACTGCATGAGTTGTTCACTCGATTAGCATTTCAGGCTGAGAAAATGATACTGGCATTTGCAGGAACAACGAATAGAGTCAACATATTCTGTTGTCAGGGTTATGTTGCTGTAGCAGGTATAAATCAAAGATGCTCTGATACAAAATATGTTAGATGCGAATTGACAACCTTTCAATTCTTTGAAAATATTAGACCAAGATAACCAGATACCTGTTCTTTCAAAGGTGGTGTATCCAAATATGTCTAAGACCCGAGGCAAAATTCAAGATGAGTACCTATAATCCTACCATCAACTGCTCATCCTGACTCTTATGGTGGCCATAAACTAGGGCGAAATCAGGTTCTATCATGCGATTGCAACTGCATCAGTGCGATATATTGTATGGATCACATGTCAATCGCATGTCCTCTCCGATGTAATGCGCGAGTACGTTGGTCGAATCTCAAGATATTATGTGCTGCACCTAATATTTATTGCATCGCATGTGCGATCGCATGTGGTTTTTAAGCACAAGCAACTTATCGCACTGCAATGTGCGATCTGTGTTGTTTTGAGCTCACATCCTGGACACTCCCCTCCACCCATTGTGCTGTGGTCACAAGGGGCAAGCGATTTATCGCATGATCGCATGCACATCAAATGCAAACGCCCCCACTATATATGCAATTTATCGCAGCCTTGCCTGCCGGGGAAATCGCAGCTTGAGATTGCATCGCGACCAATCACCCTAGTGTGTCGGCACCATTAGCTTAATGCCTACTCACACAAAGGTCCTGATTTAGAGGAGGATACAAAAGCATCCGCAGCTATATTTCTTGCTGCCCATTAGCCAACTACTGTATATGCAAATTCTGCTACATCCCCTGTGTACATCCATGTGTACAAATGTGCAAGGACTGAGACCCCCATTTTGAGCATCTATACATGCTGTAATACTGATTGTGGCATTCTTAGATGCCATAATCAGTTGCACCTTTGAACTTGCTCCAGCCCTTTGGCAGAAGCGGTTTCTCCATCCGTGTATGACCTCCAATGTGACCAGTTGAGTCTCTGTGCATGCAACCATTTTCACCAGCACACCTAAAAAACTACCATAATATGCCCATAATACAGATCCACTCCATGTGAGTGCTAATTTACCAACCTGTCACCACACAGGAATGCCCACCGCATTTTCATTACACTTCGCATATGAACCTGATGAGTCAGAGTCAGGCCAACACAATTAACAGATGGCATAAAGTCCATATCAGTAACACCATATAAACTTTACATTTACATTAATTGGCAAAATCTTTGATCAGCCACACTGCTACACTGAGTGCACTGGCTGATGTGGCAACACAAAGGCAGTATGCAATAGAGGATCACAGCTGAGCCTCCAGGGGCCAGTAAGGCACAGATTTCAGCCTGCAGGGGCCCTACAAGGCCAGTCCTTAGCCTCCTGGGGCCTACAAGGCCAGTGCTCAGCGTACAGGACCTACAAGGCCAGTTGCCGGTGTGACCTGTCTTGCTGCACTAATGACTGCCACATAACTCAGGTTGCTTTAACTATCATCTTACCATGAGATGTGAAAATGATTTAAGCTTGGTCATTGGAGATACTGTAAGTGAATCTTCTGTGGTTTAATTTGTGTAAATGTGAAAATGGCCTTCAGTTTCTTAGAGGTTACTTTAAGTTCCTCTGCTAGTTCTTGGCATATTCTTTGTTGGTCGACCACTCCTGAGGAGGGTAATAATGGTCTGGAATTTCCTTCATTTGTGCACAATCTGTCTGATCGTTGATTGATGGAATCCAAACTATTTAGAGATGGTTTTGTAACCTTTTCCATCCTGATGAGCATCAACAAACTTACTTCGAAGGCCATCAGAAATCTCCTTTGTTCATGCCATGATACACGTCCACAAAGATGTGTTGTGAACATCAGACTTTGATGTATTCCTGTTCTTTAATAAAGACAGGTTGTCCACTCACCCGATTGTCAACACATAGATTGAAAATAGCTGACTCTAATTTCACCTTCAAAATATTTGCTAAGCCTAACGTTTTGCATACTTTTGCCACTCACAGATATGATATTGGATCAATAAAAAAAAATGAGCATATCTGATTGTTTTGTCTCATTTGTTTGATTTGGTTCTCTTTATCTACTTTTAGGACTGGAGTGAAAATATTAGTTTTAGGCCAAATTTCAGCAGAAATATGAAAATTCTGAAGGGTTCACAAACTTTCACGCAGCACTGTAACTAATGGCATGTAGCCTAATTATAAAATAACTGGCTGTTGTATACTATACAATTATGGCTGCAGGATTCATATTAAAAAGCATGTGCCTCCAACAAAAGAAGTATCATGTAAAAACAATATCTTAATTGTATAACACTTGTTGTAATATATTGTTGTAACACAACCACAAATATTATCAGTGGTTCAGCACATTTATTGAGACTGAGTTAACTTGTAGTAAAACAAATAGCCTATTTAAAGTAAAATACATTTGGCTGTTCCACATTGTGTCAATATTACTCTATTTAACAGGTGGCTGTATACTGTATACTGAGAACATCTGCATTCACAATAAAATAAACAGTGAAAAATAGCAGCTTATTTACAATTGCTTGATATATATATTATACTACAAAGACTGCAGGCTTTATGGAAGAACTACAGTAATAAACATTTTTGTCTTTATCAAAGAAGACACTTTGGGCCACTGTAATGAGGCCCGAGATCACCAGAGGTGCGACATGCCGGACGATTTCAGATGGTTTTTAAAGGGGCAATCACTTACAATGCATGAGTTTGCCTTTTAAGTGATTGCCCCTTTACAAAAAGTCTGAGATCAGCCAGCAACTCGCACCTCCGGCCAGGCTTGGACTGGCCCACAGGGGTACAGGGGAAACCACCAGTGAGCCCTACTGTTTGGTTCCAGACTGTGCTGTTACTAATCTAGTACATTATCTTGCATGCACTACAGTATTTACTGTATATATTTATCTAGGGGATCAACACTTGCAAAATGGTTAGGCAAACCAATGTGGCAGCTGGGAACACCCCTCTAGAGGTCGGCCACACCCCTAAACATGGGCCCCTACCACTGCATTTCCCCAGTGGGCCCTACATGCCCCAGTACGACATTGCCTCCGGTAATCTCAAATGTCATTACATCCGGCCCTTTGTAACAAAAGCAGTCAAAGTATGAAATAACTTTTTGGAGGATACTACACCGGTATAACTGTAACTACAATTGATGGTTACATATATAAACATACAAGCAGTACACATAGGCGTTTCTATAATGGGTGCAGTTTGTGCACATGGGCCCCTGGATCCAGGGGGCCAACACAGAACACACTGTTTCCATATAATATACTTACCCCTCCGGAGTCCCGCACCAGTGGTCCTGCTGTGCGAGCACAAATTACTCGAAAATGTCTGCCGCGGCCATTTCCGAGTGATTGGCACATGCGCACTGGAGGTGTTCCCCGGGACAAGGCACGGACGCCATGTTCCTGGAGACCTGCACATGGGCAGTATACTATGACATTATGCCAGAGTCTACTGCTGCCCTAGAGGAGAGGGCCCGTGATTTAGGTTGCACGTGGGTCCCCTCTTCTCTTAAAATGCAACTGGAAGTACAGTATTTAAAACACAAAGACAATAAATAATATATCATCCACATCATAAAACTCTTAACTAGCATGTGCCTATAATTAAGATGCCAAAAAAAATTACTGCTTTGTAACAAGGAAGCCTAAATTAATTTTGATTGGCTGCTTTATATTACAAGATGCAATATAAAAACTTGGTCAGTAGCTACTTTACGGGAACCGGTCTGAAGATCGACAGTGTCTAGTTGACAATGTTTGGGTCGACCACTATTGGTCGACAGTCACTAGGTCGACATGTTTACAATGTCGACAGGGTTTCTAGGTCGACATGTTCTAGGCCGACAGGTCAAAAGTTCGACATGAGTTTTTCACATATTTTTCTTTTTAAAAACTTTTTCATACTTAACGATCCGTGCGGACTATGGGAATAGTAACCTTTGCCGAGTGCAGCGGTAGCAGAGCGAGGCAGCTTCACGAGCCATGCAAGGGGACACAGTGCACTAATTGGGCTTCCCGGTCACTGTACGGAGAAAACGACACCAAAAAAACATGGAAAACTCATTTCGAGCTTTTGACCTATCAACCTAGAACATGTCACCTAGAAACCTTGTCGACCTTCAAACCCTGTCGACCTGGTGACTGTCGACCTATAGTGGTCGACCCAAACATTGTCGACCTAGACACTGTCGATCCAATGATCCACACCCGTTACTTACAGGGAATCTACTCAGTAGTCATAATAAACAGGAATTATCTCAAACAAATGAACCTAATAAGGAAATAATGGGCTGCTGAATGTTCACAGTGAAATAAGAATAAAAGTTGACTTACTGTAACTGAAGCTACTTATAATATACAACAAGAACATTACACTAAAACAAATTTCACTACTAGTGGACGCATACTGTATATTCTATGCATTACAATATACTTAAACAAATAGCTAAATCAGAATATATGTGGTACACAGATACCTTTCTGAGAATTTATTAATTAATAGCTGGAGACAGCAAAACAAAACAACTTTAAAAAAAAATAGTTACTTCTTTCAAAACGTATTTCTTTCTTTTACATTGTACAATTACCTGAACCTTAAGATTCAAAAGTAATTAAATGTTTTAATGTAATTGAAATAAAAATTAAATTTTAGCAAAACTTTACCAGTGATGGTCCGTACAGTGAACTCTCCTTGTTCACTTTATCTATAAAATTATATAAAATTTGCATTCTAGAGGTTGGGAGTAGTACCCCATGTGAAACAAGAAAAGGAAAAAAAAAGAATACTGGAATAATGATTAAAGGAAGTTATATTTGCCCAAGGTTTCTTGCCTATACATTTTAAAACACCAGGAAAATGTTGCTGTTTGTTCTGCTGAGAGCTTTTTTGGCTTTTGGTAAAAGCTGGTTAAGGGGTTCTGGGGTTTGGATGGAGAGAGAAGGCGGGCTTCATCCATTAAGGCCCAGTTCGGTTCTTAGGGCCTGTTGTGATTTCTTCAGGCATGAGAGTGTTATAAGGCTGTAAGCAGCTGAATTAGAGTATTATAAGGCTGTAAGCATGATCACTAGCTCTCTCACACTGCTTGGTGAAGAGGAATCTACAGAGTCTCTGTCAGAGAAACCTGCTACTGGATACAAGTGAGCAATATCTGGTGATATATTACTTATGACTTATTAGACTCACAAAAATGATTAATAAACAAGAACTAGTAAATGATAATATCTCTCATGTTATGTATGAAACAAGACAAGCAGATCAGTATTTTAGTTTTCATTCAAACCATGCATATCGGAACTATGTGCCCATTTTTTCCAGGTGTAAACTGGTAACATTGAGAAAGTGAGAACATGTCTACCTTTTCAGTGGATTCGTTGCTGGAATTATGTCATTCACAATAGACTAGGAATATGGGAATCCGGAAGCTCTTCAGTTGCTGTTCTTTGTGGATTACTATAGTTATTTTTAAGTATTTTATTCAATTCCATATATACATTGACCACAATTTGGGACTATATTATTCTTTAACAAGTTTTCTAGCCATCTAGCCATGTAAAGGTGTTTGCATCATTTGTATTATTACAGTAAGTAACTGACTTGCTCATTAATTAGCATAAATACTGATCTATTTGCCCCATATACATCCCATGCCTTATACGATTTGGTTTATTTATTATAGTATTGAGTTAAATATATGTATTGAGATCATCAGAGTTTCTGAGGCAGATAACATTCCCTATATTTTTTACGATTTGTATTTATTCACAGCAGTGTTTGTCTATTGCCGGCATTGTTTGTGAAATACAAATTTTAGTAAATTACCGAGTTCTACCAAATAACAGGCGTATTTGACAAATGGTGTATTCATTCGCAATTTTTTTCTTTGACTTCAACAAAAATACGAATGCCCTCATCACTGCCGTGATTTGAGTTTAGTAAATTCTCGAGATGACACTTTGAAGAAAAACAACATCTCGTTCAAAATCGTGAGCTTAGTAAATATACCCCCATGTGAGTGCTAATTTACCAACCTGTCACCACACAGGAATGCCCACCGCATTTTCATTACACTTCGCATATGAACCTGATGAGTCAGAGTCAGGCCAACACAATTAACAGATGGCATAAAGTCCATATCAGTAACACCATATAGACTTTACATTTACATTTATTGGCAAAATCTTTGATCAGCCACACTGCTACACTGAGTGCACTGGCTGATGTGGCAATACAAAGGCAGTATGCAATAGAGGATCACAGCTGAGCCTCCAGGGGCTAGTAAGGCACAGATTTCAGCCTGCAGGGGCTGAAATCAGCTCCTATGCCCCTTTATACGGCAGTATCACTGGACTTATACAACAGTATAACTGGACATATACGGCAGTACCACTGGACCAATATGACAGCACAGGGACACCACCACTGGACTGATTCAGGACAACACAGCACCACTGCAATGGATTGGAAATATACAGCAGCACTGGACATATGGCATTAGAGGACAGCACCACTGTGACTGGACTGATGCAGCACAAGACACTACCACTATACTGATGCAGGACACTGAGGACGGAGACACGTCCTCTCGCTACACTCTCCAATGCAGGAGTGAAAATGGCGGCTCCTTATATGGAATCCAAAACCAGCAAGAATCCGACAGCGGGATGATGACGTTTTGCCTCATTCTGATTTCCGAGTCAGGCAGGAAAACACAAGCCAGTTTTGGATCCGGGCTCGGGTAATGAAGTTCGGAGGGGTTCGGTTCTCAGGGAACCGAACCCGCTCATCTCTAATTACAATGAGCAGGTCCATGGGCATAACTAGATATATTGTAGTCCCCAAGGAAAGTTTGTAAGGGCCCCTATATACCAACCAATGGTGAAAAATGTACATAACAAGTAACCTTGACAGGAAAGGTGGGCTCTTCTCAGCTCTGGGCCCCATAGCAACTGCACTCCCCACACCTATGGTAGCTATGTGCTTGCTCCAACAGCCATTACAGTACACAAGTACTGTGAGATTTATATTTATCTCACCACTGCGGAAAGTGTAAACTTGTAGTTTATTCGGGTGGTATTCATGTGACCGCCGGTCAGCTGACCGACAGTCACATGACCTCCTCCACCAGCCCGACGGGTCACTGTCCAGATGGTCGGCATGCCGACCAACAGAGACTATTTCCACTCGTGGGTGTCCACGACACCCATAGAGTAGGAATAGAACCCGTGGCGACCGCAGGTCGCCACCGAGCCCGCAGCGTGGCGAGCGCAGCGAGCCCGCAAGGGGCTTGCTGCACTCGCCCCTCCCCGCCGGGATCGGCGTCGGTATGCTGCCGGGATCCCAGCGTCGGTAAGCTGACCGGCGGTCAGGAGACCGCCGGTCACCCGTACTACACCCGTTTATTCCAACCATATCACCTCCACTGACAGCTGTGGTAGCATGGTTGGCAACAATGTGGTGACAGCAGATACCAAAGAACATACAGTTCCATCTACATTTAGTGGCAATATGGTGGCTGACAGTCAAAGCAATACAATGAAAAAATAAACAGACAAAATAGAAATGCAAAGATGTGCCACATAAGCATGGCCGCCAACAGGGGGTGGGAGCTAGCCAGTACTACAGTACCGGGCCTGGGCAGCTGATGGGCTCCACCAAAAGCAGAGTTAATTGATAAATGATTACACACCCACAGCACAGCCTGCTAATGAGGAGAGTTACATGAATGACTCATCACACTGCTAAGCTGTGTGTGATGAGTCATTGATTAATTAACTATCCAGCCAGGACTAGCAGTACACAGAGTTAGCAATGTGAGATGCTGGATTCCCTGCAGACTTGCTTTGATCAACACTGGAGCATGGAAGTCAGACACACACATACTGTAGGCCATGAATAATGATTCTGACCCAGCACAGTAAGTACAGTAGGACAGGGTTTTCACCTCATGTGTCTGTAACTTTATTTTCCCTCCCTATCTGCTTGAGTGTCTGTCCTATCTTGTTTTTTTTGTCTCTGCCCCCTTCCCCTCCAATCCACATTCTGTCTGACACCTCCATGAGGTATGAGGCACTCCCAATGAGTACCTCTGTCCCCCTCCTCTCCACTTACTGTATGTGCCTCTGCATCCCATTCCAGAATCTATGTATCCCATCCCACACTCTATGTGTACCTTTGTCCCTCCTCCCTTCTCATGTGAATCTCTAACACCCATCTCTCTTGCATCTGCCCCTATTCCTCCTCTCTCTTTAATCTCCCCTATTTTTCCTCAATCTTCCATCTCCCCCTGTTCTTCCTCTCTCTCTCCCTCCTACCTGCACCTATTCATCCTCTCTCTCTCTCCTGTCAGCCCCTATTCCTCATCTATCTCTTCTGTCGGTCCCTAATGATCACCTCTATCTCCTATCTGCCTCTATTCCTCCTCTCTTTCTCCCACCATTCGTCCTTTCTCTCATTTCCTCCTATTCCTCCTATCTCCTGTTTGCCCATATTCTAGGGCTGTCTTCTTTGTCAGTCCTACGCCCCACAATTTATGATGGCAGCCCTGAGCATAAATGTATTTCCCAAGAACATGTGACCACTCTCACAACATTTCCAGGAGCATTCCAACTTTTTTTTTTATGGGGAAATTTTGGAGCTCCTAGGAATGTGGCAATAGGAATTAATGCTTATAAAATCTGATTTAGCATTAATTCTTCTCAGAGCCATATCATGAGAGGAGGGGGTCCATGTGCAGTCTCTGACTGGGCCCCCTCCCTCTCTACTAGTCATCAGCGCTACTTAGTGTTTTGAGTAGAGATGAGCGGGTTCGGTTTCTCTGAAACCGAACCCGCACGAACTTCATGTTTTTTTCACGGGTCCGAGCAGACTCGGATCCTCCCGCCTTGCTCGGTTAACCCGAGCGCGCCCGAACGTCATCATGACGCTGTCGGATTCTCGCGAGACTCGGATTCTATATAAGGAGCCGCGCGTCGCCGCCATTTTCACACGTGCATTGAGATTGATAGGGAGAGGACGTGGCTGGCGTCCTCTCCATTAGAAATTAGATTAGAAGAGAGAGAGAGATTGTGCAGAGTCAGACAGAGTTTACCACAGTGACCAGTGCAGTTGTTGTTAGTTAACTTTTATTTATTTTAATATAATATATCCGTTCTCTGCTATATCCGTTCTCTGCCTGAAAAAAAACGATACACAGCAGCAGCCAGTCACACAGTGTGACTCAGTCTGTGTGCACTCAGCTCAGCCCAGTGTGCTGCACATCAATGTATAAAAGGCAAAGCTTATAATAATTGTGGGGGAGACTGGGGAGCACTGCAGGTTGTTATAGCAGGAGCCCCCAGGAGTACATAATATTATATTAATTTAAAATTAAACAGTGCACACTTTTGCTGCAGGAGTGCCACTGCCAGTGTGACTAGTGGTGACCAGTGCCTGACCACCAGTATAGTAGTATATTGTTGTATGTATTGTATACTATCTCTTTATCAACCAGTCTATATTAGCAGCAGACACAGTACAGTGCGGTAGTTCACGGCTGTGGCTACCTCTGTGTCGGCAGTCGGAACTCGGCAGGCAGTCCGTCCATCCATAATTGTATTACAATATATACCACCTAACCGTGGTATTTTTTTTTCTTTCTTTATACCGTCGTCATAGTGTCATACTAGTTGTTACGAGTATACTACTATCTCTTTATCAACCAGTGTACAGTGCGGTAGTTCACGGCTGTGGCTACCTCTGTGTCGGCAGTCGGCAGGCAGTCCGTCCATCCATAATTGTATTATTATTATAATATATACCACCTAACCGTGGTTTTTTTTTCATTCTTTATACCGTCATAGTGTCATACTAGTTGTTACGAGTATACTACTATCTCTTTATCAACCAGTGTACAGTGCGGTAGTTCACGGCTGTGGCTACCTCTGTGTCGGCAGTCGGCAGGCAGTCCGTCCATCCATAATTGTATTATTATTATAATATATACCACCTAACCGTGGTTTTTTTTTCATTCTTTATACCGTCGTCATAGTGTCATACTAGTTGTTACGAGTATACTACTATCTCTTTATCAACCAGTGTACAGTGCGGTAGTTCACGGCTGTGGCTACCTCTGTGTCGGCAGTCGGCAGGCAGTCCGTCCATCCATAATTGTATTATTATTATAATATATACCACCTAACCGTGGTTTTTTTTTCATTCTTTATACCGTCGTCATAGTGTCATACTAGTTGTTACGAGTATACTACTATCTCTTTATCAACCAGTGTACAGTGCGGTAGTTCACGGCTGTGGCTACCTCTGTGTCGGCAGTCGGCAGGCAGTCCGTCCATCCATAATTGTATTATTATTATAATATATACCACCTAACCGTGGTTTTTTTTTCATTCTTTATACCGTCGTCATAGTGTCATACTAGTTGTTACGAGTATACTACTATCTCTTTATCAACCAGTGTACAGTGCGGTAGTTCACGGCTGTGGCTACCTCTGTGTCGGCAGTCGGCAGGCAGTCCGTCCATCCATAATTGTATTATTATTATAATATATACCACCTAACCGTGGTTTTTTTTTCATTCTTTATACCGTCGTCATAGTGTCATACTAGTTGTTACGAGTATACTACTATCTCTTTATCAACCAGTGTACAGTGCGGTAGTTCACGGCTGTGGCTACCTCTGTGTCGGCAGGCAGTCCGTCCATCCATAATTGTATTATTATTATAATATATACCACCTAACCGTGGTTTTTTTTTCATTCTTTATACCGTCGTCATAGTGTCATACTAGTTGTTACGAGTATACTACTATCTCTTTATCAACCAGTGTACAGTGCGGTAGTTCACGGCTGTGGCTACCTCTGTGTCGGCAGTCGGCAGGCAGTCCGTCCATCCATAATTGTATTATTATTATAATATATACCACCTAACCGTGGTTTTTTTATACCACCTAACCGTGGCAGTCCGTCCATAATTGTATACTAGTATCCAATCCATCCATCTCCATTGTTTACCTGAGGTGCCTTTTAGTTCTGCGTATAAAATATGGAGAACAAAAAAGTTGAGGTTCCAAAATTAGGGAAAGATCAAGATCCACTTCCACCTCGTGCTGAAGCTGCTGCCACTAGTCATGGCCGAGACGATGAAATGCCAGCAACGTCGTCTGCCAAGGCCGATGCCCAATGTCATAGTACAGAGCATGTCAAATCCAAAACACCAAATATCAGAAAAAAAAGGACTCCAAAACCTAAAATAAAATTGTCGGAGGAGAAGCGTAAACTTGCCAATATGCCATTTACCACACGGAGTGGCAAGGAACGGCTGAGGCCCTGGCCTATGTTCATGGCTAGTGGTTCAGCTTCACATGAGGATGGAAGCACTCAGCCTCTCGCTAGAAAACTGAAAAGACTCAAGCTGGCAAAAGCACCGCAAAGAACTGTGCGTTCTTTGAAATCCCAAATCCACAAGGAGAGTCCAATTGTGTCGTTTGCGATGCCTGACCTTCCCAACACTGGACGTGAAGAGCATGCGCCTTCCACTATTTGCATGCCCCCTGCAAGTGCTGGAAGGAGCACCCGCAGTCCAGTTCCTGATAGTCAGATTGAAGATGTCAGTGTTGAAGTACACCAGGATGAGGAGGATATGGGTGTTGCTGGCGCTGGGGAGGAAATTGACCAGGAGGATTCTGATGGTGAGGTGGTTTGTTTAAGTCAGGCACCCGGGGAGACACCTGTTGTCCGTGGGAGGAATATGGCCGTTGACATGCCAGGTGAAAATACCAAAAAAATCAGCTCTTCGGTGTGGAGGTATTTCACCAGAAATGCGGACAACAGGTGTCAAGCCGTGTGTTCCCTTTGTCAAGCTGTAATAAGTAGGGGTAAGGACGTTAACCACCTCGGAACATCCTCCCTTATACGTCACCTGCAGCGCATTCATAATAAGTCAGTGACAAGTTCAAAAACTTTGGGTGACAGCGGAAGCAGTCCACTGACCAGTAAATCCCTTCCTCTTGTAACCAAGCTCACGCAAACCACCCCACCAACTCCCTCAGTGTCAATTTCCTCCTTCCCCAGGAATGCCAATAGTCCTGCAGGCCATGTCACTGGCAAGTCTGACGAGTCCTCTCCTGCCTGGGATTCCTCCGATGCATCCTTGCGTGTAACGCCTACTGCTGCTGGCGCTGCTGTTGTTGCCGCTGGGAGTCGATGGTCATCCCAGAGGGGAAGTCGTAAGCCCACTTGTACTACTTCCAGTAAGCAATTGACTGTTCAACAGTCCTTTGCGAGGAAGATGAAATATCACAGCAGTCATCCTACTGCAAAGCGGATAACTGAGTCCTTGACAACTATGTTGGTGTTAGACGTGCGTCCGGTATCCGCCGTTAGTTCACAGGGAACTAGACAATTTATTGAGGCAGTGTGCCCCCGTTACCAAATACCATCTAGGTTCCACTTCTCTAGGCAGGCGATACCGAGAATGTACACGGACGTCAGAAAAAGACTCACCAGTGTCCTAAAAAATGCAGTTGTACCCAATGTCCACTTAACCACGGACATGTGGACAAGTGGAGCAGGGCAGGGTCAGGACTATATGACTGTGACAGCCCACTGGGTAGATGTATGGACTCCCGCCGCAAGAACAGCAGCGGCGGCACCAGTAGCAGCATCTCGCAAACGCCAACTCTTTCCTAGGCAGGCTACGCTTTGTATCACCGCTTTCCAGAATACGCACACAGCTGAAAACCTCTTACGGCAACTGAGGAAGATCATCGCGGAATGGCTTACCCCAATTGGACTCTCCTGTGGATTTGTGGCATCGGACAACGCCAGCAATATTGTGTGTGCATTAAATATGGGCAAATTCCAGCACGTCCCATGTTTTGCACATACCTTGAATTTGGTGGTGCAGAATTTTTTTAAAAACGACAGGGGCGTGCAAGAGATGCTGTCGGTGGCCAGAAAAATTGCGGGACACTTTCGGCGTACAGGCACCACGTACAGAAGACTGGAGCACCACCAAAAACTACTGAACCTGCCCTGCCATCATCTGAAGCAAGAAGTGGTAACGAGGTGGAATTCAACCCTCTATATGCTTCAGAGGTTGGAGGAGCAGCAAAAGGCCATTCAAGCCTATACAATTGAGCACGATATAGGAGATGGAATGCACCTGTCTCAAGTGCAGTGGAGAATGATTTCAACGTTGTGCAAGGTTCTGATGCCCTTTGAACTTGCCACACGTGAAGTCAGTTCAGACACTGCCAGCCTGAGTCAGGTCATTCCCCTCATCAGGCTTTTGCAGAAGAAGCTGGAGGCATTGAAGAAGGAGCTAACACGGAGCGATTCCGCTAGGCATGTGGGACTTGTGGATGCAGCCCTTAATTCGCTTAACAAGGATTCACGGGTGGTCAATCTGTTGAAATCAGAGCACTACATTTTGGCCACCGTGCTCGATCCTAGATTTAAAGCCTACCTTGGATCTCTCTTTCCGGCAGACACAGGTCTGCTGGGGTTGAAAGACCTGCTGGTGACAAAATTGTCAAGTCAAGCGGAACGCGACCTGTCAACATCTCCTCCTTCACATTCTCCCGCAACTGGGGGTGCGAGGAAAAGGCTCAGAATTCCGAGCCCACCCGCTGGCGGTGATGCAGGGCAGTCTGGAGCGACTGCTGATGCTGACATCTGGTCCGGACTGAAGGACCTGACAACGATTACGGACATGTCGTCTACTGTCACTGCATATGATTCTCTCAACATTGATAGAATGGTGGAGGATTATATGAGTGACCGCATCCAAGTAGGCACGTCACACAGTCCGTACTTATACTGGCAGGAAAAAGAGGCAATTTGGAGGCCCTTGCACAAACTGGCTTTATTCTACCTAAGTTGCCCTCCCACAAGTGTGTACTCCGAAAGAGTGTTTAGTGCCGCCGCTCACCTTGTCAGCAATCGGCGTACGAGGTTACATCCAGAAAATGTGGAGAAGATGATGTTCATTAAAATGAATTATAATCAATTCCTCCGCGGAGACATTGACCAGCAGCAATTGCCTCCACAAAGTACACAGGGAGCTGAGATGGTGGATTCCAGTGGGGACGAATTGATAATCTGTGAGGAGGGGGATGTACACGGTGATATATCGGAGGGTGAAGATGAGGTGGACATCTTGCCTCTGTAGAGCCAGTTTGTGCAAGGAGAGATTAATTGCTTCTTTTTTGGGGGGGGTCCAAACCAACCCGTCATATCAGTCACAGTCGTGTGGCAGACCCTGTCACTGAAATGATGGGTTGGTTAAAGTGTGCATGTCCTGTTTTGTTTATACAACATAAGGGTGGGTGGGAGGGCCCAAGGATAATTCCATCTTGCACCTCTTTTTTCTTTTCTTTTTCTTTGCATCATGTGCTGATTGGGGAGGGTTTTTTGGAAGGGACATCCTGCGTGACACTGCAGTGCCACTCCTAGATGGGCCCGGTGTTTGTGTCGGCCACTAGGGTCGCTAATCTTACTCACACAGCTACCTCATTGCGCCTCTTTTTTTCTTTGCGTCATGTGCTGTTTGGGGAGGGTTTTTTGGAAGGGACATCCTGCGTGACACTGCAGTGCCACTCCTAGATGTGCCCGGTGTTTGTGTCGGCCACTAGGGTCGCTAATCTTACTCACACAGTCAGCTACCTCATTGCGTCTCTTTTTTTCTTTGCGTCATGTGCTGTTTGGGGAGGGTTTTTTGGAAGGGCCATCCTGCGTGACACTGCAGTGCCACTCCTAGATGGGCCCGGTGTTTGTGTCGGCCACTAGGGTCGCTAATCTTACTCACACAGCTACCTCATTGCGCCTCTTTTTTTCTTTGCGTCATGTGCTGTTTGGGGAGGGTTTTTTGGAAGGGACATCCTGCGTGACACTGCAGTGCCACTCCTAGATGGGCCCGGTGTTTGTGTCGGCCACTAGGGTCGCTTATCTTTCTCACACAGCTACCTCATTGCGCCTCTTTTTTTCTTTGCGTCATGTGCTGTTTGGGGAGGGTTTTTTGGAAGGGCCATCCTGCGTGACACTGCAGTGCCACTCCTAGATGGGCCCGGTGTTTGTGTCGGCCACTAGGGTCGCTTATCTTTCTCACACAGTCAGCTACCTCATTGCGCCTCTTTTTTTCTTTGCGTCATGTGCTGTTTGGGGAGGGTTTTTTGGAAGGGACATCCTGCGTGACACTGCAGTGCCACTCCTAGATGGGCCCGGTGTTTGTGTCGGCCACTAGGGTCGCTTATCTTTCTCACACAGTCAGCTACCTCATTGCGCCTCTTTTTTTCTTTGCGTCATGTGCTGTTTGGGGAGGGTTTTTTGGAAGGGACATCCTGCGTGACACTGCAGTGCCACTCCTAGATGGGCCCGGTGTTTGTGTCGGCCACTAGGGTCGCTTATCTTTCTCACACAGTCAGCTACCTCATTGCGCCTCTTTTTTTCTTTGCGTCATGTGCTGTTTGGGGAGGGTTTTTTGGAAGGGACATCCTGCGTGACACTGCAGTGCCACTCCTAGATGGGCCCGGTGTTTGTGTCGGCCACTAGGGTCGCTAATCTTACTCACACAGCTACCTCATTGCGCCTCTTTTTTTCTTTGCGTCATGTGCTGTTTGGGGAGGGTTTTTTGGAAGGGACATCCTGCGTGACACTGCAGTGCCACTCCTAGATGGGCCCGGTGTTTGTGTCGGCCACTAGGGTCGCTTATCTTACTCACACAGCGACCTCGGTGCAAATTTTAGGACTAAAAATAATATTGTGAGGTGTGATGTGTTCAGAATAGGCTGAAAATGAGTGTAAATTATGTTTTTTGAGGTTAATAATACTTTGGGATCAAAATTACCCCCAAATTCTATGATTTAAGCTGTTTTTTAGGGTTTTTTGAAAAAAACACCCGAATCCAAAACACACCCGAATCCGACAAAAAAAATTCGGTGAGGTTTTGCCAAAACGCGGTCGAACCCAAAACACGGCCGCGGAACCGAACCCAAAACCAAAACACAAAACCCGAAAAATTTCCGGCGCTCATCTCTAGTTTTGAGCACTAGTAGACTCTGGCACTGTGCATGTGCAGGTCTCCAGGAAAATGGTGCCATGGCCATTTTCACAGTGAGTTCCCCACTGTGCATGCCCAAAACACCAGGAAAATGTCCATGGGGGCCATTTTACTGGTAATTGTGCAGTGCTGTGGCTGCGGAAGCTGGACTCTGATAAGTTATAGAAGACATGCATGCTGGGTCTGCGGTATGGGCCCCCCTGGACCCAGGAGCCTATGTGTTACTGCACACACTGCACCCATTATACAGCAGATATGCAATTGTTTCCTTTTGCCATTTTAATAATCACGATCTCATGCAACTTTGTATAGTGAATCTTCCAACCATCAATCTTGTGCCTAGGTAGTCATTCATTTGCTTTGTGTTGTTCCAGTGCTATACCATATTACATCCGTACTGTATTATGCAGTGGCGTCACAAGGCGGGTGTGGGGGATGCGGCCTGCACCCGGGTGTGATGCCTAGAAGGGGTGACACCAATCTGTGGGCTCCTCGGCAGTGACAGGAGCCAGGTGCTACAGTGTGAAATTCTGCTACAGCACTCGGCTGCTGTCATAACAGAGGAGCCGACAGTGCTGCAGACAATCTCCGGGGGAAGCCAGTACTGCCCAGCATCTCCGGAGTTGCTGGGCACACCCCCGGAGTGACAATCTATTAGGCCACACACCCTTTCTTTATGCCCACTCCCCCTTTTGCCACGAGCACACCTATGGCACGCTGACATATGAAGGGTGCGCACCGGGTGTCACCACATCCTGTGACGCCTCTGGTATTATTGATATTCCTACTTTCATTGTTACCTGTATATTGGTGGTAATTCCGAGTTGATCACTAGCTGCCGTTGTTCGCTGCGCAGCGATCAGGCTTAAAATTGGCATTTCTGCGCATGCGTATGCCCCGCAATGCGCACGCGCGTCGTACGGGTACAAAGCCTGTTACGGTTGTGCACAGGTTCTAGCGAAGTTTTCAGTCGCACTGACGGCCACAAGAAGATTGACAGGAAGGGGGTGTCAACTGACCGTTTTCAGGAAGTGTTTGCATAAACGCATGTGTGCCTGAAAAAACGCAGGCGTGGCTGAGAGTTCGCTGGGCGGGTGTATGGCGTCAAATCCGGACACAAATAGGCTGAAGTGACCGCAAGCGCTAAGTAGGTACAGAGCTACTCAGAAACTGCACAAACTGTTTTTGCAGAGCTCGGCTGCACAGGCGTTCGCACTTCTGCAAAGCTAAAATAAACTCCCCAGTGGGCGGTGGCATAGCGTTTGCACGGCTGCTAAAACTATCTAGCGAGCGATCAACTCGGTATCACCCCCATAATCTGTATGGGCTGTGGAAACTGTGTAATGAAAAAATAGAGGAGAAGAAGAAGAAGAAGAAGAAGAAAGAAAGAAAGAAAGAAAGAAAGAAAGAAAGAAAGAAAGAAAGAAAGAAAGAAAGAAAGAAAGAAAGAAAGAAAGAAAGAAAGAAAGAAAGAAAGAATTTCATCTGTCAAAGCTGCAGATGAATGGCGTCTTTGAAAAACTGGCAGATAGTAAATATACTCCTAATTATTTATATTTAAATATATGAACCATCATCATAAAGTTCCAAGTAATGTTCTCCTAAACAAAACAAATAAAATACTGTAACAGAATTAAAAAAAAAGAATTTGTGTCAAGCAAGATTTGAAGTGGCTGCAAATGGCTCTGGTCAGAATAAGTGGCAGAAGCTATGGGGGTCATTCCGAGTTGATCGCTCGCTAGATAGTTTTAGCAGCCGTGCAAACGCTATGCCGCCGCCCACTGGGAATGTATTTTAGCTTAGCAGAAGTGCGAACGGTTGTATCGCAGAGCGGCTATAAAAAATGTTTCTGTAGTTTCAGAGTAGCTCAAAACCTACTCAACGCTTGCTGATCACTTCAGACTATTCAGTTCCGGATTTGACACCACAAACCCGCCCAGCATTTGCCCAGCCACACCTGCGTTTTTCCTGGCATGCCTGCATTTTTCCGCACACTCCCTGAAAACAGTCAGTTGCCACCCAGAAACACCCACTTCATGTCAATCACTCTGCGGCAAGCAGTGCGACTGAAATGCATCGCTAGACCCTGTGTGAAACTACATCGTTCATTGTGCCCGTACCTCGTGCGTGCGCATTGTGCCGCATACGCATGCGCAGAACTGCCGAAGCCTGATCGCTGCGCTGCAAACAAATTCAGCTAGCGATCAACTCAGAATGACCCCCATTGTGCATTACACAGCCGCAATTTTTTTCGTTCACAAACTCAACCAGCTTAACATAAAATAATAATAATAAAAAACTCTCTCAAGTTTTGCACTTATCACTCAGTGGGAATTGAAAGTACTCTCAATGTCATTTTAAAAGTATAACTGCTGTGACAATCCTCCTTTACTCTTCTAGCAATCTCTCATGAGAGGAAGTTAGAATTTGTACTTATTTTTTTTTTCTAAATTCCCTTTCAAGTGAATACTGTACTTTAAGAAGAGAGAATTGAGCTCTAACAGTTTAACTTCATAAGAGAGATTAGCTGGGTCAAACACGTACCAAATATCCCACTATAAAACATGAAAATGAATTCTGCAGTTTTCATATATTACTTTGAAAAACCTTGTCGAGTTTCTTAAATAGCAATAAGCCAACTATTACATAATAAGTGCTCCCAAAGCTTGGGTAATATTAAATTAAAAAATATTGCCAAAATTAACTGAAATGTAAAGTAAATGGAGCAGACACAGAATTGTACGCAAGTCTGTTTGTGGAGCCTCTCTTGTGTGGCTTTACTTTGCATGTGCTATGGAATCAAATGTAGACAACCGTAGGGGAAGCACAGTTGTTTGCAAACCAGACACATCTCCACTTGGAAAAATAAGCAGAGTGATCGGAACTGTACATTGAAGTAAAGCTGTTTTCTTTTAACCACTTCCCTGGCATGGTCACATTAGATGCGACAATACCAGCAAGTGTCTTATCTGACCTGGTCGCACAGGATGCGACCAGTCAGATAAACAAGTGTTAGCAGCAGCAGGGAAGGGAAACTCCGCTGCTGCTCTCAGAGGGAACGGAAGGTCCCTCTGCTTCTCTGCACTCTCCCCCAGTGTTTGCCGTGCTGTCGATCACTGCTGATCGGTCAGCACGGCAGGACCCCACCACACAGTGGCTGCAGACAACAGCAGCCGCTGGGAAAATGTAAACCAATCCCCAGATTTTAACTGATACAGTCCCCGATCAAGTGATTAATGTATCCAATCACACAACATGTGTGCCAGCCTGTTTTTTCTAATCATATCCTTCTAGAGCAGCGGTGGCCAACCCACGGCTCTTTCATCCTCTGCAGCCGAGCGCAGCAAAAACATTTTGTGCAGTTTCAGAGTAGCTCTGGACTTTCTCAGCCTCTGCGATCATTTCAGTCTTTTTGGTGCCAGAATTGACGTCAGACACCCGCCCTCCAAACGCCTGGACACGCCTGCGTTTTCCCAAACACTCCCAGAAAATGGTCAGTTGACACCCATTAACGCCCTCTTTCTGTCAATCACCTTGCATTCGGGTGTGCGAATATAATCTTCTCTAAATCCATCGCCTAGTACTGGTTCTCTTTGTTCCCATACGATGCGCCTGCGCAGTTTAGCCATTTTTTTACCTGATCGCTGCGCTGCGAAAATCGTCAGCGAGCGATCAACTCGGGATGACCCCTAATGCAACATAACAAAAAAGTTTGCTGAAAAATACAGTAATTTCAATACTTCTTTGAGGTTAACAGCATTTGAGGAAGTTTAAAATGACACAACAGGTCGAGATATGTATAATTATTTTAACGGAAAAAAATAATTAATTAAACAATATTATTAGGGGCAACTTTTAAACATCACTTAAAAAGGTAAATGCAATATGAGATTTGATATAATTAAGTCTGTAATAATCCTCTGTAAGTCAATCTATTATTTAATACTGATATTTTTTTTAGATATAGACAGTTATTTGATATTAACATTTAAATGGTTACAATTTGTTTCTCAATACTTTTTAGAACTTAATCTGTACAACAGTGTATTATTATAAGTAATGTGACATATTTTATGGCAGTGGTAACACTGATATACTACGTAAATAGTTCTTGTGCTAAAACCAGTCACATTTGTAATGTAACATTACAAATTTATTTTGTTTTATCATCTGTAGTCATTCTATAACATGCATTATTTTCCTCACCCACAAAGAATAGTATCATACATGGCATATACAATACTGTAGCTGTTTTCTGTGTCTCTATAAAACAGTTTCAACATCGACTGGAGAATTTTCAGTAAACGGAAGAAAGTAAAATTGAATAAGACTTCAAACAGAATATAAATTGTACAGATTAAAATCTAAACTCTATATTGAAAATCATTTAAGGGATACATATTATTTCCCTACTGCAGAATGAATAATACAATTTGGTAAATTAAAATGGCTTGCCCCAATTTGCTTAGCGAGCATCAGATGCTGGAATATTACTTTATCAATAAATGCAATCAGCATAGAGTATTGGAAATTCACATTGCGTGATCCTTTATAAAGCAATGAAATTGTCTCTGTTGCTGTCAGGCAAAACAAGGCTCAGAGCTACTAGGAGACAATTCACCAACAACGCAAGTGTAGAATATGAGGGCCATTCCGACCCATTTGCACGCTGCGGTTCGTCGCTGCGGTGCGAACGGGTCGGACATGCGACACAGCTGTTGCCGGGCAATGACCAGAAGAAAGAAAAAAGTGATCGCTGGCGCGATAGCAAGAAGATGGACAGTGGGGAGGCGTTCTGGGGCGGATACTCACCGTTTTCCGGTTGTGGAGATCCGAACGCAGGCATGTCCAGGTGTTTGGAGGGTGGTTGTCTGACGTCAATTCCGGGACCTTCAGCGCTGGATCCATTGCACAGGGTAAGTAACTGCAGGCCTGGACATCAAAGGACACCGGAGGACCCAGGAACGGAAGCTGAGCCGGCACAGGCGCGCGGAACGCACACCCAGCGGTAAGTACATGAACTAAGCCCGTACCCCCGGTTCCTCAATTCGCGCACACACGGAGGTTTGACAGGCGGGACGCAGCAAACTGTCACACACCTCATAACAACTGACGCATACTTAGTCTCAGAGTCACATAGGTTTCACTACACCTATGGTAAAGGTGCACCCTTGGGCACACCTGACATTCACCCCGCAAGGGACCTCTGGACATTAGGACTCTTTGAGGACCTAATACTGACACAAGGACATTGTGCCAGACTTTACGGAGAACGCACATACTCTCACCTTTATTAATTTTAGAATCTTTTGAGCAGAAGTGTACCATTCAGGAGGGTACAATGAAAAGGGTGGTCTGCATGATACACCTGACAGTGTTAACATACCACCAGAATAAAGACTAGTTTACATTGCCACACATGGTCTTTTTTGATCACAGTTAGACATTTAGATTGCTATTCCACTTTCTTTCCAATTCCATTTCATTCTTCTCTTCCACCTTTTCCCATCCTTACCCTTTCTCATACATTCCCCTCCCTCTTAAGAGTGCGCTGACCTTACCATTGTTTAACACTAATACAGAGGTAGGACACCTCTAGGCCTAGCAGCACTAACCCTCTATCCCAGTGAGCACAGTCTCTCTTCACTTTATCTAGAGACATACTTACGCTTTGTGCACCCTGTCAAAAAAGTTTGATTAACAAATGGCTAATAAATGAGAACTTTATTAAGAATGAGAAAATTGCTTGAAATACAATTTTCTTACATTTGGCCAAACCAAATAAATGTCATAATCTGGCTTTGCGTTATGAAACATGTCCTTTTTTATTGTCATGAATCTCTACAAAGTAACACAATAAGAGCTCAGTGCATTATCAGAGGTACTGTATATCAACGTATAACCTGTACATCTGAACATCATCATCATACAATATATCTATATGATAAAAAGCTTACGCTCCAATTCAATAGTGCAGCAACAAAAATGCAGAGGTGGTCACCTACACCTCCAAACCACAATAGAATACACAATACTTGCAACTTGTGCGCACCCCCTGGAATACTCTAGGATTACATTGTGTCTTTTCTCAGTCCGTACGATCTTTGTTGTGACTCAAACAACAGACAGGACCAACCAGGAGTGACAGCGGGGAAAGCCAGTTGGTGCAGATCAGTTTGAGGTGTCAGTGCCTAAAACCCAGGAGGCAACTGACTAATACCATAAGGCTCATTTGGGTGTACACTGCTGCCACCTTACTGTTTCTGATATGCATGTCTAAATAACATTGGTAGAAAACATTATGATTTGAAAGAATGTTTTTAAAATAAACTGTACTTCACTATGTATATCCATTCTTCTTGTATGTAATGTTTGAGTGGGAACTTCGAGAACTATAGAAGTTGTACACCGCCAGAGAAGAGAGAAAATAGGCAGATTTGGACCTGTTTGTATTTCAAGATTGGGACATTTGTATATGGACAACAACACAGATTGTACGGATTTAGAAAAGACACATTTTAATCCTAGAGTATCCCAGAGGGTGCACACAAATTTCAAGTATTGCGTATCATCATCATCATAATTGAATTAATTCTGTATTTACTGTATGTGGTGTCTTTCTAACAATAGGACTGAAATGAATTGTCATCATTGCAGCTGGTGGGGCAGCCATTTTGTGCATGACAAAATTGCTTGTCTACATACCATTCAAATAAGCTCTATCCCATTAGAGCTACAGTACAGTTTTTGGACTATGAGAGTAAACTATAGTCCTGGAGGAAAACACCAACCCTAGCACTTTGGCCCAGCAGTTCCACTTTGCTTCACCTATCTATCTATCTATCTATCTATCTATCTATCTATCTATCTATCTATCTACATATCTATCTTTGTGATGGCACTGAATATAATAAAAAGGATGGATTATATATTGTAAATCATTGACATAATGAAAAAGTAATGCCTTTGCAAATCTGTTGGACTTCAAAAGATTTTGAGTCACTATGGTCTTAGTTGTGATCTGGACAGTCAAGAGACCGACAGCGGGATCCCAAAGGCCAGAATCCTGACACATTCCAGTAAATATTTTACCCTACCCCTAATCCCTACCCTTGCTCACCCCTACCACAGAATAACCCTAACCTCCGCCTCCCCCTCCTACAGCCTAACCCTAACTTTAACCAATTTCTCCTGCAGCCTAACCATAACTGTCCCTGTCCTCAGCCTAACCCTAGCCTCTGCCATTCCCACAGCTTAACCATAACCCTGCCCTTAATGCCTAACCCCAACCCCAACCCCAACCGTGGTACTTACTGTACCTCCAAAATGTGTAGAGACTTTGACCATGAGGATCTTTCTGTTGATCTTTTGACTGCTGGGGTCCCGACTGTCAAGTGTACACAAGATATAAATAAAAATGAAGAACACAACACTATTAAAAATAACAAAAAAAGTAGCATCGCAGCATACTTTGTAACAACTTGTGAAGCCACACAGCATGGGTAGTGTGGGTGGTTATGAAAATCTCTAACAGGCTGCAAAACCACTCCTGTGATTTCCAATAGTGGTAGCTCATTTTGTGGACATAGTAGAGGATTTAGCAGTACCTATAGTATTTAGCAGTACCTACAGAACTCATCTAGATGATATATATATATATATATATATATATATATTGTCTCAAAGAAGAAGACTGGCACCTACCAAAAAACACACCAAAAAACACTTTATCAAAAGATAAAGCATATTGTGCAAACATGTAAATACAAAAATATGTATAAAAGCACCAGTGGCATGGCTGAGGGTGTCAGAACTAAGCATATGTGGTACCTCACAGCTACTACATGCTGTAGCTGAATAATTAATGCAACATATGAACATAGCAAGCCTCCGGTGGGGGTTGGTCAGTAAACAGCCATTTTGGTGCTCAAATAGCACCTTCATCATGGTCAACCATCTAATGTCAGAAGTGCACTATTTAAACCAAACTAATGGCACCAATTACACTCAACTGCGATGATGCTGCTCTCTCTGTGCACACTCCCGGCCCAGCTGTCGCTGCCATGACTGGAAATGACGTCACGCAGAATGCGTTCCACACCCAGCCAGCCAGACCAACAAGCAGCCCCGACCATGACCGGAAGTATCATGACGTAATCATCAACACATACATCTGGACGGCTCTGGCAACATGATCCTGGAAGTATACAGTGGAAACCATACCAACCAATGCAGTGAAAGCATAAACAAAGATAAAACTATACTTACAGATCAATCAAGGGTGGTCCTAAAAAGTTATAAAGGGTATACCTTAAAAGACCCATTGGTCCTGCCACATCGGCCGCATGTAGTCGCGACCCATACCGGCACACCGTTGCCAGGGCAACTCATAGAAATAGAGCAAGTTTTATTCCCTAATTAACACAATACAATAACTCCCCTATTTGAATAATGGATTGCTCTGCAGCTGTCACTGGCGAGGAAGTCCAGCCTTATGGTTCACAAGATTTTGTGATATATATAGATTTCAGATATAAGTACTTAACCAACCTATTTCCAGTCAGGAGAGGATAGTGTCTTAATTATCAGAGGCTACTTGAACTAAACACACAGATAAACAAGAGTTGCATACCAAATTAATCATCACAGTTTGGCATCTGGCTCACTCGAGCTATGCACCTGAACGTCACACGGTTTATTGAGACTAGTTGTATGAGATCACAGCCTTACCTACTCAAAGCCTATCTAATAGTGAAAAAGTGGATACTCAGCTAGTATATATATATATATATATATATTCAGGGGTGGATTGGCCATAGAGCTAACCAGGAAGATTTTCCTGGTAGGCTGAAATGTCTGTGGGGTCCGTTTTGTGTGTAGTTATGTGGCCCCACCCCCCACATGACAGGCAGCCCACCGCACTCAGTACACAGCATTGTCTCCATTCATTATGTTATTCCATCTCTGCAGTACAGCAACTCTCCATCCAGTGATGCCGCCATGGCTACACAGTGTATTATGACTCTGTTACTGCCCATGTCGGGCCACTTCTACAAATTTTTACAGTGCCACTTTTAGTTTCCACTCCACCCCTAGTCTGCCGCAAAAGATGCCAGGAAGGCCACAATTGCATACAATCAGAGCCTATGAGGAGGAATCCCCCCACCCCTCAACAGACCTCACCCCCTCATCAGACTGCACCCCCATTAGGGCTGTGCCATAAATTTCCTGGACTGGTTTTCCATTCCAATCTGTCCCTGTACATATTAAACAATATACAACTCCCAAGATTACATAGCAACCACTGGTGAGAAGGGATGACGTGGCTTAACCATTATTTTCAATCAATGGGGCAAATGTATTAACCTGGAGAAGGCATAACGGAAGTGATAAACCAGTGATAAGCGCACCAGCCAGTCAGCTCCTGTCAATTTACATATTGGAGCTGATTGGCTGGTGCATTTATCACCTTGCACATATCACTGGTTTATCACTACCTTATGCCTTCTCCAGGTTAATACATCTGCCCCAATGTTTGAGTTCCAAAAGTTTAGGATTGAGAATTTAGTGAAAATGTTCTCATTTGTGTACTGTTTTAAAAACTGTGAAACAATTTTGTACATTGTTATTTTCCAGTAGATAGCCATTGTAACTCTGTGCAGACATGATGTAAAAGTATGAATATGGAAGAAACTATAGAGCTGTACAACAAAGAAAATATTACATGCTTCATGATACAGTGTGTTAGTTATTGAAATATGTGTTAAAGTGGTAACTATGGGGGTAATTCTGAGTTGATCGCAGCAGGAACTTTGTCAGCAGTTGGGCAAAACCATGTGCACTGCAGGGGGGCAAATATAACATGTGCAGAGAGAGTTAGATTTGGGTGGGTTATTTTGTTTCTGTGCAGGGTAAATACTGGCTGCTTTATTTTTACACTGCAATTTAGATTGCAGATTGAACACACCACACCCAAATCTAACTCTCTCTGCACATGTTATATCTGCCCCACCTGCACTGCACATGGGTGGTCATTCCGAGTTGTTCGCTCGGTAATTTTCTTCGCATCGCAGCGATTTTCCGCTAATTGTGCATGCGCAATGTTCGCACTGCGACTGCGCCAAGTAAATTTGCTAAGAAGTCTGGTATTTTACTCACGGCATTACGAGGTTTTTTCTTCGTTCTGGGGATAGTAATGTGATTGACAGGAAGTGGGTGTTTCTGGGCGGAAACAGGCCGTTTTATGGGAGTGTGGGAAAAAACGCTACCGTTTCTGGGAAAAACGCGGAAGTGGCTGGAGAAATGGAGGAGTGTCTGGGCGAACGCTGGGTGTGTTTGTGACGTCAAACCAGGAATGACAAGCACTGAACTGATTGCACTGGCAGAGTAAGTCTCGAGCTACTCAGAAACTGCACAGAGCAGTCTTTTTGCAATATTGCGAATCTTTCGTTCGCAATTTTGATAAGCTAAGATTCACTCCCAGTAGGCGGCGGCTTAGCGTGTGCAATGCTGCTAAAAGCAGCTTGCGAGCGAACAACTCGGAATGAGGGCCATGGTTTTGCCCAACTGCTAACAAAATTCCTGCTGCGATCAACTTGGAATGACCCCCTATATGTGAGTGATAGCTACTCTGTAAATAGAGAGCCACAAAGTCTTATTTTCTATTTGAACAAATTGCAATTTCATAATGTTCCTCATTTTGAATTGTAATATTGCATTTACTGGGTATTATTGTAAACATACAATATTTCATATATTAGTATTTTTACGCCTAGAGTTCATTTGCTCCATTTTTTTTAGTTTATGATAATCTGTTTTAAATTACATTTGCAGAGGTTAATAAGTTTGTACGCTGCTGGACATTAAATTGACTAATTAAGATGTTGAATCTATATTATAATTAGAGTTAGATACACCACTGGAATAATACATTGACTTGTTGTTCCCTAGGATAAGATCTTGGTCTGTAATCAGTGGGGTGTAAGACAGAGGCTGTAAACTATTTTAAGTTCAAGCAAAGAAAAATGAATCAAAGAAGTACTATAAATGGCACAAAAGTAATTTGAAGACCATAAATTCTAAAATACAAATTACAATACATAAGAGGGATTACTAACATCCACAGATATTATGAAATTATGAGAACTGGAAATACATTACTTCACATTAAATTTGCTAGTAAAAGTATAAAGTCTCGCATTTGTTAATGTACCAGTACCTGTATATACTTAGTTTTCACCTCCTGCTCTGTGGGATGTTCTCTGTATTGACGTGGGCTGTGACAGAGCAACCCGTAGCCAACCAATTTACTGGAATGAACACAACATCTTGAAGTCATTTAAATATTTCAATGATACAGTATGCAGCATGAATTAAAATGCAAGGCACAGTCTTGTTGAGCAAAATGAAACCCAAAGGTGCTTTCAGGTAAGCACCATTTAAGACTGTTTTTGGTGTTGCTCCTTTAAGGATTTGTTTTGTAAATGATTCATTGGATTTTTAACCAGTTAGGCAAAGAAGTGTGTTCTTAGGTGATTTTTAAGCTATCAGTTAGTGGTTCTTCCACCTATTCTTCTGGAAGTCCCTAAGCCTTTGATTAAAGTAATTTATTGACCTTATCTTTTGAGTGAACTAGATCATAGTAAACCCATCTCCAAGATGAACCTCACTTTCCATAACTGGAGCCTTGTTTGTTGTTGCTCCAGCAGTTGCATTACAGAGCAGATTTGTTGTGGGTTACCCCTTTTTGTCGACTGGTTCAAGCCAAAGTCTGCCACTTTGCACTTAGGTGGTCCCTGGTATCTGGCCGGCATCTTCGGCGCACCTGCCATACCATCCAGGGATGTTTTATTATCCATTGATTCAACATAACCTTACTGCATGTAGCTTTTTTATTCCTCTAGTAATCAATATGATACAACTAGGATGCACCAGCAGGCTGTGCTGATTAATATGATGTGTGAGACTTTTTTATCTGTGTGTGACTGAGTCTGAATCTGTATACAAAGTGCTACAATGAAGAAGCCAAGCTTTTTTTTTTATGCCAAGTTCTGCTATGCTTCATCTACAGACTCAGTCATGCACAGATAAACAAGAATTGCATTCCAAATTAATCAACACAGTCTGGCACCTGCTTCTAACAGAAATGCATGGGATGTGGAGGCTCACTGGAGCTATGCATCTGAATGTCACATGGTTTATTGATGCTAGTTGTATGAGGACTCAGAGCTCCCTTACTAAAAGCCTATCTAATAGTGGACAAGTGTCTTACAATCTCTGTGTGGGTCTTATAGAGGCTTGGGGCTAGATGCATCATCGCTTAGAAAGTGATAAAAAGGAGAGTAAAAAAGTACCAGCCAATCAGGTCCTAACTACCATGTCACAGGTTGTGTTAGAAAAATGGTAGTTAGGAGCTGATTGGCTGGTACTTTTTCACTCTCCATTTTATCACTTTCCTAGCGATGATGCATCTGGCCCTTGGACTGGCCCACAGGGGCACACGGGAAACCACTGGTGGGTCCCACTGCCTGGGGGCCCACCTCCTGCTCTAAGGATCAGGTTCCAGACTGCACCTAAATTATACATTATACATATGTTATCTTATACTGGACTATGGTGTATTTTCTACAGTGCATTGCTGTTTAATATTAATCTGGTACATTATCATGCATACAGAAGTTGAATTTACTGAATTTAATGAAGGGGCCCCAGATGTTGCACTCACTAATGGTTAGTCAAACCATTGTGGTGGCAGGCCACACCCCTTCTGCAGACTGGCCACACCCCTAAACATGGGCCCCTACCACTGCATTCCCCCGGTGGGCCCTATATGCCCCAGTCTGACACTGGTCTTATAGCCTCTTCACAATCCAGAACACAAATTAAGAGCTAGTGCAGGGAAATAAAGATCAAAGGCTAAATGTAATAGGGTGCAATTTTTTTAGGTGTCTAAAAAATCGCACCAAATCGCACATTTGTAACTTGCAATTTTTTTTTACTAAAAATCGTAAATGTAATAGGGTGCAAATTTTAAGGTTAAAATAGAATTCGCATACTATTATTTTTAGTAAAGGAAACATGCAATTTTTAGTAATAAAAACATGTGCTTTTTAGGTCATGTTTTTATTACTTAAAAGCATGCACAGATCAGTGATATCTGTGCATGCTTCTGTCTGTAAAAGTAAAGAAAATGTTAAAATTTATTTAAAAAATGATGTGGGGTCCCTCACAAAAGCATAACCAGCCCTGGGCTCTTTGAGCTGGTCCTGGTTGCAAAAATACAGGAAAAAATTGATTGGGGGTTCCCCGTATTTAAAAAACCGGCACCAGACTGTTAGATTGGTACTGGTTCCAAAAATACGGGGGACAAAAGAAGTAGTGGTCTCCCATATTTTTTAAACCAGCACCGGGCTCCACTAGCCAGGGAGGTGATGCCACAGCCGGGGGACACTTTTATATAGGTCCCTGCAGCCGCAGCATCACTCCTCCAAACTAGTCCCCCCTGGCTGGAGTTCCCTGGGGGAGTGGGGACCCCTAAAATAAAGGGGTCTCCCATGTCCAGGCACCCAAGGGTTAGGGATGAAGCCCGGGGCTGTCCCCTCCATCTGTGGGCTGTGGATGGAGGGCTGATAGTCATGAAAGTGATAAAATGAATATTGTCATTTGCTGAGGAACTACAATTCCCAGCAAGCCTCCCCCATATGCTAGTACTTGGAGATCCACAAGTACCAGCATTCGGGGGATTAACGGGCCTGCTGGTACCTGTAGTTCCACAACAAAAGAAATACCCCAAAAAAGACAATACACACACACCTTGAAAGTAAAAGTTTATTTACACACACTTACACACTCACACATACTTATCTAGTGTCCCATGCAGCACCTCGGCCCCATTGTTCAAGTACAATCCATTAGGGTACCTGTATAAAAAAATCTCCAATATACTCACATAGAATCCTGTGTAGATCGGTTCTCTTCTGTCCAAGTAGGCATCCACAGGGTTAAAAATATCAAAATGCAAAAAAACTCGAACCTTCTTTGTTTGAATCCCTGTTGGTAGACTTCCTTATATCAAAGGATGTGTGTATATATATATATATATATATATATATATATATATACACAGGGTTATATACAGTTTATTTATATATATATATATATATATATATACCTGTATATATATATATAATGTGTATCTGGGGATCATATGTACCTTTATTAACTCCTATATTTCTTTACCCATCACTTGTAGCATGTTACAGTGCAGTAATCAGGGCTGTACTATGTGCTGGTTAGCCCCGCCTCTCACTGTTACACTGTAACCTCCTTCTCTTCATTACTTTTGATTATCAAGGATGGCCCCTTAAAGGAGAGGGACCTGGACATATGCCCCCAGAGACACCCTTACTGAGCCACCATTCTTACTGCTAGGCAAACAGCTACCCCCTTCTCATCTCAGAGGTAGAGCTTCTGCCTGGGCTGGCTGGAAGGGAAGGGAAGAGTAGCTGGAGGAGGTGGATCTGCACTGGCTGACAAGGAGCAGGGGGGAAATTTTAGATAGTAGCCGCTGCTGCTAATAACAAAACTCGCAGCCACTAATAACAATGCTCGCAGGGATCAGATGAATGATGTGTAGTGAACAGTGCTGCTCCCAGTAACCTTGGTTCTGGCAGCTGGCCTGGACAGTACAGCTGAAGTGCCCCCTTCAGGCGTGTCCAAGCGTTTGCAGGGCGGGTGTCTGATGTCAAATTCCGGCCCCGGACAGACTGAAATTATCGCTGCGTCTGAGTAAGTCCTGGGCTATTCAGAAACTGCACAAAACATTTTTGTACTGCTCGGCTGCACATGTGTTCGCACACTTGCAAAGCAAAAATACACTTCCCTATAGGCGGTGACTATCTGCTCGCAGCAGTGCAAAAAAACCCTAGCGAGCGATCAGGTCTGAATTACCCCCTAAGCTCTTTATAAGGGCAGTATGAACACGGATCTCCGTCTAATTCCTTAAATATCATGGTGGTCCTTTCCTTATTTTATCCTAAAGACTCCCTTTTAACCACACCAATGTGATGGACCGGAGGTTGATAGAGGACATTCATTCCAATATAAAATATTGTCTAAAAAGTCTGTGAAAGTCTTTAAATGTCTTCCAGTCGGTAGAATACATAACAGGCTCACTCTGATGTCATGACAGGCCGATTATACAAATATTATCTGCATAATAATGTCAATTATATGCACTAATAACTATGCCTAACGTGTCTTTCTCAATTCAGCTCATTATTACAAAATTTGTCAAAACATTAATAATTAGAAACTAATTATACATAATCTTAAGTGCACTAAAAGAATGACAAATACAGAATTAGTTCTTACCTAATTACACATAATTATAGTTCGTTTAGTCATTTTCTGCTCATATATAGACGATAAATGAATTTTCATTTTTTATACTACACTGTAATTTTCATCCCTACGTAGATCTGAATGGACATGTGGTAAATGACACTGCACCTCTAAGTAAAATTGCATTCATAGACAATCTTCTTTCTTGGATAAACTGCTACCTCATCTTTGTCATTGATCGTCTTTTGATTTATTTCTTAATACTCATATCTGTACATGTGTGCTTTAAATGAGCTTGGAGTTAAGTATTTTTCAGAGAAAGAGATCTTGGGGGTCTATTTACTAAGCCTTGGACGTAGATGAAGTGGCAGCAAACCAGCTCCTAACTGTAATTTTTTAAACACAGCCTGTAAGATATAATGAAGAGGGGAGGACTGCGCTCACTGATTGGGGGAGCGGATTTTTGGTGCCGCTCTACCTGGATGTGTTCTACAGGGTCGTAACACCTAGCACACAGCGCAGTCGCCCTGAGGGCACAACGGCCCGCATTCCCTAAAGTCAGCGGCATTGTAATGAGTCAAATTGACTCTTTACAAGCCGCCTGTGTGTACCGGATCGAGGAGAGGATTAGCTTCCATCATCCCAGCATTCACAGTGGCGGCGGCCAGCAAATGTGGAAGGAGAGGGACAACTGCAGCAGTGCCACCACCAATTACAGAGCGCTGCTGCGGCTCCCTCCTCCCCCTCCCTCCTTCCCAGACTGCCCAGGATCTGTTAGCAGCTGCACCGAGGAGCCTGACTGTCTGAGCCAGCGAAGAGACAGTAAGTATCTATAATCTATTTTGTCTGTCTGTCTGTCTATCCATCTTTTGTCTACAGTATCTTCTGTAATGTGTAATAAGGGGACGCTGTCTGCCGTAATGTGTAAAAAGGGAGGTTGTCTGCCGTAATGTGTAAAAAGGGGTATGCTCAGAGGCGGAACTACTGCCAGTGCAAGCAGTGCGTTGCACTGGGGCCCGCCTCTGTCCAGGGGCCCAAGCATGTAATGAGTCAAATTGACTCATTACATGCCGCTGTGCGCTGCGAGCAACCGCTGCCCGCAGCGCACAGCCGCCCACAGAGGAGAGGAGCAGCAGCACGGATGGGGGAAGGAGGAGGAGGGAGGTGGAGGAGGGAGCCGCAGCAGCGCTTTGTTACTGGTGGAGGCACTGTTGCTGCTGCCCCTCTGCTTCACTATAGGCTGTCTTCAGAGAACAGCCTATAGTGAAGCAGAGGGGCAGCAGCAGCAGCGCCTCCACCAATAACACAGCGCTGCTGCGGCTCCCTCCTCCACCTCCCTCCTCTTCATTCTCTACTGCCCGGGAATCATCTGACGCTGCACCGAGGAGCCGGAGCCAGCGGAGAGGGTAAGTATAATTCTTCTTTCTTTCTTTCTTTCTTTCTTTCTTTCTTTCTTTCTTTCTTTCTTTCTTTCTTTCTTTCTTTCTTTCTTTCTTTCTTTCTTTCTTTCTCTTTTTCTTTCTTTCCTACAAAAAAGGGGGACCGTGTGCCGCAATGTGTAAAAATGGGGAATCTGCCTGCTGCAATGTGTAAAAATGGGGAATCTGCCTGCCGCTATGTGTAAAAATGGGGAATCTGCTTGCCGCAATGTGTAAAAATGGGGAATCTGCCTGCCGCAATGTGTAAAAACGGGTAATCTGCCTGCCGCAATGTGTAAAAATGGGGAATCTGCCTGCCGCTATGTGTAAAAATGGGGAATCTGCCTGCCGTAATGTGTAAAAATGGGAATCTGCCTGCCGCAATGTGTAAAAAGGGGGAATCTGCTTGCCGCAATGTGTAAAAAGGGGGAATCTGCCTGCCGCTTTGTGTAACAAGGACATGCTGTCTGCCGCAATGTGTAAAAAGGGGGAATCTGCCTGCCGTAATGTGTAACAAGGGCACGCTGTCTGCCGTAATGTGTAACAAGGGCACGCTGTCTGCCGTAATGTGTAACAAGGGCACGCTGTCTGCCGTAATGTGTAAAAAAAGGGGGACGCTGTCTGCCGTAATGTGTAAAAAGGGGACGCTGTCTGCTGTAATGTGTAAAAAGAGGAATCTGTCTGCCGTAATGTGTAACAAGGGCACGCTGTCTGCCGTAATGTGTAAAAAGGGGACGCTGTCTGCCATTATGTGTAAAAAGGGCACGCTGTCTGCCGTTATGTGTAAAAAGTGTACGCTGTCTGCCGCTATGTGTAACAAGGGCACGCTGTCTGCCGTTATGTGTAAAAAGGGCACGCTGTCTGCCGTTATGTGTAAAAAAAGGGGGACGCTGTCTGCCGTAATGTGTAAAAAGGGGACGCTGTCTGCTGTAATGTGTAAAAAGAGGAATCTGTCCGCCGTAAGGTGTAAAAGGGTCTCTACCTGGTGTAGTGGTGCTACTGTGCGGCGTAATTTGAATAATGGAGACTACTGTGCACCGTTTTATGAATTGGTATTATTTTGTGGCCACACCCCTTCCCCACGAAGCCACGCACACAGTGCTAAAATGTCTAGTTACACCACTGTTGCTAGGTATCCACTTCCCTGAGCAGGTCCCCCCTCACCAGATCCTCTCCAGGGGTGAGGGGGTGGACTTGGATGGGATGGGGGCGGGGGGCCCAAGCCATTTTGTCGCACATGGGCCCACCGCTCGCTAGTTCCGCCACTGGGTATGCTGTCTGCCGTAATGTGTAAAAGGTGGACTCTGCCGTAATGTGTAAAAAGGGGGACGCTATCTGCATTAAAGTGTAAAAAGGGGACGCTGTCTGCCGTAATGTGTAAAAGGTGGATGCTCTCTGCCGTAATGTGTAAAAAGGGGGATGCTGTCTGCCATAATGTGTAAAAAGGGAGACTCTGTCCAATTGTGTTAAAAGGGGATGATGTCTGCCATGATGTGTAAAAAGGGGAATCTGCCGTAATGTGTAAAAGGGGCTCTACCTGGTGTAGTAGCGCTACTGTGCAGCGTAATTTGAATAATGGAGACTACCGTGCACCGTAATATGAATTGGTATTATTTTGTGGCCACACCCCTTCCCCATGAATCCACGCCCCTATGTTTTTTAAGCACGCCTATGGCGCGCACTGCCCCTATTTTACATAAAGGGGGTGGGCGCTGATGCCATTTCTTGCACACAATGCTAAAATGTCTAGTTACGGCACTGGTGTCCTACCTCCTGTTTTGTAATCAATACTGGGGAATGGTCAGCGCACTCAGGGGGTCATTCCGAGTTGATCGTAGCTGTGCTAAATTTAGCACAGCTACGATCGTAAACTCAGACATGCAGGGGCACGCCCAGCACAGGGCTAGCCCGCCCCGCATGTCTGTGCCGGCTCTCCCCACACAAATACAAAAGCATCACACTCCCGGCCAGCACAGCTCCTGCAGCTGGCCGAGAGTTACTCGTCGCTCCCTTGGCCGCAGCGGCTGCATGACACATCACGCAGCCGCCGCGGCCCGTCCCCCTAACAGTCTGGCCACGCCTGCATTGGCCGGACCTATCCCCCTAAATGGCCTCTTAATGCCGCCGTTCAACCCCCTCCCGCCCAGCAACCGCCTCTGTCTCAGAGGCAATCGCTAGGCACCGACGACTGCCATGCGCCGGCACATGTGCAGTTCCGACCCGATCGCTGCATTGCAAAAAACTGCAGCGAGTGATCGGGTCGGAATGACCCCTTCAGATGGGAAGGGGTACAGTAGGGTAGGTTGGTGTGGTCTGGGGAAAGAAGAGGAGTGGGAAGGTAAAGGTAAAGGATAAGAAAATGAGTGATGTTTATGTATTCACAACAAAAATTAGTGTAATGCTAGATGTGTTTAGTAATTCTCATGCAATAGTGATGGTGAAAAAAATCTCAGTCTTTATTTTAAAACTAATTGAAAAAAAATGTATGTCTTTGTATTAGCAAATATGCAATGTCTAAATCATCAGGTATGTCATGCAGGCTACACTTTTGCTGTATACTTTCCTTGTTTGTATACCTTGTCAAAGTCGGAAAAATATCATGCTACACGTTGCCATATATTCACCTCATGCGCTTGCCCGCTGCACGTGCACATTCTCTCCCGTGCGTGCGGATACTCGCAGCTGCGTGATGGCGCCTCCTCGGCCATGTGCTCGAGCACGTGGTATGTGCATTTACGGTAGAGTTTGTGTGCGTCTAGAGGGCGACTCAATCGTTAAATAATAAAACCAAATAGTATGTTTTATAGATAATGTTCCCCTTAATAATGACTGTAAGTTTGTTTAATGTAACTGGTCGCTGGACAGAGGAATTCCTCTTTGCATGATACGAAGGGTCAGACAGGGTTTGAACAGTGGTGTCTGGTACCTAACTAAAGAACATTTTATTAGAAACAATCCGGTGCTGGTTAGGTAAAGATTAATCGCTCCTGCGTATAGTTATGTCTATTAGTAGTTTCTGGACATTTACTATATTTGCGGTTCATTATCCATGCGGCGGGAATTCTAAGATTCCCTCCCACCTGAGCAGTTTGATATAGTCACAGCCCACCTGTTCAAAATAACCTATGACCTTTTGTTATGATGCGAGGAGACATTCCTGTGTCCAATGAACAATGAGATTGTAGGTCCCTTTGTAGTATACTGTACGCAGTGTATATAAGGACAGCCAGCCTGGCCAGCTCAGTCTTCTCTCCACAAACGGTTTTCATCTTGACTAACTCGGAGCTGGTACCAGGACTGCGCAGCGATCATTCCCCAGTGTGTGTAAGTTATTCTCTGTGACCATTCTAAATCTCTGACTGTATTCTGCCACGATCTCTCTCTCTCTCATTGTATGTTATTGTTAGCGATTGTGCCGCTATGGTATATTTACGTGTAGTTATTCTGCTTAGATATTGATGTTAGCCTGTAGTGTATGAACTGTTAACTGTTTTAACTTTTACATAGCTAGATATTGTTAGTAAAGGTGTTGGAACCTTAGCAAGGTATTGTGTGTTTATTACATTGCAGAGGGTAATTGGAGCGTCTCAATCGCTCAAGCAGCTTTAGTATTAACAAGGTTAAGCAGCGTTATATCGCTACAGTATTTCAGTAGTAAGGTTTACAGTAAAACTCAATCTTTCACTGTGTTGCATACAAGGTTTGCTGAGTGTCATCCCGTGAGCGTCTGCGCCGCTCGTGTTCCCCTCGTGGTCACGTGCGTACGCTACGCTAGTAGCGTAGCATTACGGTAGTCGGCCACCTAGAGCGTGCTCGTCACCAAGCGTTAAGCTGTGAGCGAGCATGTCGCATGTGCGTCCCGACCACAGATAAGCGTCTGCTACGCTAAGTACGTACCCTTACGGTACCCCATACGCCAATTGCGTACTGAGTCTCTTACCCATTTATAGTGAATGTTATAAGATAAATATTTAGCTTTATCAACCTGTAATATGAAGGTCCCCTTGTGAGGGTGAATGTCAGGTGCACTTTTAGGGTGCACCTTTACCATAGGGTGTGATAGGCAGGAAGCCGCACTAGTCATTTATCTTGAAGTTTCTGTATGGTTCACAAATACATATGGAGCTTCCCTCATCGTTGCAGTTTCTCCATCTAAACAAAGTATTTGTCATGCCCTAGTTATAGCTCAGGATGTTGAGGTGTTGCATGAAAGGCGCGTTAGGGTGCGACAACATACACAGCATGCAATACATATTTTCACCACTGGGTGACTAATTCTCCACTAATCCAGTACTGTAGAGCAAAGAGCCGCGGGTGGATATACAGTACATTAATCGTACTGTAATAGTGTACTCTTAGCAAGCCCTGGCAAATGGCCAGTGACAACTGTAATGATATACACACAGACCAACGATCATACAGAGAGAGTCAATCAGGAACTTGAATCAATTGGGAATCCCAAGAAGAAGTACAGTAAACTCATAAAGATAACACTCTTGTAATTTGAAAAGCCACACTTGTATTGTAAATCTGTGCAAAAATTAGCATCCACAGTTTTTTTCTAATTTTCCCAAAACAGGTACTATCATACTTCGTACATATACAGACACTGACAGAACTAGTTTTGGGAAAATTAGAAAAAAGCTGTGGATGCTCATTTTTACACAGATATACAAGTGTATACATAGGGGTAACTTTACTAAGATTCGTGTTTTCCCGTTTGAGGTCAAAGTTCAATCACGAATGACATCGAAAGTGTAAATATGCAACTTTTTGAATTGATTACGACTAATTTACTAAGCTGCCGTATTCTGCATTTTCGGGTTTTCCGATGTCGATATCATTCGTTTTTTTAGGCAGTGTTTTACGTGAGTGACTTGTAAAACACTGCCGACTTTAATACAATGCATCTCGGCCGGATCTGAGAGATCCGTGCTGGGCTTCATTGTGCACTTTGTTAAAAAAATAAATAAAGTTTAAATGTTAAAAAAAAATTGCGTGGGGTCCCCCCTCCTAAGGCAAACCAGCCTCGGGCTCTTTGAGCCGATCCTGGTTGCAGAAATATGGGAAAAAAATGGACAGGGGTTCCCCCATATTTAAGCAACCAGCATCGGGCTCTGCGCCTGGTCCTGGTTCCAAAAATACGGGGGACAAAAAGAGTAGGGGTCCCCCGTATTTTTGAAACCAGCACCGGGCTCCACTAGCTGGACAGATAATGCCATAGCCGGGGGTCACTTTTATACAGTGCCTTGCGGCCGTGGCATCAAATATCCAACTAGTCACCCCTGGCCGGGGTACCCTGGGGGAGTGGGGACCCCTTCAATCAAGGGGTGTCCCCCCCCCCAGCCACCCAAGGGCCAGGGGTGAAGCCCGAGGCTGTCCCCCCCATCCAATGGGCTGCGGATGGGGGCTGATAGCCTTTGTGATAAGTGTTTGATATTGTTTTTAGTAGCAGTACTACAAGGCCCAGCAAGCCTCCCCCGCAAGCTGGTACTTGGAGAACCACAAGTACCAGCATGCGGCGGAAAAATGGGCCCGCTGGTACCTGTAGTACTACTACTAAAAAAATACCACAATAAAGACATTACACACACACCTTGACAGTATAACTTTAATACATCCATCCACACCTCCATATACACATACTTACCTTATGTTCCCACGCAGGTCGGTCCTCTTCTCCAGTAGAATCCATGGTGTACCTGTTGAAAAAATTATACTCACATAATCCATGGTTGAAGGCTCCTCTGTAAATCCTTTTGTAATCCACGTACTTGAAAAAATAAAAAAACGGATACCCGACCACGAACTGAAAGGGGACCCATGTTTTCACATGGGCCCCCTTTCCCCGAATGCCAGAAACCCCCTCTGACTGATGTCTAAGTGGGTTTCCTCAGCCAATCAGGGAGCGCCACGTTGTAGCACCCTCCTGATTGGCTGTGTGCTCCTGTACTGTATGACAGGCGGCACACGGCAGTGTTACAATGTAGCGCCTATGCGCTCCATTGTAACCAATGGTGGGAACTTTCAGGTCAGCGGTTGACCGAAAGTGACCTCACCGCTTACCTGAAAGTTCCCACCATTGGTTACAATGGAGCGCATAGGCGCTACATTGTAACACTGCCGTGTGCCGCCTGTCATACAGTACAGGAGCACACAGCCAATCAGGAGGGTGCTACAACGTGGCGCTCCCTGATTGGCTGAGGAAACCCACTTAGACATCAGTCAGAGTGGGTTTCTGGCATTCGGGGAAAGGGGGCCCATGTGAAAACATGGGTCCCCTTTCAGTTCGTGGTCGGGTATCCGTTTTTTTATTTTTTCAAGTATGTGGATTACAAAAGGAGTTACCGAGGAGCCGTCAACCATGGATTATGTGAGTATAATTTTTTCAACAGGTACACCATGGATTCTACTGGAGAAGAGGACCGACCTGCGTGGGAACATAAGGTAAGTATGTGTATATGGAGGTGTGGATGGATGTATTAAAGTTATACTGTCAAGGTGTATGTGTAATGTCTTTATTGTGGTATTTTTTTAGTAGTAGTACTACAGGTACCAGCGGGCCCATTTTTCTGCCGCATGCTGGTACTTGTGGTTCTCCAGGTACCAGCTTGCGGGGAAGGCTTGCTGGGCCTTGTAGTACTGCTACTAAAAACAATATCAAACACTTATCACAAAGGCTATCAGCCCCCTATCCGCAGCCCATTGGATGGGGGGGACAGCCTCGGGCTTCACCCCTGGCCCTTGGGTGGCTGGGGGGGGGGACACCCCTTGATTGAAGGGGTCCCCACTCCCCCAGGGTACCCCGGCCAGGGGTGACTAGTTGGATATTTGATGCCACGGCCGCAAAGGCACTGTATAAAAGTGACCCCCGGCTGTGGAATTATCTGTCCAGCTAGTGGAGCCCGGTGCTGGTTTCAAAAATACGGGGGACCCCTACTCTTTTTGTCCCCCGTATTTTTGGAACCAGGACCAGGCGCAGAGCCCGATGCTGGTTGCTTAAATATGGGGGAACCCCTGTCCATTTTTTCCCCATATTTCTGCAACCAGGATCGGCTCAAAGAGCCCGAGGCTGGTTTGCCTTAGGAGGGGGGACCCCACGCAATTTTTTTTCTGTAAATTTAGAACATTTCACCCCCCTTCCCACTGAAAAACATGCACGGATCTCATGGATCCGTGCATGCCTATACAAACACGGGATAAAAAAGCAGGTCTGTTTTTTTTAAGCACTTTTTCATGATTTGTATTTTATCACGGCAGTGTTTGGCTATTGTCGGCAGTGTTTGTGTTTTGCACTTTTTAGTAAATTCCCGATTTCTAGCAAATTGCAGGCGTATTTGACCGATGGTGTATTGATTCGTGATTTTTTCCTAGGACTTCCAAAATATTACGAATGCCCTCATCACTGCCGTGATTTTTGCTTAGTAAATTACCGAGATGACACTTTGATGAAAAAACTGCATCTCGGTCAAAATCGGGACCTTAGTAAATATACCCCATAGGCTTCAGTATCGTGATTTCCGGAAAAACACTGTAACATAGAAATTTTTAAGCAGATACAGCTGCAATCTCACACTGAATATAGGCATGCCATATATAATTTTAATCAGCAGAAGCAGCTTGTGCATCCTATTCACATAGCGATGCGTATAAGATGCATTTATGGCAAAAAAGACACCCAACGTTAGCAGAGCTACGCAGGAACTAATGGCTCACTCACGCCAGGCATCTCATGACATGCCTAACAAATGAACTTGTCTATTTAACATACCGTAAAGTAGTTGTACAGAAAAGTAGTTCTTGTGCTATAGTGTATTTCTATGGAGACCTTACTCATGCGCAATGGTGATTGTTGCACTATAGTATTTATTGGACACCTCATGATTGCACAATAGTGATTTTCAAAAGTGACATCTGGTGGATGATCATCTGGTGTTACACTCACCGGTGACGCCATTCGCCATTCTAAGCGCTATGCCCACCCTGCGACAAAACACGCCGCCTTGCGACCAGTCACACTGCGACTCTGTGATCGGGACAAATGCTATAAGCGGTATAGATGAGCGAGACTCCATCTGTACTCACCCATCTTGCGGTGTTTCACAATGTCAGCCTCCTCAGTGAAGCAGTGGATCACTGCCACACTGCATTTGCATCCAGTACCATTACTGAACATGCACAGATGACAATGAGCCAGCCAGCCATGTGACGTTAGTGAGGGGCAGTTAGCAGTGACCCAGCAAATGCATATGCCAGGTCACTTCACTTATGGGAGCAGAGTAATTCAGCCAAGGGGGTGTGGGAGGGGCAGTAGTACAGAGTATCAGAGGAGGAGGTCAGGAAGTCAGATGGGACAATCAGAAGCCAGCAGCCTGAAAAGTCCTCATGTACTCATGCAGCCAGCTGCACAGAGGAGCAGCAGAATGGGGACCTCACACATGATGCTGGCCATGCAGGGGTACCACACCCACTACCCACTAGCAGCATGGAGGGAAGGAAATATGTCTTCCCCAACCTCCGTGGAGCACCAGTAATAGGGACAGACAAGGGCTGGCAGTGGGGGGGGGGGGGGGGGAAGGGGGGCAGGGTGTGCCAAGATCAGGTGGGTTGTGGGGTAGAGTGCAGCTGCTGTTGTTGGTTTGGTGGGGTGGGAGCACAGTGAGCAGCTGGGGGGCAGAGTGTGGGTGTCGGGGGTGGCAGGGGGAGGGAGTGCAGTTGGCATTGGCAGTCTCAGATGACTTCCAGGACATCTCACTCTGCTTCCCTGTCTAGTAATGCTGGGAACATCTCATTGCATGGTGACAGAGAAGGGGGCAGGGAGAACAGGGAGGGGCGGGGAGACAGCAGTCTGCACTGCTCTTCTCCCCTCTCCAGCCTCCTTACACTATACTGAGATGGCGAATGTGTTTAGAGAAGCGAAACGTAAAGCCGAGCTTTCCGTGCTTCTATAAATTGCTCTCCCCATACTAGGGCATTTCACTGCTCCATGAATAATCTCATAGGAGCACCCCCACACCAAGAGAAAAGAGGGGTGTCACAAAGTGCCCAGACTTTACAGGCCCAGAGCCAGGGAGTTACAGAAACAATGCCATATTTGGCAGCACGGTATTTACATACCGCATTGCACCAAACAATCCTGTAGTTTCAGTGAGAACAAGGCTGGAGGCTATCAATTTACCCTGGTCGTATACTACGGTTCTGGTATAAATGGTCGACCATGTTATGGTCGACAGTCATTAGGTCGACCACTATTGGTCGACATTGACATGGTCGACATGGACACATGGTCGACACATGAAAATGGTCGACACATGAAATGTCGACATATGAAAAGGTCGACATGCGTTTTTTTTACTTTTTTGGGTGTCGTTTTTTGCGTAAAGTGACTGGGAACCCCAATTAGTGCACCGCGTCCCCTCGCATGGCTTGCTACGCTCGCCATGCTTCGGGCATGGTGCCTTCGCTCCGCTACCGCTTCGCTTGGCACACTTTACCGTTCCAATCGTAGTCCATGTGGATCGTAAAGTATGGAAAAGTTCCCCAAAAGAAAAAAAAAGTTAAAAAAACTCATGTCGACCTTTTCATGTGTCGACCTTTCACGTGTCAACCATTTTCATGTGTCGACCATGTGTCCATGTCGACCATGTCAATGTCGACCAATAGTGGTCGACCTAATGACTGTCGACCATGACATGGTCGACCATGTGAACGGATACCGAATACTACTCTGTACTGTATATCATTTTATTTCAATCACTGTGCTTCAGTTGACATGCTATAGTATTATTGTTTAATAAAAGGCTCCACTTTGAATGGTATCTACTAACCATTTATTTCTCATGTTTCTCAGTCTCATTATTCAATCAAGAATTATTTCTCCACTTTTTCCTATTCTTCATTGTTATCACAGGGCTCTCAATAATTTAGTCAACTAGCCATGTTATTAGCGATCAGTAGGGATATATGATACCATGTCTAACATACTAGTTTTTAAGAAGATACTATAATGACAAACATGAGAAATATAAGAAAAATGCAAAAAGAAATGGAATTAACTATCTGAAATAATGTTTAATAAATGGAAAAGAGTTTGGCATTAATGTTACCTATATTACTCATAGAACCTATTAAAAGCAAAATGAATGGTGTATGCCTTATTAAGAGTATGAATTAATTACAAAATGCTTCTGAGTAAACAGTTTCTGCCTAAAAGACAGTACAATGGAATGCATTTTAATAAGCTTCACATCATCTTTGCAGAGAGAAAACAATGTTAATTCATTCATGCCTCATCAGCATGCACTTCATTAATGCTCATTTAATAGCTGGCCAACCGCGCTGCAATCACAGACTGATATAAAGAGACGGATGAAATTTCATGCTCACTGTTATGGTAAGAAAAAGAATTTGCTTTGTGAGAGCTCTTTTTAGAATATGATATAGAGGATATAAACATAACATGAAATTCAATAACATTAGTTTTATGGATCCACAAGACGATGAGTTGTAGACTTTTGTTCCATCTCTTACATTGTACAGTATCACCAGCATTGAAAAGGAAACAAAAATTAGAACCACTGCCGGACATTAAAGTTTATTAAGAATGTGGTAATGTTGCTGTTTGTAATGAATTTTATTATTTCATAGGCCAAAATTTTAAAAGTCTATTTCAGACTGCTACATTCCAAATGACAGAGAAATAAAGATAACGCTGTATATCACTCCAGAATTTGTTAATATTGGGGATACTGGGGAGAATTCAAATGTTTTGAGCACACGATCTCCCATCTTAAGTGACAGGAGATCACGGTGCACAATTCAATTGTTTTTTCCCCTGTTTATTAAGAATGTGGTAATGTTGCTGTTTGTAATGAATTTTATTATTTCATAGGCCAAAATTTTAAAAGTCTATTTCAGACTGCTACATTCCAAATGACAGAGAAATAAAGATAACGCTGTATATCACTCCAGAATTTGTTAATATTGGGGATACTGGGGAGAATTCAAATGTTTTGAGCACACGATCTCCCATCTTAAGTGACAGGAGATCACGGTGCACAATTCAATTGTTTTTTTTCCTGCTGATCGCACCCAGAGAGGTCAAGTTCAGCTGCACACAACCCAACTAATGGGCACGGTGCGAAATGTCCAATTTAAGCACTCAAACAGGTCACTTTTCACGCATTTCAGCTCACCACTCATGGGAGGTGCGAGCTGAAATGCTGGGGCCAGCAGCCTTTTGTGCCCAAACAGAGCTACAATTGAATAGCTCTGTTGGGTGCCAGTCAGTGGCAAATTTTCCATTAGGCACGTCACATGCCTAGGGGCAGCATTTGTTTTGGGGGAGGGTACTGTCAGCCGGAAAAATGCCAGTAACTGCTAAATATTTCCATTGTACTTTACCATATGCCATCTTGATTGGAGTGTAATTGGATAGGACATGCACATACTGCCCTTGTAAGCTGTCCTTGTATTTCTTAGTAAATATGTATACATACAGTAATAAAAAAAATGTGATAGTGGCTTTTATATTTTTCTATTAAATGGGCTATCATCAAATGAGAGCTTATAACCAATCAATATAAATAATAAAATTAGGCAGAAGGAGGAGAGGGTGGCCATTACTGTTGTGCCTAGGGATGCCCTCACCCCTAAGTCAGCCCCAGGCACCATCTGTTGGCTGCCAGCAAAAAAAAAAAAAAAACAATTGAATTCCCCCCACTATGTTAAATAGACTCACATGTCAAAAGCTAGTCTTAATTGGTGTGCTTAATAATCATCATCATGCTACTATTAATACAATTTTCAACTCTTATTCATATTATTATAATTATAATTATTATTATTATTATTATTATTATTATTATTATTATTATCATTATTATTATCTATATATTAATAGCAGAAGGATGACTTTTATGAGTGACATATTTCTATGATGCTGTTGTCTGAGCAGGGCACATCATATGCCAAATTAAAGCTCTATAGATTTGCAGAATTCTATTAGCGTTGTAATTGGTTGCTTCTTTTCAGAGATATGTGGCAAAACATCCACCTGCCATTTACAAATCCATTATGCTCTGGAAAATGTGACAGTTGTTGATCTCCCCTTGTGCACCTGTTAGGTGACCTGGAACATGTGACCTGCTGGGTTGTCTGGAAACTGTGACAGTTATTTGCACTCACCCACTAAGCAGGGATTTTTTGACCCCTAAGGGGGTGAAAACAAAGTGGTAAAATATTCCACCCAGCAAACCTTTGCCTGGTTGAAACCGAGCACATCGGCTAGTTCTTATTATTTGTATAGTGCCAGTTAACCTGAAATTTTATATAATCAGAATTCTGAATTGTAATTTTATTTGTAAGACAGCAATAGTTAATCGATATATAGACTAGAGATTGACCATTCTCTATCATTTATTTTTTTTGTCTGTGTGCGTGGGGTACGGTATGTGTGGGGGTGCTGGTAGGGTACTACTAGAGAGAAAACAACATTTCATTGTTGATACATTGGCAGACTATTTAGTCTACAAACTGAGTCTCCCATTTCCAAAAATGTTTATCCGAAATGTTGTAAAATCCCAAAAATGTTCTTAGAATTACCGAGATAGTGATACCTTTGCTTTTTGATGGTTCAATGATTACACGCTTAGTTTCGTGCCCAAAATTATTAATAATATTGTAGAAAATTGCCTTCAGGCTATGCAGCATCCTCCCCCTGCTTTCCTTCAATACTCACGTGAGTTGCATATGAACTTTAACTGCAGAAAAAGTTAATAGAGGCGGTGGTTACAATTGTTGCTGTTCATCCACAAGAAAGAATTTAAAGTATCAATTACAACTGGAAAGTAACGATACAATTTACAACAGCTGTATCCATGAGGATTTCTTGGACATTTTAAATAGACATTTTCCGTTGTCATCAAGGGCAATATGAAATAGATACTGATCTCATATAGATATGGATAGTGGTGTTTATGTATGTTGACTCCATTGTATTTTATTGAATGTGGTTTTTTCTGTTTATATACTTTTTAAAAATAAAGAGCTTGTATATTTTATTTTTGCGCTCCCTTGATAACAAGTGTTATTTATCTCTAAAAATTGGTTTATTATTGGTAGAACAGTACTACCTATGGGAGCAGCATTTTATAATATACGGTGAAAATCAATAGATGTATAGAGATCAAATGAAATAAGCAACAAATTGGTGGAATAGATAAGTTTTGATAGGAGCGCTGGGTTCTATATATATATATATATATATGGGGGGGGGATAAAGCGACCAATGGTGTCTTAAAATATTTCAATAAAAGTGGATCTAGAAGATATATAAAAATATGTACTATATCTATAAAATAATAACTAACCAGATCTATAAAAAGTTAATTTATTAATACATTAAAACAGACAGTGATTAAACAGCTAGACTAAAATTTGAGCAGCAAAAATTCTTAAAAAGTGGGATAAAAGCAACAGACACAATGCAAAATAATACCAGTTAAAAATGTATGTTAAAATATGTAAAACAATTTTAACTTAACTTGGTATGAGGTCACTGCCAGGTAGCCCAACGCGTTTCGTCATTCAGACTTCATCAAGGGGTAAATGTAAAGTGGGACCAGACTTCTATTTATACCAGTAATACTGTCATAGTAATTATGACATCACTTCCTGTTACTCAGGCATGATGTTGTAAAGTGGATAAGGAACTTCTATTTATACTTATACAATGACTTCATTTAATAGTATATATAAACATTATACTGTATATGTTGTTTAGAAACAGGTTTGGTGCTGGAGAGCTTTAAAAAACTCCCATATATATGCGCCGGCGGACCTTTTCCGCCCACTTCCGGTTTCGGGCCGTCGCGTCACTTCCGCCCCACTTCCGGTACGCGATTGCGCATGCGCCCGCGGCTGCAGAAGTCGTTTGGAGTTCAATAGTTCTAGGGACATTGTTCTCAGTGTATTCCTTGCGGCGGCCATCTTTGTAGGGATTTAGGCATATGTAGCTTCATACGGCGGCTATATTTGGGGAGTCCATAATCGGGGACATTTGTCTCAGTTCTCCGGTATTTTGGACATACAAATAGATAGAAAAACGGGGGGGCTATCCAGTGGTGAAATTAATGAAAAATATAATATATAATATATATATAATATATAATAAATATTTTTCATTATTTTTCATTAATTTCACCACTGGATAGCCCCCTGTTTATTACTAATACTATTAACAATATGTATTAATATATATTAGTGATCTATAAACAATTGGTAGTGATTTAGCTATTAACATCATTGTCACTAATGAATTATTGACCAAATCCCGTTTTTCTATCTATTTGTATGTCCAAAATACCGGAGAACTGAGACAAATGTCCCCGATTATGGACTCCCCAAATATGGCCGCCGTATGAAGCTACATAAGCCTAAATCCCTACAAAGATGGCCGCCGCAAGGAATACACTGAGAACAATGTCCCTAGAACTATTGAACTCCAAACAACTTCTGCAGCCGCGGGCGCATGCGCAATCGCGTACCGGAAGTGGGGCGGAAGTGACGCGACGGCCCGAAACCGGAAGTGGGGCGGAAAAGGTCCGCCGGCGCATCTATATGGGAGTTTTTTAAAGCTCTCCAGCACCAAACCTGTTTCTAAACAACATATACAGTATAATGTTTATATATACTATTAAATGAAGTCATTGTATAAGTATAAATAGAAGTTCCTTATCCACTTTACAACATCATGCCTGAGTAACAGGAAGTGATGTCATAATTACTATGACAGTATTACTGGTATAAATAGAAGTCTGGTCCCACTTTACATTTACCCCTTGATGAAGTCTGAATGACGAAACGGCTACCTGGCAGTGACCTCATACCAAGTTAAGTTAAAATTGTTTTACATATTTTAACATACATTTTTAACTGGTATTATTTTGCATTGTGTCTGTTGCTTTTATCCAATGCAAAAAAATGGTGAACTGCTCAATCAGATAGTGATGTCACTCAGGTGCTAAAAGGGAGGGGTAATTCTGTGAAGGAAAAAACAATGGTTCCCTAATGCACACTGAGTGAATAATATTCCTACATAATAGTCAGATAATACGGAGATCTTGGTTGCGTATATCTGCAGATATAGGGTTAAGCCCCCAGGCCGATCGACAAGGCCTCTCCGTCACTGGGGGTCCCTAATATTAGGTATGGGTCCGGGGTGCAGGACCCCATAATGTCGGCACAGGCCGGCTACCCCAGGTCAGCACACAGGTGGGAGTTAATAGGGTTAATAAGAAGCACAGAAGTGCTATGTGAGTGGTGTGATTAAAATAATACAAAAATATATACAAAGTGATAGGGAAACTCATAAGTGTTAATAAAGTGTTAGGGTGTGCCGACCTGAAGCAGCCCAGCGATACCGACACAGGGGCCACCACACCCCACACCCACCCCATAAATAATTCCAAATATGTCTGGGTTGAATTCCCAGTGTAAGGCCACATGGTAATGGCTCCTACAGCATCTGAGAGCCAGCTTACCTGGGGATACCCCTGACTTCCCCCTATGGCAGTCTAGAGTCAGCAATCCCTCCTAATGCTGACCCGTTCATGCCTCTCAATACAATGCAAAAAAATGGTGAACTGCTCAATCAGATAGTGATGTCACTCAGGTGCTAAAAGGGAGGGGTAATTCTGTGAAGGAAAAAACAATGGTTCCCTAATGCACACTGAGTGAATAATATTCCTACATAATAGTCAGATAATACGGAGATCTTGGTTGCGTATATCTGCAGATATAGGGTTAAGCCCCCAGGCCGATCGACAAGGCCTCTCCGTCACTGGGGGTCCCTAATATTAGGTATGGGTCCGGGGTGCAGGACCCCATAATGTCGGCACAGGCCGGCTACCCCAGGTCAGCACACAGGTGAGAGTTAATAGGGTTAATAAGAAGCACAGAAGTGCTATGTGAGTGGTGTGATTAAAATAATACAAAAATATATACAAAGTGATAGGGAAACTCATAAGTGTTAATAAAGTGTTAGGGTGTGCCGACCTGAAGCAGCCCAGCGATACCGACACAGGGGCCACCACACCCCACACCCACCCCATAAATAATTCCAAATATGTCTGGGTTGAATTCCCAGTGTAAGGCCACATGGTAATGGCTCCTACAGCATCTGAGAGCCAGCTTACCTGGGGATACCCCTGACTTCCCCCTATGGCAGTCTAGAGTCAGCAATCCCTCCTAATGCTGACCCGTTCATGCCTCTCAATACAATGCAAAAAAATGGTGAACTGCTCAATCAGATAGTGATGTCACTCAGGTGCTAAAAGGGAGGGGTAATTCTGTGAAGGAAAAAACAATGGTTCCCTAATGCACACTGAGTGAATAATATTCCTACATAATAGTCAGATAATACGGAGATCTTGGTTGCGTATATCTGCAGATATAGGGTTAAGCCCCCAGGCCGATCGACAAGGCCTCTCCGTCACTGGGGGTCCCTAATATTAGGTATGGGTCCGGGGTGCAGGACCCCATAATGTCGGCACAGGCCGGCTACCCCAGGTCAGCACACAGGTGAGAGTTAATAGGGTTAATAGGAAGCACAGAAGTGCTATGTGAGTGGTGTGATTAAAATAATACAAAAATATATACAAAGTGATAGGGAAACTCATAAGTGTTAATAAAGTGTTAGGGTGTGCCGACCTGAAGCAGCCCAGCGATACCGACACAGGGGCCACCACACCCCACACCCACCCCATAAATAATTCCAAATATGTCTGGGTTGAATTCCCAGTGTAAGGCCACATGGTAATGGCTCCTACAGCATCTGAGAGCCAGCTTACCTGGGGATACCCCTGACTTCCCCCTATGGCAGTCTAGAGTCAGCAATCCCTCCTAATGCTGACCCGTTCATGCCTCTCAATACAATGCAAAAAAATGGTGAACTGCTCAATCAGATAGTGATGTCACTCAGGTGCTAAAAGGGAGGGGTAATTCTGTGAAGGAAAAAACAATGGTTCCCTAATGCACACTGAGTGAATAATATTCCTACATAATAGTCAGATAATACGGAGATCTTGGTTGCGTATATCTGCAGATATAGGGTTAAGCCCCCAGGCCGATCGACAAGGCCTCTCCGTCACTGGGGGTCCCTAATATTAGGTATGGGTCCGGGGTGCAGGACCCCATAATGTCGGCACAGGCCGGCTACCCCAGGTCAGCACACAGGTGAGAGTTAATAGGGTTAATAAGAAGCACAGAAGTGCTATGTGAGTGGTGTGATTAAAATAATACAAAAATATATACAAAGTGATAGGGAAACTCATAAGTGTTAATAAAGTGTTAGGGTGTGCCGACCTGAAGCAGCCCAGCGATACCGACACAGGGGCCACCACACCCCACACCCACCCCATAAATAATTCCAAATATGTCTGGGTTGAATTCCCAGTGTAAGGCCACATGGTAATGGCTCCTACAGCATCTGAGAGCCAGCTTACCTGGGGATACCCCTGACTTCCCCCTATGGCAGTCTAGAGTCAGCAATCCCTCCTAATGCTGACCCGTTCATGCCTCTCAATACAATGCAAAAAAATGGTGAACTGCTCAATCAGATAGTGATGTCACTCAGGTGCTAAAAGGGAGGGGTAATTCTGTGAAGGAAAAAACAATGGTTCCCTAATGCACACTGAGTGAATAATATTCCTACATAATAGTCAGATAATACGGAGATCTTGGTTGCGTATATCTGCAGATATAGGGTTAAGCCCCCAGGCCGATCGACAAGGCCTCTCCGTCACTGGGGGTCCCTAATATTAGGTATGGGTCCGGGGTGCAGGACCCCATAATGTCGGCACAGGCCGGCTACCCCAGGTCAGCACACAGGTGAGAGTTAATAGGGTTAATAAGAAGCACAGAAGTGCTATGTGAGTGGTGTGATTAAAATAATACAAAAATATATACAAAGTGATAGGGAAACTCATAAGTGTTAATAAAGTGTTAGGGTGTGCCGACCTGAAGCAGCCCAGCGATACCGACACAGGGGCCACCACACCCCACACCCACCCCATAAATAATTCCAAATATGTCTGGGTTGAATTCCCAGTGTAAGGCCACATGGTAATGGCTCCTACAGCATCTGAGAGCCAGCTTACCTGGGGATACCCCTGACTTCCCCCTATGGCAGTCTAGAGTCAGCAATCCCTCCTAATGCTGACCCGTTCATGCCTCTCAATACAATGCAAAAAAATGGTGAACTGCTCAATCAGATAGTGATGTCACTCAGGTGCTAAAAGGGAGGGGTAATTCTGTGAAGGAAAAAACAATGGTTCCCTAATGCACACTGAGTGAATAATATTCCTACATAATAGTCAGATAATACGGAGATCTTGGTTGCGTATATCTGCAGATATAGGGTTAAGCCCCCAGGCCGATCGACAAGGCCTCTCCGTCACTGGGGGTCCCTAATATTAGGTATGGGTCCGGGGTGCAGGACCCCATAATGTCGGCACAGGCCGGCTACCCCAGGTCAGCACACAGGTGAGAGTTAATAGGGTTAATAAGAAGCACAGAAGTGCTATGTGAGTGGTGTGATTAAAATAATACAAAAATATATACAAAGTGATAGGGAAACTCATAAGTGTTAATAAAGTGTTAGGGTGTGCCGACCTGAAGCAGCCCAGCGATACCGACACAGGGGCCACCACACCCCACACCCACCCCATAAATAATTCCAAATATGTCTGGGTTGAATTCCCAGTGTAAGGCCACATGGTAATGGCTCCTACAGCATCTGAGAGCCAGCTTACCTGGGGATACCCCTGACTTCCCCCTATGGCAGTCTAGAGTCAGCAATCCCTCCTAATGCTGACCCGTTCATGCCTCTCAATACAATGCAAAAAAATGGTGAACTGCTCAATCAGATAGTGATGTCACTCAGGTGCTAAAAGGGAGGGGTAATTCTGTGAAGGAAAAAACAATGGTTCCCTAATGCACACTGAGTGAATAATATTCCTACATAATAGTCAGATAATACTGAGAACAATGTCCCTAGAACTATTGAACTCCAAACAACTTCTGCAGCCGCGGGCGCATGCGCAATCGCGTACCGGAAGTGGGGCGGAAGTGACGCGACGGCCCGAAACCGGAAGTGGGGCGGAAAAGGTCCGCCGGCGCATCTATATGGGAGTTTTTTAAAGCTCTCCAGCACCAAACCTGTTTCTAAACAACATATACAGTATAATGTTTATATATACTATTAAATGAAGTCATTGTATAAGTATAAATAGAAGTTCCTTATCCACTTTACAACATCATGCCTGAGTAACAGGAAGTGATGTCATAATTACTATGACAGTATTACTGGTATAAATAGAAGTCTGGTCCCACTTTACATTTACCCCTTGATGAAGTCTGAATGACGAAACGCGTTGGGCTACCTGGCAGTGACCTCATACCAAGTTAAGTTAAAATTGTTTTACATATTTTAACATACATTTTTAACTGGTATTATTTTGCATTGTGTCTGTTGCTTTTATCCCACTTTTTAAGAATTTTTGCTGCTCAAATTTTAGTCTAGCTGTTTAATCACTGTCTGTTTTAATGTATTAATAAATTAACTTTTTATAGATCTGGTTAGTTATTATTTTATAGATATAGTACATATTTTTATATATCTTCTAGATCCACTTTTATTGAAATATTTTAAGACACCATTGGTCGCTTTATCCCCCCCCCCCCCCCCGTGTGTTATTAATCCTTTGCTACAGGGAACCACCATCCCTGTGTTTTTGGGGGACAGCTGACGCCCTGTATTAACCTATAGGGAGTGTTATTTATTTTGACTACATGTGGATATTTTATTACTGGAGTTGTACTCAAGTGGCGCAATAATCTCCCCCTTTTATCTATATATATATATATATATGGTTATATATGTATAGACTTTTTAAATTATGTGTATAAGGTGTATATGAAACATAAAGGCATTTCTTGTTTAGACATGTCTCATCCCAAAATATCTCATTATGGCATATTTTGGAATAATCCAAAATCCAAAATACTTACCAGTCACTTCAGATATGGGAGACTCAACCTGTAATAGCAAACCAAATACAAATAAAAAATACAGATTCTTAAAAAAAATATTGATAAACAGATGTATGAAATATTGTTTTAAATTGTATACATCTTTCTTAAATGTCCACTTGTTGACCTTTTTAACACTTTGCCTGATGAGGTCACTTCAAAGGTGAAATACTGAAAGGATCATTACTCGGGCCACTACTGTTTAACATATTTATTAATGACCTAGGAGTGGATCTGTAAGGCACAGTGTCAATTTTTGCGGATGATACTAAACTGTGTACTGTAATTAATTTAGACAAGAATGTTGAGTTTCTACAGAATGACTTATTTAAACTGGAAGTTTGAGTAGATAAATAGAGAATGAGGTTCAATATAGAAATGTAAAGTTATGCACTTTGGGACTAAAAACAATCATGCAACCTATAAATTAAATGGGAACAATGTAGGGAAAAATGTAAATGAAAAAGATTAGGGGGTGCTCATTGATAATAGACTTAGTAGCAGTACCCAATGTCAGAGTGCAGGAACAAAGGCAAGTAAGATGTTAGCATGCATAAAACGGGGAATGGAGACAAGGGATGAGAGTATAATCCTGCCACTGTATAAATCATTGGTACGGCCACATCTTGAATATTGTGTACAGTTCTAGGCACCGCACTATAAAAAAGATATCTTGGAACTTGATAGGCTTCAGAGGTGAGCCACCAAATTGATTAAAGGGATAGAGGCACTGGATTATAAGGAAAGGCTTACTAGGTTAGATATGTTTGCACTCAAAAAGAGGCGGCTAAAAGGAGACATTATTAATATTTACAAATATATAAAGGGACAATACAAGGATTTATCAGGCGATTTGTTTATTGAAACATCTCTACACAGGATACGCGGACACCCCCTGAGGTTAGAGGAGAGAAAATTTCATACCCAACGAAGGAAAGAGTTCTTCACAATAAGTGTTGTAAGGATTTGGATTTCTCTGCCAGAGAAGGTAGTATTGGTGGACTCAGTCAATATGTTTAAAAATTAATAAGATAAATACCTAACTGAAAGAAATATCCAAGGCTATAGCATTTAAAGAGAGTGCATTTTAGAAAAAGCCAAAATTATAGTTGTTAGTTAGACTTAAATACATAACTTCGTATGGATCATTATATTTACTGTACATACTGATTAGTGTAAGAATTATAATACAGGTAGAACTTGATGGACATTTTGGGTTTTTTTCAACCTTATTAACTATGTCACTATGTGACCACATTCCTTGACATGGTTGCATCTGATGAGACCAGTCAGAAAGACCTGCAGTGTGCCTGCTGGATGTATATGTATGTGTATATCTACGTATACTGTAAAGAAACACTTTGCTTTCAAAGTGCATTGAAGGGGGGTTGTGGGGGCCCCAGATATCGGTATACCAAATCCCAATATTTCTGTTGCCTGCCCTGACCATACAGCAGCAATACAACAACTTCTACAGATAGAAGTGAAGGTAAAGATTCCACCTCGCATATACTGTATAAATGGAATTATATAGAATTACTAGTGAACTCTGGATTTCAGATGGGGAAGATGAACAACATAAGAGGATAAAAGCACTTCAGCATGGTGAGAATAAGCATATGCCGAACAATTCATTGTTAACACTGTACATTTACCAGAGCCTTGTTTCAGAACAATGAGAATTCACTTGTCTCAAATACTAGAGAACTCACTTTGCTGATTAATAAATATGGATCATGTCCAACGGATTATATCCAATGTATCAGTTCTAATAATGCCGCTAAATGGAACATCTAACTCCCACACATGTGAGAAGTACCTCTAATAGGAACGCTTAATGATTCAGAATGAATATGGTTGATTAACCATGTTCTTGTTACCTTTATCTGTGAGACTTTATGAATAATATATGTACGTTCAGTATATGCCATGCAGAATGCTGTCCGTAAGCATTATAGTGACCAGATTTTTTTAAGTGTAGCATATATTTTAATTTGCTTTAATATCTTGAGATAAAATAATGGTGTACAACTTTTATTAAATACAGTATGTAGGTATTTAAAAAAAAATGTTTTTATTTTTGGTTTCTAAATGTTTCATCTACAATCATGTGGTGTAACCTAACCAGTAGGGTTAATGTTGAGTATATGTAACCTTTTCCCCACATTGATAGTCAGTATAAGGCTGTATGTTTGTGTGTTGAAGGACATGAAGAGAATACTTTGCCTGTTCCAGTGGCTTAAGATGGTTGCAGTAGCGGATCTTGCCATGGGCAAGCAGGACTTTTGCCCGGGGCGCCGCCTTCCGGAGGGAGCCGGTGCCATCCGGAGGGCGCCGCACCATGGCAAGATCCGCTACTGCTGTGCCCCCCGCTGCCTGCTGTATCCCCCGCTGGTCCCGCTGGTTCCCCGCTGTGAATGGAACTAGACGGTACGCGTCTAGTTTCCCTTCGTGGAGAGAACCTTTGCTGTGCGGTGGGTGATGACGTCATCGCGCACCGCACAGTATTGTGGGACTGACAAACGCTAGGGGTCGTAATTGACCTCTAGTGTCTGTCTATGCCAGATCCGAGGAGAGGAGCGGCGCCAGCAGCAGTCTGCAGCAGTCGGGAGCGGGGATAGTAAGTATTATTTTTTTTTCTTTTTCAGCGGCGCTACTCTACTGTACATCGGGCGTAACTGACCACGCCCCCTGTATGAAGCCATGCCCTTATTTCCTGCCCGGGGCGCCAAAAGGGCAAGAACTGGCCCTGGATGGTTGTTATAACAAAAATGTTGTATTGAGAAGAGGAAATTGATGGATTTAATTTGTTATTAATTAGTTATAGTCATAAATGGAGCAATACTGCCCCCTACTGCTAATATACTGTACATTTCTGAATTAATACCACCCCTAATCTCACGGGAAATAAAATACTGTGATCTGCGACACATCTTAGCGTTTGTGATTGGAGCTGATATGGATAGTGTACAGTATCCACTTACCTCAATCTAAGGGTAGGATGTAATAGAGAGTGAGAACCAGTAAGTGCAATACTTCAATTTCTCATGCATTTTTAAAATGGCAACCTTGTTTTGGCATGTAACTGATTGTCACTTTAAAAATATGTGAGAACTCGGATGAAGTCCAGTAATTCCTGGTATATATATATATATATATATATATATATAGCATGCCAATGTAGGTGGCACCCAGAACATACAGCACAAACAGCAGGTTGTAGTCAATGTTACAAAGTTTTAATCTCACTCCATTATCATGATAAATCACAAGTACAAAGTATTCCTTTTAACAGGTCACCAGTCCCACGTGTACACACTCCGGCTTGGTATTACCGGGATCGGTATTAGAGACACCCACAAATGATGTCATCATCCATTACCCGTTGCCGTTGCTACAAAAAAAACAACCCCGCAGCATAGAGAGACATACTGAAAGTACAGTATCACTGCATCTATTACTAAATTGCAAAAACTAGATAAAATAGAAGACATAGTAGCAAAAGGAACGCATGCAAAGCATTCCAAGACATTGTAAAGATATAAAATGACATATACATAAATGGCTGTCAAAAGATGATATTAGCAATATGTAAGTATGCATTAATACAGTACATATCATCCCCAGAGATTTATATGTTGGAAAAAAAGGAGGATTTACTGCAAATTCAGGGAGCTTATTAGGCACAAAACAATGGTCATAGAAAACAGTGTAACCTCAAAGTTTCATTAAGGCCTTGAGGGGAAAGGGTCCCCAGCCTATAGATGCAATTAGATTCACATTGTAGCAGGACTAGGGGACGATCACGTTGAGAATCGGACACACTCGAACTTTGCTTTCTGAGTCCAGACCCGAGTCCGGCTCGGGATTTCCCACTTTACTCGGGTCCCAAAACGAGGCCGAATGTCATCATCCCGCTGTCAGATTCTCGTGGGTTTTGGAATCTATAAAGGTCCCCGGTGATCGGCGCCATCTTCACTCTGGCTGTGGATCGTGTACTGGACAGATGTGTCCATCTCCAGTACTGTGTTGTCTGGCGTGACGTGAGGCCGGTGCTCTGTCTGCTATATATGAAATGGGTGCTCTGTCTGCTATATATGAAAGGGGTGCTCTGTCTGCTGTATCCGATAGGTGTGCTCTGCTGTATTAGTCCAGGTGGGGTTCTCTGTCTGCTGTATCTGAAAGGGGTGCTCTGGTATATCAGCCCAGGCAGGGTTCTCTGTCTGCTGTATCTGAAATGGGTGATCTGGTGTATCAGCCCAGGTGGGGTGCTCTATCTGCTATATCTGAAAGGGGTGCGCTGGTGTATCAGCCCAGGCAGGGTGCTCTGTCTGCTGTATCTGAAAGGGGTGCTCTGCTGTATTAGTCCAGGTGGGGTTCTCTGTCTGCTGTATCTGAAAGGGGTGCTCTGGTATATCAGCCCAGGCAGGGTGCTCTGTCTGCTGTATCTGAAAGGGGTGCTCTGGTGTATCAGCCCAGACAGGGTGATCTGTCTGCTGTGTCTGAAAGGGGTGCGCTGGTGTATCAGCCCAGGTGGGGTGCTCTATCTGCTGTATCTGAAAGGGGTGATCTGTGCATCCATCCAGTGACTCCAGCCCAGTCTAAAATTAACATAATAAACGCTAAAAACAAAAAGCTTAAAATATAATAAAATATATATATATTTTTGTTTGTGCTGTACCCCAGTGTACTAAACAATTTCTATTTTATTTTCATAAGTACTGTGACACTGCCGATCGGACTGCAGTATATTATTTCCTGCTCATACATGTACTGTACAACACTGTTGGTGAAGGTCAACCGCAGTGCTCAACCACTATTTCTGATGCACACACGTATTATGTGACGTTGTGGGTGAAGGTGGTACCACAGTAATATGTTTTATTTCCTACTCATACACGTATCCCCGTCGGAGGGCCGAAGGACAATTCCATCTTACATCTCTTTTCTAAACACAGATCCAAAACAAGAACTACAAACCCAGGATTTGGGCCAGCGCACCTACCTATTATAGGGGATCATTCCGACCCATTGGCACACAGCGGTTCTTCGCTGCGGTGCAAATGGGTCGGAACTGCGGCTGCGCAGTGCCTGCATTGCGCACGCGCTTCGTTGCCCAGCGACGGCCGACGCCGGGCAACGACGCCAGAACCAATGAAAGCAATCGCAGGCGCGATCGCAGGAAGATTGACAGCGGGAAGGAGGATCAGGGCATCTTCTAACCGTTTCCCGGGCATGGTAAGGCAAACTCAGGCGTGTCCAGGCGTTTGGAGGGCGGATGTCTGACGTCACAGCCGGGATCTTCATCGCTGGATCTGTCGCACTGGGTAAGAAGGTGCAGGGCTGGTCTTGTTATGCTTGAAACTTTTTAAGCATAGCAGGAATGCACAAGCGATCACAGCCCTGCTATGCTAAAATACACTCCCCCATAGGTGGCGTCTAGTTGATCGCATGAGCAGCAAAAATGTGCTACATGCGATCAACTTGGAATGACCCCCATTGTAACATCTTAAACATACTGTATGTATTGGTATTCACTTGTCATGCAATATTTTTTAATGTACGGTATCTGGTTGTGTTGTTATTGAGAGTTAGAAATTAGGAAAATGCTTACAAGTAACTATTTTCATGTGGCCAGTGTTACAGTAGTTTTGTACTGTATTTGTATTCAATTGTTGTACAGTATGTACAGTACTTCAGTGTAACTTACATTACAGTGTTATCTTTCCACATTAAGGCAACGTGGTCACCATCCGACCGGAAGATGCAGGAGGTGGCCCACCAGAAGGGGGAGGGGCTGGCCCAAGCGACTTTCCCACAGCCAGTACGTACTGTATATCTTGGAAATTATATATATATATATATATATATATATACACACAAGGGGGGGGGGGGTTAGCGACCACTGGTGTCTAAAATGATAAAAGCTCACACTATAGGTGAATAAGTAAAAATATAAAATACAGTTTATTCACAAATAATTTTAAAACAACAAATCTTTTTCTAAAAAATGGGATAAAAAGTATACACACACCCCTTGATGAAGTCTGAATGACGAAACGCGTTGGACAACCTGGCAGTGACTGCATACCAAGTTAAGAAAAAATGTATTATTTATATATTTTAAACTGGTATTATATTTTGTGTGTATACTTTTTATCCCATTTTTTAGAAAAAGATTTGTTGTTTTAAAATTATTTGTGAATAAACTGTATTTTATATTTTTACTTATTCACCTATAGTGTGAACTTTTATCATTTTAGGCACCAGTGGTCGCTAAACCCCCCCCCCCCCCCCCTTGTGTATTTCATTTTATGCTCCAGGGAACGGCCATCCCTGTTTGGGGGTAAGCAGACGCCCTTTTAAATTTCTAGGGAGTGTCAGGTTCACTTGTATGGTACATTATACATTTAGGATCCGTAAACGTTGGTGAACACAAGTGGCGCAATAATTTCTTTCTATTTTTAATATATATATATATATATATATATATATATATATAAGTTTTTTACATAAATGTTGGACTTGCTTTTGTCAATGAGTAGTACTAGGATGAGGAATGAAAATACATTGTGTTATATGATTTCAATAGAACTAGGTTATCTTAAATCTAAATTCCACCTGCAAAATGTGTTACATTCTGATCCAGATGGTAACAAATAAAAATGGTTATGTATATGTCTCAGTGTCTAATATTTCCAGTAGCGTTAATGTCACAGCTTTGCCATGTTTTTCTACCCTGAGAGTTATTTTGTTATCAGTAAGTATATGACACACTCAGATTGAATTTTTGAATATGCTCCCAGCTTAAATCCATGACATATTCAAATAAAAATTAAAACATTCTAAGCAACTCAAGAGCATAATTGGTTAATCACCAGTAGGACAAACATATGTTCCCTTTAGAAAAGACACAACGTACTGTGAAATTCATTTCTGGACTAGACAGAGCCGCGAGGTCACTTTGAACACAAGCTGTTGTAGCTCATGAAAATATATTATGTTCTATTGAGAGGGAAACATCTGTTATAGACAGAAAATAAACCATGGAAAAAGTACAAATTAAATGTTTATAGGATATATGTCCTGTATGTACGTATGTATGTATGTATGTATGTATGTATGTATGTATGTGTGTGTGTGTGTGTGCGCACGGGCACATGTAGGTGTGTGTGTTACGCAAAGAGGTATTACTGCTTAACACAGAAATACAATTTTAATATCACATTAAAAACACACCACCAAAAATGTGCTAACACACTTTGTGGGACATTTATCAAAGCTTGAAGAGAGATAAGATAAAGTACCAACCAATCAGCTCATAACTGTCATTGCTCAAACACAGACAGTAACATGGCAGTGAGATGCTGATTGGTTGGTACTTTCTTTCTCCAATTCATCTCTCTAAAGTTTGTAAAAATCTCCCCCAAAGTATGAATAATAATAATAATAATAATAAGTATATAAATAATACAATCCATATATTTGTAAGTGGCAGATCGCTAGATGGTCAGTCTAGATCATACTTACAGATGGAGACAAGCTCATTGAGCGTGGCTGCATTGCAGGCGGGGACGAGAGCGTGCCAAGATGCCTCTGTCTGCCGCCAAGCGCACACAGACGCTCCCATTCAAAGTGAATGGTGTACGTGTGCGTCTACTACGCACACACATCCCATTTGCTTCCGACGGTGCGCCCGGCAGGGCTCACCTAGTCGCAGACGGAGCTACAATTAGCATGGCTCCATCTGTACTAACTTTTTTTTGTTTCCCTCTGGGTAAGGGATAAGAGAACCATCTGTGAGTGTCACAATAGATCACATGAATCACGGGTCCTCAAAAAATGTGTAGAGCTAAAATGATGGTAATTTGCATCATGTTAGCTCCTCTCCCTCTATAGGGACCCACGATTCTCTGCATTGCCTCCCTATCCTGCCCGCTTCACTAGGGAGCGGATGGGATGTGCGAGGGGTACTCACTCTTTCGGAAGTGTGGGGGACTACCTATATAATCATGAGTCTCCCTCAACTTTCGTGAAAATAGGTGTATATACTTTAAAAAAGTATGTATATATATATATATATATATATATATATATATAATATTTTTATAGATCAGTGCGCTTATCCACCATTCGGAATTCCCCTCTAAGGGTCAGTAAATAACAGTCTTATAAAAGATGTCTCAAAACGTCATTGTCCCCAGTGAACTTATCAGGACCATCTAGGCCTTATGGGCACACTCCAACCTTCCTGGCAGCAGCTCAGTTCTTCAGAAAATGACCTGGTTATGTTCAGTCATGGAATTTCTACGAGAGTAGGGGAGAAGAACAAGCACCTTATGGTGCAGTAATTTAGTCAATAATGTATTGCAGACACGAAAAGTGGAAAATTCCGTACCGGATAACAACTTGTATCAGGGCCTATCAATTTCTTGTCCAATAGCTGCTCTCCACCACATAAAAGCTTTAACCATACGTATCGGATAAGTCTCTATCCAATTGACCCACGCCGGTCCTGTATAAAGCACTATCAGACTACCTTGTATCAAAAGACAGAAGTAATTTTAATACATAAAAATAAAACATAAAAAAGCTTAGCCTAATGATACAGGTAGTTGGTAGGTAGGCAGGTAGGTAGGTCAGTCAGTCTCAACGCGTTTCGCCCTTCAGGCTTCCTCAGGAAGCCTGATCACTGCTGATCCAATTAAGGTTCTCACCTAAGTGAATTCCTGCTACACATGATTATCTAGATTTCACTTTCAAGTAGTCGACCCATGAGGATTGGCGGATGACTCAAATAGAAAGCCCTGCTGATACTAAGGTTTTTTTTATATCGCTGTGTCAGGTATCCGTATCTGCTTATTTTTGATAATACTTACCATACAGTTAAGATGTACCTCTGATGAAAACTTATAATAAGATGAAACGTGTTGGGTATTCTTGTTCTTCCTTTATGATGTCACCTTAGAATATATATTGAAGAAAAAGAGGAGACTGTAGAGATTCACCTACTATTGTCCTCGACATCTTAAACAGAAATACACTAAGTGTGGAGTGACTTATTACTCCTTTTACAAATGAACCATGGACTTTGAACTTGTTTTTATGTATATATAATACATTTTATGATGGAACATGTTGCCACCATGTTTTGACTCTTAAAGGTCTGAATCATAAGTGCCTTTTGTAACACAGGGTGTTGACTCAATCCTCAGGCGCCAGCTCACCTATTGTTGTATATTTCTTTTGTCAGTTCCTCCTAGCAAGGAACTTAGGTGAATTAGGCTGCCAGTCATAAATCTTTATCACCACATTAGTTATACTCAAATAGCGCAGAGAGAGAGTATTATTTGTATGTATATATATATATATATATCACTCTACTTTCTGGTTTGATACATTGTTGGTGATCCAGTATTACCTCACGGAGTAGCAATTTATTATTGATATCTCTCAGGATTGAGTACAAATAATATTGTAAATGGAAAAAGTGTGTAAACAGACTGGGACCATGGTCACTGGCTGTTTACTACCTGGCGCTTTAATTGAATTTAATAATATATACTTCTCTAGCTGCAAAATGAACACAGTTTGCTAAGCTGTATAGGAACAATAGATATATAAAAAAAAAAAAATCACTGCGCTCAGAGTAGGTCAATTAAAAAAATATATAAATATCAAATTGTGTTGACTCCCATGAATGAAATAGACTCGGTGAAGCTCAATAATATAAAAATGAGTTTATATATGAATAGATAGATTCACAAACAACAATATCACACATATAAAATAGTAAACAAGCTTTAAGTTTGCAAACTTTAAATACATTAGTATCTCATATAGGCAACGGCTATTGTGTATAGTGCTGCAGCACATATGTTATCCAGTGCTTATTAGTATGAATTGATAGACATTAAAATATCAGTCTCCCCCAAGACAATTGATTACTATCTCACTGGCGTCCCAGTGAGGTTAGTACAATGAACTCCGCTATTTGTTAAGCTCTCAAAAGTACATGCATTTGGTGGTTAGTGGGTTAAAAGCGGCATGCAGTCACATAAATGCATAGCTATTTACCACTGTGCTGGTTCCTGAATTGTAGCAATCCAGGGTCCTTTGCAAAATGCACTTGTGGTGATATCCTAGGTGTGCTGTGCCGTTTTTAAAAGCTGAATGCTGGCTGCACTCTCTGTGTGTTTGCACTTTCCGTGAGTTATCCGGCTAGAGTGCAGAGCTGGATATAACAGGTGACGCCGTCCACCTCCGTATAGCCAGTGGACGCTGCTCCGCACTGAGAGGCAGGTGATCCGTCAGGGGAAGTCCACGTGTAGCCATCATTGTGCCTAGTCATTTATTTTACAAATACATAACGTTCCATTGCTGGCCATTGAATATTGCTTCCAGGATCTTGATCTTTGTTTGCTGCTAAGGACAAGGGGTCTTACCCAGTGATGGGAAATGCCTGCATGATAAGTCCCACTTACTCTTAGCAATGAAGGGGTTAATTGGCAAAATAAGTAAAAAAAAAAAAATGAATAAATTGCATCATATGTGTGATCATAACTTTTGTTTTGAATTTCTACTGAACCTGTATTCTTAACCAGCATTATTTGGCATGTGTTACAATAAAATGAAGTTCTTTATTGAAAATAGTATTTTGAAAGTTATTATCGAGGGAGCCTAATATTATATTCTATCTGCTAGCTTTAACAAAGTGATGTCATTCATTAGAGTTTTCTCAGGTTCTTAGTCAAGCAAATGGCAGGTGTTAATAGATTTTATGGAAATGAAAGTTTTAAGTTGTCTTGCATATTACATGAAACAAGACATTGTAACGCCATCTTTCCCCCCCATAACTCTCCTGAGACTAATAAAGAATCCATGACAGCACAATTTATTTTGTTCCTGAATCCGTCAAAATAAAAGTGAGACTGTGTTACTTCAATTTCTAACAAAGATGATAAACTCTACAGGCACAGATGAGTTATTACAGTGGTTTCACAGAACATTGGATTGGATGGTTCAAAGTTCATTAGCGATTCCCAGAAACACCAGAATTACTATCACACAGATCTTCAGTCTACATATGACATCATTCTGATTTGACTATTTGTAAGAGTTTGTAAATGAGATCATCACACTTTCTGCAGTAAATCTCCTGCCATAAATGGGTGAAGTGGATGTACTGTAATAAAAGCTAGGCAATTCTGGGAACTTTCACTGTAAACAAAGAAGTAAATGGACTAACATGGAAAATTCCATTTTCTGGCACCATGTTACTATTTAAATGGATGTACTAAGACAAAAAAATAGGAATCATTTGGTAAAATAGAATCATTGCTTTAATGGCTCAAATTATTTTGAAAACAAGGAATGTAAATTGCATACTCATTTACAGAGATGGACTAAAGAATGGATCTGTAAAACATAATGACCAAAATCATTTTCAAACTATCCAACATTTAACATTAGTTCCACAACAGCAATATCAATACCCTGGATATTCTTTCCTAGGGGAATATTCAATTCTTTGAAAAGTCAGTTGGGTGTCTGTTTTTCTTTCCTATCTAATAGACAGGAAAAAACTTTTCAAACATTTGAATCCCCCCCCCCCCTAGAATCTTGTTCATTTTATAACTTATCTTGTCTCACAAGATTAATGTTGACATTTTCTTACATAGTTAAAGGCAGGGACATGCTCAGTTAAAAATTCAAATAGGGGAGAAATTCCAATTGCCAGTGAGCCAGTTTGAAATGACAGTTGGCGACAGTGAAATGTGTACTGTCCTGCAGCCCCGCCTCTGGAGCCAACACTAGTTAAAGGTATTTAGAGATAAAAGCAGTTTTGTAATTCACCCAGGCAATACAGCTGCTGTGGGTGAGCTAGGCCCAGTGATATGTGTCCATCCATTCCATAAGCCCATACAATGAGCATGTGCAAAGTCTGATGCATTGTGCATGCTGAAGCTCCATTTGGGCTTTCAGTTGCAACTGGACTTCCCTATATAATTAATTTTTTTTAGCTTCAGCCAAATAAATACAATTTTGCATTAGTTCAGGCAATTTCCACAAAATAATTTTATTTCACTTTTTTGAAACTAAAAGAGTAAAAAGAAGTATGATCAATTAACCAGTAATCTCATGGTTGGCACTCTTAATTTAATTTACCTACATGTATAATTTTTTTAAATTTAAATGGTGTGGTCACAATATCACTGGCACCGTGGATGTATGAGTGCTGTGGATTCTAACCTATTGTTTATATACATTTTTGTGGTCGCACTTTTTCTTGCACCCCTATTGTCCATATGTAAATTAAATGTTAAGAAATTACTCTGGTGTTTATTAACTGATATGCTTGGGTGTGGTTCCAGTCTCTTTAAAAAAGTGAGACAGGGCCTAAACCCATGATAGAAGCCTACTGTGTATTTAAAATCCAAAAGATGCCTGAGAGCACAGCTCTTATTTTTGAAAGTCGGCATAGGGACTGACCAAAAGGGAATGGCCATGAAGGGGCTGGTCAGCTTAACAAACTATTACAATATTTTGGAACCAACATTATCTGAATTCAGATGAATTACAGTTTGAAGTGTTAATATTACGTGAGTGCTGAATTTGTATGATTATTTTATTTACCTACACGTATATATGATTCTCATGGGTGTGGATCCTTAGGTCGACATTCAATAGGTCGAACTCATATGACCCACATTGAAAAAAGTCAACATGTAAAAGGGAGACATTGGAAAATGTTGACAGGTACAAAAGATCGACACAGGAAAACATTGACATGGAAAATGTTCAACACAAAAAAGGTGTTGTTTTCATCATCAGAGCACAGGGAACCCCAGTTAGTGTACCATGTACCCTTGCATGGTGAGCGGCATTGGGCAGGGTACCTCGTTCCACTACTGCTGCACTCGGCACAGGTTACTATTCACGATCATAGTCCACGTAGATCCTAAAGTATGTAAAAGGTGAAAAAAATGCAAAATACACTTTAAAAGGTGTGTCGGCCATTATCATGTCAACCATTTGAACCTGTCAACCATAAGCACTGTCAACCTTTTACATGTCGACCTACAGTAATAACCATGTTGATCTAATACATGTCAACCATTAGTGGTCGACCTTTTGACTGTCGACCTATAGTCTGGATACCGATTCTGGTCTGACAGTCCGTTTGACTACATTATTCAATTTTATAATTGTCCCATATGTTTTTAAAAGTGTTACATTATTTCATTTTAGCAAATATTTGTTACATAGGTGGTCGTTCCGAGTTGATCGCACGTAGCAACTTTTTGCTGCTCATGCGATCAACTTGACGCCGCCTATGGGGGAGTGTATTTTAGCATAGCAGGGCTGCAATCGCTTGTGCAGCCCTGCTATGCCAAAAAAGTTTGCTGCAAAACAAGACCAGCCTGGACCTACTTACCCAGTGCGACGGATCCAGCGATGAAGGTCCCGGCTGTGACGTCAGACATCCGCCCTCCAAATGCCTGGACACGCCTTCTGTCGCCTTACCATGCCCGGTAAACTGTGAGTAGACGCCCTGATCCTCCTTCCCGCTGTCAATCTTCTAGCGATCAGGCCTGCGACCGCTTCCTTCGGTCCTGGTGTCGTTGCCCGCCGACTGCCGTCGCTGGGCAACGACGCGCGTGAACAATGCGGGCGTCGGGCAGCCGCAGTTCCGACCCGTTCACAAAGCAGCGAAGAACAGCTGGTCATACAGACTATACAATTATCTGGCAGATTATCTGCTAGATCTGGCTGGTTGGAATCAATTTTCCATTTTTCATTGTTTGGGAGCAAATGGTCGATTTTCATTTGCCCTCAACCATTACCAGATTTTTATTCCAACCAGCCAGATCTGCCAGATAATTGTATAGTGTATGCCCATCTTAAGCAGCAGCAGTGCAGGCAGTTGCCTAGTGCCCACAGGTTTTTTGTTGTTTCCTACTAGATTATTTATCAGCAATTGCATTCTCAATGCGATCTGAGCATAATATTAGCATACAGATTTGCATTGCAGCATGCAATTACACTGGGCAGATGTATAAAGGAAAGGTTGAAGTAATAGCAGTGCTGGGGGGCCCTGATTATTTTTTCAGTCCTGGGTCCCACACCTGCAAACAGAACTAAATAAGCCAGGAAAATTCCGACCATTTCCGAATATCAGGGATGGGTACAAATATTGGTTGTTGTTGTTGATGATGATGATGGCATTTGCTGCATCTAGAAAATCACTTGTAATTGATTGAAATAGTGTAATACCCTCAAAGATATATTCATGCACAATACGTCGCTCATCATGTAAGTAAAGTTACTTATTCTATTATCCAAATAAAGATTGACTATAAAGATAAGCCCCATACACACTAGGCGATATTGTTCACAATATCGCTGAGAAAGGGCTTACTGAGCGATACTGGGGGTCATTCCGAGTTGATTGCTAGCTGCTGTTGTTCGCTGCATAGCGATCTTTTTTAAAAAACGGCAAAACTATGCATGCGTATGGGCCGCAATGCGCAGGCGTGGCGTATTGGTACAAAGAGCATCGTTATTTTGTACTGCTTCTAGCAACAATTCATTTGCACTGCCGATCGCAAGGAGATTGACAGGAAGTGGGAGTTTATGGGTGTCAACTGACCGTTTTCTGGGAGTGTTTGGAAAATTGCAGGCGTGTCCAGGCGTTTGCAGGGCGGGTGTCTGACGTCAATTCCGGGACCTTCGTCGCAGCAATCATTGCACAAGATAAGTAACTACAGGGCTGGTCTTGTTTTGCACAAAATGTTTTTGCACTGCTTGGCTGCACAGGCGTTCGCACACTTGCAAAGCGAAAATACACTCCCCCGTGGGCGGCGACTATGCGTTTGCACGGCTGCTAAAAGTAGCTAGCGAGCAATCAGCTCGGAATGCCACTGTTCACAATATCGCCTAGTGTGTACACTCATTATCGTTAACGATGTGCGCTCCCGTGCGTCGTTAATGACGCTCTCCCTCGTCCGAACACATACAGATGAAGAGGGTCCTCGTTAATGACAGCCGTGCATCAAATGCAGCATGGGTGTCATTCCCCCTGTGCCCCCCCACCTACCATCACTCCCTTCCCCACTGGCATCGGCAAGTGTGTATGCACCCTGCTGAGTCCCTGCCGCCACCAATATCAGCATTGGCGGGGGCTACGCTAGTGTGTACGGGGCTTTAGAGTCCTTGGAAAATGTGCACCTGTTGGCAATTTGATCACATTAAAGTAGTTGAAAATGAGCTTGTCTGTTGTTTCTCTTAGACCAATCTCCCACCAACTATATCCACTGTCATCATACCTCCACACTGTTAGCTCATCACTAGTTAGTATACAAAAGCCGAAGAATGCAAGAGACAGTGTATTAAATTAAAATCAGATTTATTTTACCAAAACCAGTAAATAGAAACACATATGCATGACCCAGAGCACGGAATGGTAATATTATCAAGGTAACAGGGAGATCAGGTGTACTCGTACTGGAATGAGTCGATAAAACAGAATTCTCTTTATGAGAAGAGAACTCTTAAATCATATTTGACAAATTTAGGAAGTTGAAAGCAATAAAACCAGCAGTGGCTCCTACCATTTTTAGGTAAGGCGGCTGCCACAGCCTGTGCCTGAGAAAAGTGGAGAGTCCCGTCCCGGCACCTGCGCAATGGAGCTGACAGGTGCATGGACTGGTGCATGCATCGTAGCTGCGGCAGTACTGTGCGTGCGCAATCCCCTGGCTTTTATAGACTGCATTGGTTGCAGCCCATAGAAGCCAGCTAGGGCTGACAAGGCAGGAAGTCACTTCCTACAGGAAGTCAGCATTCTGCTAGTCGTAGGCTGGTCTGGCACCTAGAGGGTGGAACACCTCCCAGTGGGGCTGCCTGTAGTGTCTGTGACTGACAAGTAGGACTTCCAATAGAAAGTCACTGCCAGTCACAGTGAAGCCAGTGCAGTCGCGGACTGCATCTGGCTCACTGACACAGAGCTGGGTGGCGGATTTTACCTGGGGGGGGGGGGGGGGTGCTGTCCTGCACCCCATAAGTAAAATCTACCACTGAATACAGCCAAACATTTGTAAAGTTTAATTCTATTTAATGTACAGTATATTGGGTATATAGAGGAATGGTTTCTACCATTAACTAGCAATGCAACCTGGCTGCCAGGTGGATAAACCACAGTCTGTGTTAGTTCATACTAAGTAGGCATATAACAGATTTAGGGTTCTATGGGGTACATTTACTAAGTCGTAGAGAGAGATAAAGTACAAGCTAATCACCTCCTAACTGCCATATTAAAGGATGCGTTTGAAAAATGACAGTTAGGAGCTGGTTGGTTAGCACTTTATCTCCATCCATGTTATCTCTATCCAAGTCTTAGTACATAGCTCCTTAATATAAGAAAGAAAACACTATCTTATGGCCTGATTCTGAATTGGATGCAGTAGCGGTGTCGGACACAGTGAGCAGATGTTTCTTGTACGCACAAGCATCTTAGTGTCACTGTGTGTGTGTGTTCCAATGGCTTTCATTCAAGGTCACAGATCAAATTTAGACATATGGTAGCAGACATGTAAGGGGCATTCCATGAAGGTGCCAGGGAAGTAAAGGTATGGCAGCTAAAACATCACACAGAGATTGGCATCGCATACCATTCAACATGACCCAATCTATTAGGTACAAAATGTTCTGTTCCTGGACTTTCTTGTAAGTGGCAGCTGTAGAGGTGGAGCTGCAGTGTAGTTGAAAATTCAAACAGGGAAGCCACACCCACTGCCACCCCAAACACTGCCAAACATCACCAGCCGGGACTCACTGGCAGTTGGTGTGGCTCCCCTATTTGAATTTTGGACTGTGCTGCAGCCCCACCCCTACAACTGCCACTGGCAAGGAAGTCCCGGAACGGAGCATTTTGTAACTAAAGGAATGGGTCATGCTGGAAGGTATGGTGTTACAAGCTTATAAATGAAAGCAGATGCATACAGAGACACTCAATCACTCCCATAAGATGCCATACTCACGAAAAACTGTACTTGCTATTGGACAGGTGCAAGTTGCGATGGTGCGACTAATGGTACATCTAACGGTAAAAGTAAATTAAATGATTTGCTAAATTTGGTGGTACATTATACTAAAGTCAGGATCCGATCATCACATCTACAGAATAAGGTGAAACTCTGGTGGTCATTCCGAGTTGATCGCACGTAGCAACTTTTTGCTGTTCGTGCGTTTAACTTGATGCCGCCTATGGGGGAGTGTATTTTAGCATAGCAGGGCTGCGATCACATGTGCAGCCCTGATATGCTAAAAAAGTTTCCTGAAAAACAAGACCAGGGTCAGACCTACTTAGCCAGTGCGACAGATCCAGCGATGAAGGTCCCGGAATTGACGTCAGACATCCGCCCTCCAAACACCTGGACACGCCTGCGTTTACCTCACCACGCCTTGAAAATGGTGAGTAGATGCCCCGGAATGCCTCCCCGCCGTCAATCTTCTAGCGATCGCTACTGTGATTACTTTCAGCTCTGTTGGCATCGCAATGCGCACACGCGTCGTTGCCAGGCGACAGTCGTCGCTGGGTAGCGTCGACTGTCGCCCAGCAATGACGCGTGTGCGCATTGCGCATTGCACCCGCTGCGCAGCCACAGTCTTGACCCGTTCGCAGTGTCTGTTTTTTTAGTGAAGGTGCTTTTTTTTCTGAGAGTTTTATTTTATTAGTTTCTCAACCCAAATCTCATTTAAATACTAACAATGATACAGGTTGAGTATCATTTATCCAAAATGCTTGGGACCAGAAGTATTTTGGATATTGGATTTTTCAGTTTTTTGGAATAATTACATACCATAATGAGATATCATGGTGATGGGATCCAAGTCTAAGCACAGAATGCATTTATGTTTCATATACACCTGGGACCTCATTTCGAGTGGATCGCTCGCTAGCTACTGTTTGCAGCCGTGCAAACGCATAGTCACTGCCCACGGCGGAGTGTATTTTCACTTTGCAAGTGTGTGATCGCATGTGCAGCCGAACGGGACAATTTTTTTTTAGCAGTTTCAGAGTAGGTCTGAATTTACTCAGCCTTTGTGATCACTTCAGCCTGTCCGGTCCCGGAATTGACGTCAGACGCCCGCCCTGCAAACGCCTGGACACACCTGAATTTTCCCTACCACTCCCAGAAAACGGTCAGTTGACACCCACAAACGCCTTCGTCCTGTCAATCTCCTTGCGATCACCCGTGCGAATGGATTCTTCACTAGAAGCATTACCCAGCAACAATGCTATTTGTACCCGTACGACGCGCGTGCGCATTGCGGTGCATACGCATGCGCAGTAGTAACCTGATCACTGCGCTGCGAAAATCGTCAGCGTGCAATCAACTCAGAATGACCCCCTTTATACACAGACTGAAGGTAATTTAGGCCAATATTTTTAATAACTTTGTGCATTAAACAAAGTGTACATTCACACAATTCATTTGTTTCATATACACCTTATATACACAGCATGAAGGTCATTTAATACAATACTTTAAACAAAGTTTGTGTACAATGGGGGTCATTCCGAGTTGATCGCACACTGCCGATTTTCGCAGCGCAGCGATCAGGTAAAAAAAAATTCAAAACTGCTCATGCGTATGCACCGCAATGCACACGCGCGTCATACGGGTACAACAAACAGCATTGCTGCTGTGTAGTGCTTCTAGCAACGAATTCATTCGCACAGTCGATCGCAAGGAGATTGACAGGAAGAGGGCGTTAATGGGTGTCAACTGACCGTTTTCTGGGAGTGGTAGGGAAAATGCAGGCGTGTCCAGGCGTTTGCAGGGCGGGTGTCTGACGTCAATTCCGGGACCTCCGTTGCTGGATAAGGACACAAGGATAAGTAACTACAGGGCTTTTGTATGGCTCTGCTGCACATGCGATCGCACACTTGCAAAGCAAAAATACACTTCCCCGTGGGCGACGACTATGTGTTTTCACGGCTGCAAAAAGTAGCTAGCGAGCGATCAACTCGGAATGAGGGCCATTGAGCCATGAGAAAACAAAGCTTTCACTATCTCACTCTCACTCAAAAAATTCCGTATTTCAGAATATTCCGTATTTTGGAATATTTGGATATGGGATACACAACCTGTAATTATCTAAATTCCCAGTGCAGTTACAATATTTGTAGAGACTTGATGGCATCATAATCATAGGTGTACTAACACATACAGTAGAGACTGTGCATCTTTTCCCCCTCTCTCCTGTGTATTTGCCATTATTGTTGCAATATTTAATCATTTTACTATTATCTTGAGATATATGGTTTTCATCATGCCTGGCTGCTCTGCTTTTGAAGTGAATAGTGACCTACTATATCAGGAGAGTTGAACACCTTTCCTTTCAAGATCTGCAGGGTTCCTTTCTTGTATAGGTGTGTGTTTTAGTCAGGACTGACTTATCAGAAGCACACTGACATCCTGCAGTCCCTGTTGACTCATAATTCACTCCTGCCACCAACAAGAAAACTAACGGTGTGATGGTGTATGTAGAAGTTGGTCCTCATTATATTTTTTGGCAACACTTTTCACTTGGAATATTAAATCAGTTTAAGCTACGAGTCACACTGTGTTGCTTCATTCTTCCCATACAGCAAGTTCTCTTAATAACTTTTTTACAGAATTCTGGAAGTGAGCCAAGAATGTGTCAAAGTAGAAGAAACTTATCGCTGATATTGATCATTTTCCCAGCAATATAGTGATCATTTTTAAAAAGGAAAATACTTTGCTCTAAGACTCTATTTCTCAAGATCCTGATTATACTGAGGTTGCCAACATCTGAACTGTGCCTGTTTCTATCTTGGTCGATATTGTTGGCTTAATTTTCAGTATATTGAAAGAAAAAAATACAATATAATAAAATATGATCAAACACAATTAGACACACAGAGACCCTAAAATTAAAATGTATAGTAATGTTTTTCTCATTTTGTTGTGCAGACAACTATTTCACTATATCTGATTATCTATGCTGTATATATACTGAGAATAGGGCACTTTCCTTATAACAGTGCATCATGAAATCCGTATATCTATAGACAGTGCTGCAACTCCCAGAGGCAATGGAAGGGTTGGCCTTTGAGTTCCAGATGTCAGGTGGTGGGAATGATGGAGAAGGAAGGAGGGACAGCCAATGGCATATTTATAATCATTGCAGTGTGTGCAGTGCAAGCAGGAACCTTGGGGTCCAGGCGGGCCCAGACCACACACCCTGCACCCATTTCCTTTGCAATACTTACCCTCCGGTGTCCTGCATCTACAACAGCAGCATTGCAGAAATCACCAGGAAAATGATATGGCAGCCATTTTCCTGGCGTTTTTTGCATGCACAGTAAGAAACTACTGGACAAATGGTCACCACACCATTTTTCCAAAGACCGGGACATGCGCACTAGACTCTGGGACAGTGATATGGTCCCCTAGTGAGGGCGACTAGGATTAGGCCGTGGGAGGATACACGGTTAGGGTTAGGCTTGGGGGAGGGATGGTTGTGTTGCAGGGTACGGTTACGGCTAGGCTGCGGGGGGGGGGGAAGGGTTGCATGGTTAGGGTTAAGCTATGGTGCTTAAGGTTAGGCTGGGGGGTCAATTATGGTTAGGGGAAGGGGAAGGTCCTTTAGCCCACTTGAATTTAGACCCAATTCAGATAGGAGCGACTGATAACCTTTAAGGTTTGAGCACCTTTACGGCACTGTAGTGGCTACTCACCAGGCCCTCCTTGATTGACAAGAGGCTGCTTGTGGGGGAAATGCTTTGGACCTTATTGGCCCCACTTCACTCCAGCTGGGCCGGCTGCATCCTTCTCAATCCCTCCAATGGGGAGCTCCGGTCTCCAGGATCCCACTCATCATGGCCTTCAGGGGCAAATGCAGGAATTTTAATGGAGGGTTGCACACATACTTGGACTGCAGATTGCCCTTTCCCTTCCACACACACATGTAGACTGCAGATTGCTACCTCCACACACTTGGACTGCAATGCGGATTGCTACTCCCCCCCCTTCCCTCCTCTCCCCTCCACACATGGACACACAGTTGGACTGAAGAATGCACCCAAAACACACACTTAGACTTTTACCTGCCTCCCTCCCACTCACACACTGGACTGCAGATTGCAATCTTCCACACATACACACTTGGACTTTCCCTCTCTCCTTCCCACGCACACCTGACTGCAAATTGCACTCTTTCTGACGCAGACTTTACTTGGATTTATCCTCCCTCTTAACACTGGACTGCAGATTGTGTTTCCCATACATATATACACACGCACACACACACACACACACACACACACACACACACACACACACACACACACACACACACACACACAGTGACACACCTGCACTGCCAATAATTGTGGTGAGAGTAGACTCACTAGCTAGGTGCGGCTCTGCAATAGCATAGGAGCACTTCCTTTTTGGTAATCTTCATGGTACTTCCGGTGGTGCTGTCCTACTCAGTCCTTGTGCCCTGGGTCAGGACAATCCCCTCCAGCAGCCCTGGGTGGATGGCCCAGCCGACACAGAGACACAGGGTGGATAGGCGGCGGGGACCGAGGCATGGCATGGAGGATGCAGAGATTACAGTGATCTGGGTACTTTCGGTTTGCATGCCACAGAGGCATGCAAATCTCAGCAGCCAACCCGAAGTGTCTGTTTGGGCCGACGACAGCCCGGCCCGGCAAAGGCCGCATTTGACCGGCCGATCGAGAACTTACCCAGTATCCTGGTGGCCCAATCCACCCCTGCTTGGTGCAGTGTCAGGTGTCCTATCCAGGAAGTTACCCTGCATCCAATTAGGAGAAGCCAACATGAAGAAGAAGGTAATTATCAAGATGGTTAAAATGCAGTGTAACATGCTGATGAATGACTGCTAGGGCTAGGCAGTTGGGGCACAGGTCTGGCTCACTCCCATCCTGTGGGCAACATTCTGCCCTGGCACAGGACGGAAGTACATAGGGGGTCATTCCGAGTTGTTCGCTAGCTGCCGTTGTTCGCAGCGCAGCGATCAGGCTAAAAATTGGCACTTCTGCGCATGCGTATGGTGCGCAGTGCGCATGCGCAACGTACTTTCACAAAAGCCGATGTAGTTTTACACAAGGTCTAGCGATGCTTTTCAGTTGCACTGCTGATTGGTGAGTGATTGACAGGAAGTGGGTGTTTCTGGGTGGTAACTGACCGTTTTCGGGTAGTGTGTGTAAAAACGCAGGCATGCCAGATAAAAACGCAGGCGTGCCTGGGGAAACGGGGGAGTGGCTGGCCGAACGCAGGGCGTGTTTGTGACATCAAAACAGGAGCTAAATAGTCTGAAGTCATCGCAAGCTAGGAGTAAGTCTGCAGCTACTCTGAAACTGCACAATCTTTTTTAGTAGCAACGCTGCGATCCTTTCGTTCGCACTTCTGCTAAGCTAAGATACACTCCCAGAGGGCGGTGGCCTAGCGTGTGCACTGATGCTAAAAGCAGCTAGCGAGCGAACAACTCGGAATGAGGGCCATAGTGCTCAACAAGTTTTACGCTGCTTCTGCAGAGGTTCTGTAACATGCTTTAATATGTTATTGTATGGTGGACACCTCTTCCCTGTAGACACCACCCTGGGTAGTACCACCCATGGTAACAGCAAATGAAAAGCATCAGTAGTAGCTCATGCAATCATGAACAGTGTCCAGAAAGAAGGGATTATGGATTATCTCTGTGGATAGGGATAGTTTAGTCTTCACCAGTGATGTTAGATTTTGGTTGGTGGACTTCACAGCAATGACACACTATTACCTCTGAGGAAACAGCCTGACCTAAGCAGCCAAGAAACACGTTAGGGTCCTTTCCAGGTGCCCCGGGATCTGACAGCATGGCTCTCTGATTACCACATTCTTTTTAACTGCCAGTGGCTGACAAATCTATTCTGTTCTTTCACTCACACAGAGCTAAATAATTAAACCTTTGTGCTATACAGTCTTTATTTGTTCTCACTGCCTTTACAGTGTGTACACAGCTATGATGCTGCTACCCCAGAAGAGGTTTTTTCTTCCTGTAATGAAAAGTCAATATGTTTCCTTTATTGCAGCTTACTGACAGCTTTGGCACAAAAGTATCACCCCAGAGATCTGTTCACCACATGACTAGCCTACCTCTTCTCATAAAGGATGCAAAGAACAACTGATTTATGTTCAAACAGCAAGGTGTCTGCAATTTACTGCATATTTTGAATGGCAGGCAGGTAGGCAGATACTTATCCATCATGCAATATGGGGCATATGATTGGCTCCAAATTTATTCTGCAGTAGGACAATGACCCCAAACATGCAGCTGTTAGGTTCCAGGTGCTCAGAACAAGGGAGATGTTCATGAAGTGAGTCCAGAGCACCAGGACGTAACGCTGGGAAAGGGGAATGGAAAGGGAATAGCCCCTGGCGCACTAACTCTGTTGTCTCACCCGTGCTATCGGAAATCCCTTGCGAGACTATGGTTTCTTGAGCCCTTGGCAGCCACGTTTGAAGGGCGGATTATGTCTGCCCAACTCCGGTGCCCCCCGGTCTTAATGAGAGACAAAGGGAAATCCGAGGCAGAATGATAACAAGAGGACCTCTAACTAAGCAAACAGGCCAGGGGCTACAAGCTAACTAAAAACCTAAAGTATGTGCGGAGAAACCGCCAAAGGAAAAGAACAACAAAGGAAATGCTGATCACACGCCGACACAATACCTTTGTGTACCGGCGGTGACAGCACAAGCAGAACCCTCTGCAAAACACCAGGGACAGAAACAATAATGGAATACAGCGGCCTAGGCCAACGGACGCGGGAGAGCCGCTACTCACGGAACCGGTACGAATACTGGCAAACGGACAGGAACTTCTAATGCTGCCGACACTGACTCTCAGAACTGGAGGACAGGCAGAATCCCAAACGACAGACCGGTGGACACCGGGAAGCCAGAAGACTTGACCAGGGACAGGCAAAGCCACTGGAACTCAGGGCAGGAACGCCTCACAGCAGGACACGGGATCAGACACAGGAATCGACACAGGGACTGACACAGGAATCAACACAGGGACTGACAGGAACCAGCTCAAACTTCAAGCAGACTGCAAACCAAGGAATATCACCAGCATCTGTGAATTGCAGTCAGCCAGCATATAACAGAGAGGCCTAATTAATAATCCCATGCAGCTGCCCTGTTGCATGATTCCAAACTGACCAGATGCAATTAGCAGCCAGGTGAGGCTGAACACATGGGAACAAGCTGCAATTACACAGACTCACCAGCGGCAGCAGACAAGAGTATTCTAAAACAGAGCAACAGGAAATCCTGGCATGCAAGACAACTTTATAAACATAAAATAGGAATGAACCACTACCTGTGGTTCATAACAGTATCCCCTCCTTAAGGGTGAGCTCCGAGCACCCCATGACACCCACAGGGAACATAAACAGAAGTTTAACATGAAATACAGAACAAAACTGCAAAACAGGAATGAGCCACAGCCGTGGCTCATAACATTACCCCCCCCTTGAGGAGGGGTCAAAAGACCCCAAAATTCAGACTATCCAGAACAAGGGATACAAAAAAAAAACCTGATACACTGGTCTAACAGACAAGAAAACAAAAAACAAGTTGTAGCAACAACTTGTAACAGTGCCCTCCCCTTGATGGTGGCCACTGGACACAAGACAAGGAAAGAAAAATCTTTTTTTTTTTTTATCAAGGCAAGAGTCAAAAATTATTTATTTTTCTTCTTCTTCTTTTTACAAAGCTCTTTAGGTGTGACCAAGGTAATTCCCCAAACATTGGCCCTCATTCCGAGTTGTTCGCTCGGTATTTTTCATCGCATCGCAGTGAAAATCCGCTTAGTACGCATGCGCAATGTTCGCACTGCGACTGCGCCAAGTAACTTTACTATGAAGAAAGTATTTTTACTCACGGCTTTTTCTTCGCTCCGGCGATCGTAATGTGATTGACAGGAAATGGGTGTTACTGGGCGGAAACACGGCGTTTCAGGGGCGTGTGGCTGAAAACGCTACCGTTTCCGGAAAAAACGCAGGAGTGGCCGGAGAAACGGTGGGAGTGCCTGGGCGAACGCTGGGTGTGTTTGTGACGTCAACCAGGAACGACAAGCACTGAACTGATCGCACAGGCAGAGTAAGTCTGAAGCTACTCTGAAACTGCTAAGTAGTTAGTAATCGCAATATTGCGAATACATCGGTCGCAATTTTAAGAAGCTAAGATTCACTCCCAGTAGGCGGCGGCTTAGCGTGTGTAACTCTGCTAAATTCGCCTTGCGACCGATCAACTCGGAATGAGGGCCATTGTCTGAACTGATGGTACCACCCAGCAAGGCTGCGTTCAAATCAGAGACAGGTCTCTTACCCTTGGGAGCTGAACTTTCTGGTAAAGTACAGATGTAGCCACCTTTATCTTGACTGTTTCTCCGCCGAGACGGGCGTTTAGTCACGCTAAGGCGATAGCTGAGTTTAATCACAGGTAGGCGCGTTGAGGCGATCTAGATACTCATCATGCATTACACATCTCCACCACTGTGTGGCTAATGCTCCACTAATCCAGTACTTTCGATCGTACAGTATAGCGGCGGATTGATCTACAGCTCTGGCAATACTGTAGGCGTAACGGGAGGCGGTGGAAAAAGTATGGAGTACTGTACTGTATGTGTATGGAGACTCAACTACAGTAATTGTGTAAAAGGAAGAATGTACAGTACAATGTATAAACACCGTGCTTTTAAAATATATGAGCGTCTGAGTTCGCTAATGCATAATGGGAATGGAGGACTGGCAGGAGGCGGAGGAAAACACCGTGCTTTACAAATGCGAGCGTCCGAGTCCTTTAAGGCATAAACCAACAGCAATGGGGCGGGGGCCGGGCGCTGTTTGCAGTACTTTCACACATGAAATTGGAAATCTCTCATGAGGCGTCGTGGGCTAGGGGTGAAGGCTCCCACCTCCCTCGCTGGGGGACCAGGGTTCGAGACCTGATGTGCTTTCTTTTTTTTTTTCTGTAATAATACACTATATTATTTTATTTACATTGTAAGACAGTCAATGGAAGGATGCACACAGGTTTCACATAAATCAAAGTACATCTGCAGGAGCGATTCTTTACGCTAAATGCACCTAAACAGCGGGAATGAAATGAGTGTATTCTGACGCTACCAACTGAGCAAAACAGTACTGTAGATCTTCAGCGTTTGTGTATTGCACAGGACCTGAATTTCCTCCCTGTGCAGGCTCCCAGGGGGGAAGGGCGATGGGGGTAGGGGGGAGACGATGGAAAATACTGTGCCTTTGAAATGCAATTACATGAGCGTCCGAGTACACTACGGCATACTGTAAACCAACACCAATGGGAAGGAAGTGCCAACCTTATTTTTAATGTGTTCCCGTGACATTCACTTTAACATTTTTTTTTTTCTCTCCAATACAGTACTGTACATCCAATGGAAGGATGCACACAGGTTTCACATAAATCAAAGTACATCTGCAGGAGCGGGGCGTTTGTGTATTGCACATGACCTGCATTCCCTCCCTGTCTACTGCATGATCTGTGCAGGCTCCCATGGGGGAAGGGCAACAAGCTGGCAGGAGGCGGAGGAAAACACCGTGCTTTACAAATGCGAGCGTCCGAGTCCTCTAAGGCATAAACCAACAGCAATGGGGCGGGGGCCGGGCGCTGTTTGCAGTACTTTCACACATGAAATTGGAAATCTCTCATGAGGTGTCGTGGGCTAGGGGTGAAGGCTCCCACCTCCCTCGCTGGGGGACCAGGGTTCGAGACCTGATGTGCTTTCTTTTTTTTTTTTTTTTTTCTGTAATAATACACTGTATTATTTTATTTACATTGTAAGACAGTCAATGGAAGGATGCACACAGGTTTCACATAAATCAAAGTACATCTGCAGGAGCGATTCTTTACGCTAAATGCACCTAAACAGCGGGAATGAAATGAGTGTATTCTGACGCTACCAACTGAGCAAAACAGTACTGTAGATCTTCAGCGTATGTGTATTGCACAGGACCTGAATTTCCTCCCTGTGCAGGCTCCCAGGGGGGAAGGGCGATGGGGGTAGGGGGGAGACGATGGAAAATACTGTGCCTTTGAAATGCAATTACATGAGCGTCCGAGTACACTACGGCATACTGTAAACCAACACCAAAGGGAAGGAAGTGCCAACCTTATTTTTAATGTGTTCCCGTGACATTCACTTTAACATTTTTTTTTTTTCTCTCCAATACAGTACTGTACATCCAATGGAAGGATGCACACAGGTTTAACATAAATCAAAGTACATCTGCAGGAGCGGGGCGTTTGTGTATTGCACATGACCTGCATTCCCTCCCTGTCTACTGCATGATCTGTGCAGGCTCCCATGGGGGAAGGGCAACAAGCTGGCAGTAGGCGGAGGAAAACACCGTGCTTTACAAATGCGAGCGTCCGAGTCCTCTAAGGCATAAACCAACAGCAATGGGGCGGGGGCCGGGCGCTGTTTGCAGTACTTTCACACATGAAATTGGAAATCTCTCATGAGGCGTCGTGGGCTAGGGCTGAAGGCTCCCACCTGCCTCGCTGGGGGACCAGGGTTCGAGACCTGATGTGCTTTCTTTTTTTTTTTTTTTTTTTCTGTAATAATACACTGTATTATTTTATTTACATTGTAAGACAGTCAATGGAAGGATGCACACAGGTTTTACATAAATCAAAGTACATCTGCAGGAGCGATTCTTTACGCTAAATGCACCTAAACAGCGGGAATGAAATGAGTGTATTCTGACGCTACCAACTGAGCAAAACAGTACTGTAGATCTTCAGCGTTTGTGTATTGCACAGGACCTGAATTTCCTCCCTGTGCAGGCTCCCAGGGGGGAAGGGCGATGGGGGTAGGGGGGAGACGATGGAAAATACTGTGCCTTTGAAATGCAATTACATGAGCGTCCGAGTACACTACGGCATACTGTAAACCAACACCAATGGGAAGGAAGTGCCAACCTTATTTTTAATGTGTTCCCGTGACATTCACTTTAACATTTTTTTTTTCTCTCCAATACAGTACTGTACATCCAATGGAAGGATGCACACAGGTTTCACATAAATCAAAGTACATCTGCAGGAGCGGGGCGTTTGTGTATTGCACATGACCTGCATTCCCTCCCTGTCTACTGCATGATCTGTGCAGGCTCCCATGGGGGAAGGGCAACAAGCTGGCAGGAGGCGGAGGAAAACACCGTGCTTTACAAATGCGAGCGTCCGAGTCCTCTAAGGCATAAACCAACAGCAATGGGGCGGGGGCCGGGCGCTGTTTGCAGTACTTTCACACATGAAATTGGACGTACTGTAGTTCCGCCTCTAACCCTGCACCCCTTTCCCAGCACCATCACCCTTTTTGGCGCTCCTACCCCCTATAATCTAATTAAGAACAATGTGCACATTTAGTGCCAGCCCAAAACAGTGTACAGTATGTTCTTGCTGGGAAGGGGCATGGTAACACAATAATACCCGAAGATGAAATTACACAACACAGTACTGCAACTTTATTCACATTATATCATGCAGTAGTGTCTCTCTTATTCTCATTACATCATATCATAGTACCACATTACTCCTAACAGTATTGCCCCTTATTCACATTACACCCCACCACATTCATCTTTATTTACATTAGACCACAGGTTCTCAAACTCAGTCCTCAGGACCCCACACAGTGCAGGTTTTTTTCTCACAGAATCACAAGTGAAAAAATTAGCTCCACCTACTGTATGGACCTTCTAAAATGTGTCAGTTAGTAATTAATACACCTGTGCACTTGCTGGTTTACCTGCAAAACATGCACTGTGTGGGGTCCCGAGGAACGAGTTTGAGAACCACTGCATTAGACCATGCAGTAGTGCCCTTTCCTTATGTTACACCAGAAAATTTTGTAGTACACCTTATACACATACTGTACAGTACAGTAATGCCACACATTAGTAATGCATTTCATATTTACATTTTCTGATTTAATTTCATAGAGCCGCAGTCACTCACAGAATATAGGCATGTACTGTAGCATCTCATTTTATTCAGCAGAAGCTGATTATTCCCGTTTGGCTAGTTTGCCGTCTCTGTACAGTACAAAAAAGTTATAGTGTCAGTGAAAAAAGCACCTCATGACAGATACTGTACACAAGCGCATGTCTAAATACTGTATACTGTAAGCAGTGACATTAAGGGGTACAGTATATGCAATAGCGGTCGAATTCCGTCAGGAATACGAAAAAATGGACACGGGATCCCCCATCTTTTTAGAACCAGCACAGGGCTCTGCGCCTGGTCCTGGTGCAAAAACTAAGGGGGACAAAAAAGCGTAGGGGTTCCCCGTATTTTTGACCGGTCCCTGCGGCCATGGCATTAAATACCCAACTAGTCACCCCCTGGCCGGGGTACCCTGGAGGAGTGGGGACCCCTTAAATCAAGGGGACCCCCCTCCAGCCACTCGATTATCTCTATCGCCCCTGTGTATTGTAGCTAGGGGATTGTGACGCTCCTTCAGCATTGCCCCGTAGCTTGCAAAATCTGTGCTGTTATTTGCTCCATACTGTAGCTGAGTGCCTCCTAGGAGCTACAGTACAGTAGGAGTCACAGGCGGTAACCATTTCAATTGAGTCTGCCCTGCTATAGAATTGTATGTGTACCGTACAATGCATAGAACCTTTACAGTAGAAACTCTCCTGCAGCTTGGGGGACAAAAAGCATAGGGGTTCCACCTATTTTTTTAACCAGCACCGGGCTCCACTAGCTGGACAGATAATGCACAGCCGGGGGACACTTTTATACCGGTCCCTGCGGCCATGGAATTAAATACCCAACTAGTCACACCTGACCGGGGTACCCTGGAGGAGTGGGGACCCCTTAAATCAAGGGGACCCCCCTCCAGCCACTCGATTATCTCTATCGCCCCTGTGTATTGTAGCTAGGGGATTGTGACGCTCCTTCAGCATTGCCCCGTAGCTTGCAAAATCTGTGCTGTTATTTGCTCCATACTGTAGCTGAGTGCCTCCTAGGAGCTACAGTACAGTAGGAGTCACAGGCGGTAACCATTTCAATTGAGTCTGCCCTGCTATAGAATTGTATGTGTACCGTACGGTGCATAGAACCTTTACAGTAGAAACTCTCCTGCAGCTTGGGGGACAAAAAGCATAGGGGTTCCACCTATTTTTTTAACCAGCACCGGGCTCCACTAGCTGGACAGATAATGCACAGCCGGGGGACACTTTTATACCGGTCCCTGCGGCCATGGAATTAAATACCCAACTAGTCACACCTGACCGGGGTACCCTGGAGGAGTGGGGACCCCTTAAATCAAGGGGACCCCCCTCCAGCCACTCGATTATCTCTATCGCCCCTGTGTATTGTAGCTAGGGGATTGTGACGCTCCTTCAGCATTGCCCCGTAGCTTGCAAAATCTGTGCTGTTATTTGCTCCATACTGTAGCTGAGTGCCTCCTAGGAGCTACAGTACAGTAGGAGTCACAGGCGGTAACCATTTCAATTGAGTCTGCCCTGCTATAGAATTGTATGTGTACCGTACGGTGCATAGAACCTTTACAGTAGAAACTCTCCTGCAGCTTGGGGGACAAAAAGCATAGGGGTTCCACCTATTTTTTTAACCAGCACCGGGCTCCACTAGCTGGACAGATAATGCACAGCCGGGGGACACTTTTATACCGGTCCCTGCGGCCATGGAATTAAATACCCAACTAGTCACACCTGACCGGGGTACCCTGGAGGAGTGGGGACCCCTTAAATCAAGGGGACCCCCCTCCAGCCACTCGATTATCTCTATCGCCCCTGTGTATTGTAGCTAGGGGATTGTGGCGCTCCTTCAGCATTGCCCCGTAGCTTGCAAAATCTGTGCTGTTATTTGCTCCATACTGTAGCTGAGTGCCTCCTAGGAGCTACAGTACAGTAGGAGTCACAGGCGGTAACCATTTCAATTGAGTCTGCCCTGCTATAGAATTGTATGTGTACCGTACGGTGCATAGAACCTTTACAGCAGAAACTCTCCTGCAGCTTGGGGGACAAAAAGCATAGGGGTTCCACCTATTTTTTTAACCAGCACCGGGCTCCACTAGCTGGACAGATAATGCACAGCCGGGGGACACTTTTATACCGGTCCCTGCGGCCATGGAATTAAATACCCAACTAGTCACACCTGACCGGGGTACCCTGGAGGAGTGGGGACCCCTTAAATCAAGGGGACCCCCCCCCTCCAGCCACTCGAATATCCCTATCGCCCCTGTGTATTGTAGCTAGGGGATTGTGACGCTCCTTCAGCATTGCCCCATAGCCTGCAAAATCTGTGCTGTTATTTGCTCCATACTGTAGCTGAGTGCTTCCTAGGAGCTACAGTACAGTAGGAGTCACAGGCGGTAGCCATTTTAATTGAGTCTGCCCTGCTATAGAATTGTATGTGTACCGTACGGTGCATAGAACTTTTACAGTAGAAACTCTCCTGCAACTTTGGCCTGCTTTATGTAAAACTTGTGGTTTGTCAGCTTGCTATGCGATCGAGTCCGGTGTAACGTACTGTAATGTGCATAGACCTTGCTTACAGTATCTCTGTTTGCTAGGGGATTGTGACGCTCCTTCAGCATCGCCCCGTAGCCTGCACAACTTATGCCATTTCTCATTCCATACCCGACTGCTGCCTGCCACGAGGTGGGGGTTCAGGGGTAGTGGTCACTTTGACAGTGTGCTACAGTATGCGATTGAGTCCGGTGTACCGTAATATGCAATCCTACAGTATAGTAACTTATCCCCATCGCCCCTGTGTATTTTGGCTAGGGGATTGTGACGTTACTTCAGCATTGCCCCATAGCCTGCAAAAGGGTTCAGGGGCGGCGGCCATTTTGCCAGTGTGCTATGCGATCGAGTCCGGTTACCATAATGTGCATACTGCTGTATGTATTTTAGCTAGGGGATTGTGACGCTCCTTCAGCATTGCCCCATAGTCTGTACAATTTGGACTATTACTTGCTCCGTAGCCTAGGGCCTCTGTGGGGCAAGGAGTCATACTGTAGGTGGTAGCCATTTCTATTGAGTCTGCCCAGCTACAGAATTGTATGTGTACTGTACGGAGCATAGAACCTTAACATTAGAACCACTCATGCAGCTTTGCCCTGGTTTACTGTATGTGAATAAAAAAAATAATAAAGTGTATGAAAAAAAACTAACATGCATTCGTACTGTACTGTACATGGAATCGAACCCGGGCCTCTGAGTATAGGAAGCGAAACACTTCACCACTTCGCCGCAGACAAATGTATAAATCCATTGGTTTTGATTATGCTGTAATGGCTACGGGATTAGGACGATAACATACAGTACTGTACAAAATTCCGAATCTTGAGAGGCAATAGTGAACTTCTAACACACATCCATTTGCGACAGTGTACACTACTGGTTTTATGTTTTGCCTGCGGGACTTGGACGCTCACATACAGTATTCATAAAGTATTGTAGATGGATCATATACTATATGCTGTACTATTTGCGTCTGTGTCGTATATACAGTACTGTATTAAATAATGCAGCGTAATGAGTATTTACTGTATGCAGCGTAATGAGACGCCTTAGTAAAGTAGTCCTTATTATGTATTCCAGTATTGTATTTTACGGGAGACCACACGCATGCGCAGTGGTGATTGTAAAAAGCGACATCTGGTGGCTGATCGCAGGTATTACACGTAAAGGTAACGCCAAACGCCATGTCTGCCTCCGTGCGATTAGGTACGCCTCTCTGTGACTAGGCGCGCCTCCCTACGCTGCATACGCTCTATCGGGACAAACGCCTCAGCCAGTCAAGATAAAGGTGGCTACATCTGTACTATTAGAAGAAGAAGTCAAAAAAGCACATCCTGCAGTCAAAACAACGGGCTGGGACTCTTGTGCAGAGTTTACAGTATTTGGTGGACTCTCAGCAGACAAGACTGGTGACTTAGAGGAACCTGAACCAATTTCTTTGGAACCGTATCTTTTAACAATTGCATCACAGAATGCTAGGGGATCCAGAAGAATGGGATCTTCAGCTTTCATTAGACTGGTCGCCCACTCAGAAGGCTCTCCTCTAAAAGAATAAATCAGATAGAGCCCAAGGTTTTCTGAAGTGATGCCCAGAAATGGTCTAGACAACATAATAGTGTAATAGTGTTTGAAAAGCGCCAGAAATTGGGTGAAGTCTCCATCAAAGGTTATGGATGTTGAGATATCAGAGTCAGGATCTGTTTCCTTCTCATCTGACTGACTGGAGTGCTTTGCTAGGACCTGGTCACTATTGACCTTACTCGAGGCTGAGACTCTCTGAACCCCACCCGGGGCTGAGACTTTCTGAACCCCACCCGGGGCAGTGACTTTCTGAACCCCACCCGGGGCAGTGACTTTCTGAACCCCACCCGGGGCAGTGACTTTCTGAACCCCACCCGGGGCAGTGACTTCCGGGAACCCCGCTGGGGCAGTGGCCTCCGGGAACCCCGCTGGGGCAGTGGCCTCCGAGAACCCCGCTGGGACAGTGGCCTCCGAGAACCCCGCTGGGACAGTGGCCTCCGAGAACCCCGCTGGGGCCAGCACCTCGGATTCTTTTACTGGGACCGGGCCGTTGGCCTCCCTGACTGGGATCGGGCCATCGGCCTCCCTCTCTGAGTCGATAATTATCGAAAGTTCTCCCGGGACTATGACTTCCGGGACTTTTGCTGAAGCAATAACGTTCAGATCCTCCACTAATGCTATGCTTCTTAAGTTCTTTCCTGGGGAAGCGACTTCTAGACCCTTCTTTGGGGCTGTGTCTCTCGAGACCCCACTTGGGGATATTACTTCAAAGATCCCTTCTGGGGTTTTGCTTCTCGAGTTCCCCTCAAGAACTATGGTTTTAGAGACCCTTTCTAGGGTTGCGCTTTTCAAGTCCCTACCTGGGGTAACAGCTTCTGAGACCCCTTCCGGTATGGACACCTGAACTATAATATTTGATGTCCCTCTATAAGCTAGGGCATCGGGTACCGCTCCAGCACTCTGGGCATCGGGTACCGCTCCAGCACTCTGGGCATCGGGTACCGCTCCAGCACTCTGGGCATCGGGCACCACTCCAGGACCCTGGGCTACGGGCACCACTCCAGGACCCTGGGCATCGGGCACCACTCCAGGACCCTGGGCATCGGGCACCACTCCAGGACCCTGGGCATCGGGCACCACTCCAGGACCCTGGGCGTCGGGCACCACTCCAGGACCCTGGGCGTCGGGCACCACTCCAGGACCCTGGGCATCGGGCACCACTCCAGGACCCTGGGCATCGGGCACCACTCCAGGGACTTGCAACTCCGCTTCCACAGGAACCTCAAGAGAGGAGAGAAACATTCTCTTTTGATTCCTGAATCTATAATGGGGCTCCCTTGCCCAAGGACCCCAATTATAGGACAGAGAGCTTTTTTGTGTGGATTGTGTGACAAGTACCTCTGCCACAGTAGAGACAGGAGTAGGTCTTGTATCATGACTCAACTTGGCCAGAGGGCAAGACTCGTCACTACACTTTGGCTTGCGCAACTCACAGGTCTGCAGATAATGGCCTAAACCCCCACAATATAGGCATAAGTTTAAGTTTCTGCGACGCAGACGCTCCTCTTCTGAGAGCCTGGGCCGCAGAAAACTTTTAAACCTTTTCTCTTCAATTAAACCAGAGGATTCTCTTGTCACCATACTGTGAACAAGAGTCTCTTTAGAGATAGATGTACTCTCAACGACTTCTGGCAAAATGAGCAAGATTTTAGTCAGAAGGTTTTGCAGTTGCTTTAGGGATTGCTGCAAAACTTCTAGTCGCTCTGGTCTCAAAGCACTGAATACAGAGTTCAGGGCTGCGAGAGATGCCTGCAGGGCTTGCATAGTAGACATAGGAGGATTTAAAACTAGACAAGACAAGACAAGGCAAGACAAGGCAAGACTAAATTTTGCTAAACAAAACAAGACTTTTTTTTTTTTTTTTTTTTAAACACCGGACTGGATTCTAAACACCGGACTGGATTCTAAACACCGGACTGGATTCTAAACACCGGACTGGATTCTAAACACTGAATTCTAGACAGGACTGGATTCTAGACTAGACACTGGACGGGGCCAAAAAAGAAAAAAAAAGTTTTATTTCTTTTTTGTGGTATGGCTGGTGATAATGTTAGGTTCCTGGTGCTCAGAACAAGGGAGATGTTCATGAAGTGAGTCCAGAGCACCAGGACGTAACGCTGGGAAAGGGGAATGGAAAGGGAATAGCCCCTGGCGCCCTAACTCTGTTGTCTCACCCGTGCTATCGGAAATCCCTTGCGAGACTATGGTTTCTTGAGCCCTTGGCAGCCACGTTTGAAGGGCGGATTATGTCTGCCCAACTCCGGTGCCCCCCGGTCTTAATGAGAGACAAAGGGAAATCCGAGGCAGAATGATAACAAGAGGACCTCTAACTAAGCAAACAGGCCAGGGGCTACAAGCTAACTAAAAACCTAAAGTATGTGCGGAGAAACCGCCAAAGGAAAAGAACAACAAAGGAAATGCTGATCACACGCCGACACAATACCTTTGTGTACCGGCGGTGACAGCACAAGCAGAACCCTCTGCAAAACACCAGGGACAGAAACAATAATGGAATACAGCGGCCTAGGCCAACGGACGCGGGAGAGCCGCTACTCACGGAACCGGTACGAATACTGGCAAACGGACAGGAACTTCTAATGCTGCCGACACTGACTCTCAGAACTGGAGGACAGGCAGAATCCCAAACGACAGACCGGTGGACACCGGGAAGCCAGAAGACTTGACCAGGGACAGGCAAAGCCACTGGAACTCAGGGCAGGAACGCCTCACAGCAGGACACAGGATCAGACACAGGAATCGACACAGGGACTGACACAGGAATCAACACAGGGACTGACAGGAACCAGCTCAAACTTCAAGCAGACTGCAAACCAAGGAATATCACCAGCATCTGTGAATTGCAGTCAGCCAGCATATAACAGAGAGGCCTAATTAATAATCCCATGCAGCTGCCCTGTTGCATGATTCCAAACTGACCAGATGCAATTAGCAGCCAGGTGAGGCTGAACACATGGGAACAAGCTGCAATTACACAGACTCACCAGCGGCAGCAGACAAGAGTATTCTAAAACAGAGCAACAGGAAATCCTGGCATGCAAGACAACTTTATAAACATAAAATAGGAATGAACCACTACCTGTGGTTCATAACAGTATCCCCTCCTTAAGGGTGAGCTCCGAGCACCCCATGACACCCACGGGGAACATAAACAGAAGTATAACATGAAATACAGAACAATACTGCAAAACAGGAATGAGCCACAGCCGTGGCTCATAACAGCAGCCAATTTCATTAAGAACTATCTTCAGCTTAAAGAAGAACAAGGAGTACTGGAAGTGATGATATGGTACCCACAGAGCCATCCCGTCAGTCTGGGACTACATGAAGAGACAGAAGGATTTGAGCAAGCCTACATCAACAGAATATCTGTGGTTAGTTCTCCAGGATGTTTGGAATAAACTCCCTTCCAAGTCCCTTCAAAAACTGTGTGCAAGTGTACCTAGAAGAATTGATGCTGTTTGAAAGCAAAGGGTGATCTCAACAAATATTGATTTGATTTAGATTGTCTTCTGTTCATTCACTTTGCATTTTGTTAATTGATAAAAATAAACTAATACGACTTCTATTTTTGAAAGCAGACACTCGTTCAATGTAATAGCAAAAACACTCGCAGTTTATCACATTTCCAACGTTTTTGGACAAATTTGCAACTTGTAATGTGCAAAAAGATGCAAGTTTGTCCACCACAAAAACTTGCACACTATTACATCTCGCCACTTGTGTGAAATGGGCAGTAGCTGGAACGGTTCCATCTCGTTGAGTATCACAGAAGTGAAATGATTTTGTATGCTGTCTCAACAGCAGTGTGTGGACAGAAATTGGATGCCTCATTTAGGACCGATCTCTTATACCATGATGGGGTGGGTAGAAGTCCATTTACTCATGATGAGGGTTACAGCTGTGGACATAAAAACTGTGGCAGGACAGGCACCAACATGTAGACCTACGGATCTTTGACATTTACAAGCAGGATTGTTCATTAACGCAAGGAAGTAAGTAGGTTACCGAGGCAATGAAGAGAAACAGCCACTGATGCGTGGTACTCAGATTTAGACTAGAAATGTGCTCCGCGCCATTTTTGCCAGATTTGGATCTGGTTCCAATTCATCGGCTGACTTTGGATTTGGATTTGCCAAATCGATAGACTGGTTTTGGGTTTGGATTTGGATGTTTTTCAAAAATGTATAAAAAGCTAAAATCACTTAATGTGGGCCTTTTTTGTCCCTAGAGTATTATTAATCACAATAACATTAATTTCCAGTCATTTGCAGACAATTTTGATAACCTTACAGCTCACAATGTTGTTTTCGTCCACTTTAGGCCAAAGTCTGCAATGAGCTGTCTGGTTTGCTAAACGACAGAGCAGCAGTTTATAGCATATCTATGGAACACGGACACACAACAGTGGGAGAAATGAACGGTGGTCCAAGATGCAATTGTCTTTGGGACGTTCCCACCCACCTCATTATCCATTGATGGCACGACTATCTCCTCTAGCACCCAGGTACGCTGTCTTGGCATAATCTTTGACTCCTCCCTCTCCTTCAAACCACACATTCAGCACCTCTCACAAACCACTTTCATTTTCATCTCAAAAACATTTCCAGAATCAGACCTTTTCTCACCCAGGATGCCACTAAGATCATTATTGACTCACTGATTATTTCCAGACTGGACTACTGTAATCTCCTCCTAACTGGCCGCCCTGACAATTACCTCGCTCCACTCCAATCTATCCTCAATGCTGCTGCCCGGCTCATCTTCCTCACCAAACGCACTATGTCCACTTACCCTCTCCTACATGCCCTTCACTGGCTTCCCTTCCCTTTCAGAATCCAATTCAAACTACTCACACTCACTTACAAAGCCCTCACACACTCCTCTCCCATTTACATCTCTGACCTTATCTCCCTTTACTGTACCACCCGTCCTCTTCGCTCTGCTAATGCACGCCGACTCTCCTGCCTTCTGATTACTACCTCCCACTCCTATCTCCAAGATTTTTCACGTGCTGCTCCCTTTCTCTGGAATTCTTTACTTCTCACCCTCAGACTCTCCACCTCTCTACAAAACTTCAAACGGGCTCTTAAGACCCACTTCTTTACCAAACCCAGCCAAATCTCATCCTAACCCTCTGTTCCATGCTCTCTATATACCCCATCTGTGTTACAACTGTCTGTCCACCCCTCCCCTTAGAATGTAAGCTCTCACGAGTAGGACCCTCTTCCCTCATGTGCTTATCCTTTTCTTACTTTAATAATCCTCAACTGCCCAAATCCCGCAGTTTTTTGGCCACCTTGGAACTTATCTCTATGTCGTTTACTAGTGTAGTTATGCTTAGTTACCCTGTACTTGTTCTATATTGTCTTCAACTGTAAGTCAGTTTTCCTGTTTTGATTATGTGCATATGTACTCTGTAATTGGGCACTGTGGAACCCTTGTGGCGCCATATAAATAAAGGATAATAATAATAATAATAATATTAAAAAGGACATGCACACTTTAACAAACCATGCCCTCCAGTGATAGGGACTGCAGCTTTTGTGGCTGAAGTGCTTAGTTTGTTTGGGCCCCCACAAAACAAGCTAACAATCAGCTTAAGGCAACAGCTCTACAGTGGCCAGATGTCATTGCCATCCTCATCCTCACCCTCATCAGTGTGTAGATCCTCCTCACACAATATGAATTTATCCCCACTGGATTCCATCATTACAGAAGTCTCTGTACTTTGATGTAATTGCCGGGAAAGGTCTCCCTTGGCTAATTTCCAGTTCATTTTGATGAACATCATCTTTTCCACATTTTCAGGAAGTAGACTCCTACGCCAATCACTGACAAGTTTCCCGCCTGTGCTAAAACTCTCACCGAGTATACACTGGAGGGTGGTCAACTTAAGTAACGCAAAGCCAGTTTGTACAAGGTCCTCCAAATTCCCTTTTTTTTCCTTCCAGTACTTGAAGGGATTCTGTAACATGCCTATTTTTACAATGTCATGAAAATAAGCCTCCATCATTCTTGGATGGTGACTGTATCAAATGAAGTTACTGTAGAGGTGTCACAAATGCTGGGTAATTCATTTAGACCCGACCAGATGTCAAAATATTGTGTTGACTTATCTGCATCACCACTAGGTATTTTGGGAAAGGTACGTTTTTTCCTGGTTGCTGCCAAAGAAACTGAAGGAGACGTTGTAGTGCCACTTGTCACTTGAGCTGCCCACTTGCTCACCAGGAGCTCTTTTGCATATCTTAAGATCTGGGTCAGTTGGAAAGAAAGACACAGCATATCACTTAAACCTAGTATCAAGTATGTTTGCCAAAATGTAGTGATCCAATTTCAAGATAAAGGCAACCCTTGAATCCTGGCGAAGCAAATCAAGGACTTGATCTACAAGTCGGCATACTTTGTGCAGTCACTTCATTTTACTTCCTCCTTCAATTTCTCCAGCTGATTTTCCAAAAGCCTAATTAGGGGAATCACCTTGCTCAAGTTAGTAGTGTCAGCACTCATTTCACTGGTGGCTACTTCAAAGGGTTTGAGCACCTTGCACAAGACAGAAAGAACTCTCTACTGACTGGGCTCGGTGCATTCCCACTCGTCTCCCAAAGTCATGGCTTGTTGTATAGCTATGGATGGCTTTTTCTGTTCCTCAATCCACTGAAGCATATAAAGGGTGGAGTTCTACCTTGTTACCACCTCTTGCCTTAGTTGATGACAGGGCACATTAAACTGTTCTTGCAGGTGCTGCAATCTCCTACATGCTGTTGCTGAATTCCGAAAATGTCCTGAAATCTTTTGGGACACAGACAGCATCTGCTGCATGCCCCTGTCATTTAAAAAAAAAAAACCCTGTACCACCAAGTTAATAGTGTAATCAAAACTAGTGATGTGCACCGGACATTTTTCGGGTTTTCTGTTTTGGTTTTGGATTCGGTTCCGCGGCCGTGTTTTGGATTCAGACGCGTTTTGGCTAAACCTCACCGAAATTTTTTTGTCGGATTCAGGTGTGTTTTGGATTCGGGTGTTTTTTTACAAAAAACCCTAAAAAACAGCTTAAATCATAGAATTTGGGGGTCATTTTGATCCCATAGTATTATTAACCTCAAGAACCATAATTTCCACTCATTTCCAGTCTATTCTGAACACCTCACACCTCACAATATTATTTTTAGTCCTAAAATTTGCACCGAGGTCGCTTGATGGCTAAGCTAAGCGACACAAGTGGCCAGCACAAACACCTGGCCCATCTAGGAGTGGCACTGCAGTGTCAGGCAGGATGGCACTTCAAAAAATAGTCCCCAAACAGCACATATGCAAAGAAAAAAAGAGGCGCACCAAGGTCGCTGTGTGACTAAGCTAAGCGACACAAGTGGCCGACACAAACACCTGGCCCATCTAGGAGTGGCACTGCAGTGTCAGGCAGGATGGCACTTCAAAAAAATTGTCCCCAAACAGCACATGATGCAAAGAAAAATTAAAGAAAAAAGAGGTGCAAGATGGAATTGTCCTCGGGCCCTCCCACCCACCCTTATGTTGTATAAACAGGACATGCACACTTTAACGAACCCATCATTTCAGCGACAGGGTCTGCCACACGACTGTGACTGAAATGACTGGTTGGTTTGGGCCCCCACCAAAAAAAGAAGCAATCAATCTCTCCTTGCACAAACTGGCTCTACAGAGGCAAGATGTCCACCTCATCATCATCCTCCGATTCCTCACCCCTTTCACTGTGTACATCCCCCTCCTCACAGATTATTAATTCGTCCCCACTGGAATCCACCATCTCAGGTCCCTGTGTACTTTCTGGAGGCAATTGCTGCTGGTGAATGTCTCCACGGAGGAATTGATTATAATTCATTTTGATGAACATCATCTTCTCCACATTTTCTGGAAGTAACCTCGTACGCCAATTGCTGACAAGGTGAGCGGCTGCACTAAACACTCTTTCGGAGTACACACTGGAGGGAGGGCAACTTAGGTAGAATAAAGCCAGTTTGTGCAAGGGCCTCCAAATTGCCTCTTTTTCCTGCCAGTATACGTACGGACTGTCTGACGTGCCTACTTGGATGCGGTCACTCATATAATCCTCCACCATTCTTTCAATGGTGAGAGAATCATATGAAGTGACAGTAGACGACATGTCAGTAATCGTTGGCAGGTCCTTCAGTCCGGACCAGATGTCAGCACTCGCTCCAGACTGCCCTGCATCACCGCCAGCGGGTGGTCTCGGAATTCTTAGCCTTTTCCTCACACCCCCAGTTGCGGGAGAATCTGAAGGAGGAGATGTTGATGGGTCACGTTCCGCTTGACTTGACAATTTTCTCACCAGCAGGTCTTTGAACCTCTGCAGACTTGTGTCTGCCGGAAAGAGAGATACAACGTAGGTTTTAAATCTAGGATCGAGCACAGTGGCCAAAATGTAGTGCTCTGATTTCAACAGATTGACCACCCGTGAATCCTGGTTAAGCAAATTAGGGGCTCCATCCACAAGTCCCACATGCCTAGCGGAATCGCTCTGTTTTAGCTCCTCCTTCAATGTCTCCAGCTTCTTCTGCAAAAGCCTGATGAGGGGAATGACCTGACTCATGCTGGCAGTGTCTGAACTGACTTCACGTGTGGCAAGTTCAATGGGTTGCAGAACCTTGCACAACGTTGAAATCATTCTCCACTGCGCTTGAGTCAGGTGCATTCCCCCTCCTTTACCTATATCGTGGCCAGATGTATAGGCTTGAATGGCCTTTTGCTGCTCCTCCATCCTCTGAAGCATATAGAGGGTTGAATTCCATCTCGTTACCACCTCTTGCTTCAGATGATGGCAGGGCAGGTTCAGGACTGTTTGGTGGTGCTCCAGTCTTCTGTACGCTGTGGCTGAATGCCGAAAGTGGCCCGCAATTCTTCGGGCCACCGACAGCATCTCTTGCACGCCCCTGTCGTTTTTTTAAATAATTCTGCACCACCAAATTCAATGTATGTGCAAAACATGGGACGTGCTGGAATTTGCCCAGATGTAATGCACGCACAATATTGCTGGCGTTGTCTGATGTCACAAATCCCCAGGAGAGTCCAATTGGGGTAAGCCATTCTGCGATGATCTTCCTCAGTTTCCGTAAGAGGTTGTCAGCTGTGTGCCTCTTCTGGAAAGTGGTGATACAAAGCGTAGCCTGCCTAGGAACGAGTTGGCGTTTGCGAGATGCTGCTACTTGTGCCGCCGCTGCTGTTCTTGCTGCGGGAGGCAATACATCTTCCCAGTGGGCTGTCACAGTCATATAGTCCTGAGTCTGCCCTGCTCCACTTGTCCACATGTCCGTGGTTAAGTGGACATTGGGTACAACTGCATTTTTTAGGACACTGGTGACTCTTTTTCTGAGGTCTGTGTACATTTTCGGTATCGCCTGCCTAGAGAAATGGAACCTAGATGGTATTTGGTACCGGGGACACAGTACCTCAATTAAGTCTCTAGTTGCCTCTGAATTAACGGTGGATACCGGAACCACGTTTCTCACTGCCCAGGCTGCCAAGGCCTGAGTTATCCGCTTTGCAGCAGGATGACTACTGTGATATTTCATCTTCCTCGCAAAGGACTGTTGGACAGTCAATTGCTCACTGGAAGTAGTACAAGTGGTCTTCCGACTTCCCCTCTGGGATGACGATCGACTCCCAGCAGCTACAACAGCAGCGCCAGCAGCAGTAGGCGTTACACTCAAGAATGCATCGGAGGAATCCCAGGCAGGAGAGGACTCGTCAGACTTGCCAGTGACATGGCCTGCAGGACTATTGGCTTTCCTGGGGAAGGAGGAAATTGACACTGAGGGAGTTGGTGGTGTGGTTTGCAGGAGCTTGGTTACAAGAGGAAGGGATTTAGTGGTCAGTGGACTGCTTCCGCTGTCACACAAAGTTTTTGAACTTGTCACTGACTTATGATGAATGCGCTGCAGGTGACGTATAAGGGAGGATGTTCCGAGGTGGTTAACGTCCTTACCCCTACTTATTACAGCTTGACAAAGGCAACACACGGCTTGACACCTGTTGTCCGCATTTGTGTTGAAATAATTCCACACCGAAGAGCTGATTTTTTTTTGTATTTTGACCAGGCATGTCAATGGCCATATTCGTCCCACAGACAACAGGTGTCTCCCCGGGTGCCTGACTTAAACAAACCACCTCACCATCAGAATCCTCCTTGTCAATTTCCTCCCCAGCGCCAGCAACACCCATATCCTCATCCTGGTGTACTTCAACAGTGACATCTTCAATTTGACTATCAGGAACTGGACTGCAGGTGCTCCTTCCAGCACTTGCAGGGGGCGTACAAATGGTGGAAGGCGCAAGCTCTTCCCATCCAGTGTTGGGAAGGTCAGGCATCGCAACCGACACAATTGGACTCTCCTTGGGGATTTGTGATTTAGAAGAACGCACAGTTCTTTGCTGTGCTTTTGCCAGCTTAAGTCTTTTCATTTTTCTAGCGAGAGGATGAGTGCTTCCATCCTCATGTGAATCTGAACCACTAGCCATGAACATAGGCCAGGGCCTCAGCCGTTCCTTGCCACTCCGTGTCGTAAATGGCATATTGTCAAGTTTACGCTTCTCATCAGATGCTTTCAATTTTGATTTTTGGGTAATTTTACTGAACTTTTGTTTTTTGGATTTTACATGCTCTCTACTATGACATTGGGCATCGGCCTTGGCAGACGACGTTGATGGCATTTCATCGTCTCGGCCATGACTAGGGGCAGCAGCTTCAGCACGAGGTGGAAGTGGATCTTGATCTTTCCCTATTTTAACTTCCACATTTTTGTTCTCCATTTTTTAATGTGTGGAATTAAATGCCAGTATCAATAGCAGTAACCTACTACTATATATACTGCGCACAACTGAAATGCACCACAGGTATGGATGGATAGTATACTTGATGACACAGAGGTAGGTAGAGCAATGGCCTTCCGTACCGTACTGCTATATACACTGGTGGTCACTGTGTCAGCAAACTGCAAAACTAAAATGCACCACAGGTATAGAATGTAAATGGATAGTATACTTAATGACGACACAGAGGTAGGTACAGCAGTGGCCTTCCGTACCGTACTGCTATAAATAGTATACTGGTGGTCACTGTGTCAGCAAACTGCAAAACTAAAATGCACCACAGGTATAGAATGTAGATGGATAGTATACTTAATGACGACACAGAGGTAGGTACAGCAGTGGCCTTCCATACCGTACTGCTATATATAGTATACTGGTGGTCACTGTGTCAGCAAACTGCAAAACTAAAATGCACCACAGGTATAGAATGTAGATGGATAGTATACTTAATGACGACACAGAGGTAGGTACAGCAGTGGCCTTCCGTACCGTACTGCTATATATAGTATACTGGTGGTCACTGTGTCAGCAAACGGCAAAACTAAAATGCACCACAGGTATAGAATGTAGATGGATAGTATACTTAATGACGACACAGAGGTAGGTACAGCAGTGGCCTTCCGTACCGTACTGCTATATATACTGGTGGTCACTGTGTCAGCAAACTGCACAACTGAAATGCACCACAGGTATAGAATCTAGATGGATAGTATACTTAATGACGACACAGAGGTAGGTACAGCAGTGGCCTACTGTACCGTAATGCTATATATTATATACTGGTGGTCACTAGTCAGCAAAACTCTGCACTGTACTCCTCCTATATAATATTATACTGGTGGTCCCCAGTCCCCACAATAAAGCAGCACACTGAGCACAGATATGGAGTGTTTTTCAGGCAGACAACGTATACTGGTGGTCACTGTCAGCAAAACTCTGCACTGTACTCCTGCTATATAATTCAGCTGCTCCCCAGTCCCCACAATTAAGCAGTGTGAGCACAGATATATGCAGCACACTGAGCACAGATATGGAGCGTTTTTTTCAGGCAGAGAACGGATAACTGGTGGTCACTGATCAGCAAAACTCTGCACTGTACTCCTCCTATATTATACAGCTGCTCCCCAGCCCTCCCCACAATTAAGCAATAATGCACAATCAAGTTCAACAATAACGGAGAGGACGCCAGCCACGTCCTCTCCCTAACATTTCCAATGCACGAGTGAAAATGGCGGCGACGCGCGGCTGCTTATATAGAATCCGAATCTCGCGAGAATCTGACAGCGGAATGATGACGTTCGGGCGCGCTCGGGTTAACCGAGCCATACGGGAAAATCCGAGTATGGCTCGGACCCGTGTAAAAAGGGTGAAGTTCGGGGGGGTTCGGTTTCCGAGAAACCGAACCCGCTCATCACTAATCAAAACAGGGGATGTGTTGGAATTCACCCAGCTGTAATGCTTTCACAATATTTGTGGCATTATCAGAAACCACAAATCCTGAGGAGAGTCCAAGTGGGGTAAGCCATGTTGCTATGACATCCCTCATTTTTCTAAGAGGGTGTCGGCGGTATGCCTCTTGGTGAAGCCGGTGATAGACAGACTAGCATGCCCAGGGCCAGATTGGGATCAAAAACCAGCCTTGGAAATTTATGGAAGCAGCCCTAATAGGGGTGGAGTCTGTTGAGGGGGTGGAGTCTGTCAAGTGGGCAGGATTACTGCTCAGAAGGCCTGATTACATGCAGGTATTCGAAGTGCATGCCTGTGCACAATTTTAGGGGTGTGGCTTCATGGGGAAGGGGCATGGTCACATAATAGTGCCAATTCATATTACACCACACAGTAGTGACGCGTATACACATTGCACCAGGTATAACCTCCTATACACATTGTGCCAGGTAGAGTATGTTATACATATTGCACCAGATAGATCACATTCTACACTTTGTACCAGGTAGAGCACAGTATAAACTTTGCACCAGGCAGAGCACATTATACACATTGCACCAGGTATAAGTCCGGTGAGTGCCGCCACTAACAAATTGCCTATTATATATACATATATTATCACAAAAGAAAAGCAGCGCGACTTGTGGAATGACTACTCCAAAAGTAATTTAGACTATATCTATATGACACTCCCAATTATCATGGGTGTCAGCTGTCCCTTAAATATACAGTAGTGGTGGGTTACTGAGAGGAAATGTATGGTAGTACAGTATAAGGGTTCAAGCAACCAGTGGTGACCTGAGTTAAAGTGCACAAGTTAATAAAAATATATAAAGAATGTATAAAAAATGTACGTATAGGTAAAAATAACAATATTTTATTTTGTTACAATCTCTATATATAAACACAACTAGTATATATATATATATATATATATATACAGGTTGAGTATCCCATATCCATATATTCCAAAATACGGAATATTCCGAAATACAGACTTTTTTGAGTGAGAGTGAGATAGTGAAACCTTTGTTTTTTGATGTCTCAATGTACACAAACTTTGTTTATTACACAAAGTTATTAAAAATATTGTATTAAATGACCTTCAGGCTGTGTGTATAAGGTGTATAGGAAACATAAAGGAATTGTGTGAATGTAGACACACTTTGTTTAATGCACAAAGTTATAAAAAATATTGGCTAAAATGACCTTCAGGCTGTGTGTATAAGGTGTATATATAACATAAATGCATTCTGTGCTTAGATTTAGGTCCCATCACCATGATATCTCACTATTGTATGCAATTATTCCAAAATACGGAAAAATCCCATATCCAAAGTACCTCTGGTCCCAAGCATTTTGGATAAGGGAGACTTAACCTGTATATATATATATATATATAAAGAATGTATCTCTGTGGAGCGCACTTATTGTGATATGATTTGGTGTATTTCTATCTAATTAGTAATTGAATACAATTTAATATAATTGTACTCGGTTGCTAATAAAGAGAGGATGACTTTACAAACACACCCTTTTTCTTCAAAAACACTTTTTTTTATTGCTAAAAATGATTTTAAATTCTCATTTCATTAAAAGAAGTTGATAAACATTTTCACAATGTATTATTGTTCATTATAAATACAATATTGAATTTAAACTTTTCCAAACAATAAAACATGTATTTTCAACCAACGCGTTTCATCTTATAATGACTTCTTCAGGGGTGTTTTTTATGGATAACAGATAATTATTTAATTTGAAATGGCTGTTTTTTAGTAAAAATATGGTCCATATTAAACTGAAAGTCATTTTTAAAAATAACAAGCTTCCATAATTTAGCAGTGTTTGTAGAGCTTCCTATTTGAAACCGCTGATAATTTATATTATTCTTGTAAATGGTTTATCAAACTTTTTATTTATAATCTTCCCACAATTTTTTCATATATCAATAAAAATAAGGATACCAAAGTGAAGTGAATATTATTAGGCCTCTTTTAATTCCCAGCAGCTCTTATATGTGTCCGCATACATAGGGATCCAAAAGTAGAATAATGAAAATACATGTTTTATTGTTTGGAAAAGTTGAAATTCAATATTGTATTTATAATGAACAATAATACATTGTGAAAATGTTTATCAACTTCTTTTAATGAAATGAGAATTTAAAATCATTTTTAGCAATAAATAAAAAATAAGTGTTTTTGAAGAAAAAGGGTGTATTTGTAAAGTCATCCTCTCTTTATCAGCCACCCGAGTACAATTATATTAAATTGTATTCAATTACTAATCAGATAGAAATACAACAAATCATATCACAAGAAGTGCGCTCCACAGAGATACATTCTTTTTCTATTTAATATTGGTCTCTTCCGACGGGGGATCATCTCTGTGTGGAAGCTTGCCCATTAATTAAGGTATAGGATTAAAGAAACTAATACACATTAAAATCACAGTTTTTCCAATTTTAGAGCGCGTTAAGGGATTTTTTAAGTTTTATATATATATATATATATATATATATATATATATATAAATATATATATAATATACTAAGAGAGGAGATATATCTCAGCTAAAATACAAGTATAAAAATTCGGGATAAAATTCAGGAGAATCTTAACTTAGTTGGCAGGAGGTCACAGAGGGAGAGCCCAATGCGTTTCATCTTGTAGATTTCTTCAAGGGGTAATGGCAAGCTGGGACAGCTTGTTGGTGCAGTGCACAGTACAAACAAATAATACAAAACATTTTTTATTTTTTTATCAATAATATGGAGTTACACTGTGATTGCAGAGGGTGGGCCTATGTAGTCAGTGCAGTACCACTGTGATGGATTTAGGGGACTTAATAAAGTGACAGCACCACAGCCCCTTAGATGGACAGTGACAGCACCACAACCCCCTAACTGGACACACTGACTGATAGCCCTTTAGATGTACTCTCTGACAGCCCCTTAGATGTATGCAAGTGACAGCCCCTTAGACGTACACTACACACTGACTGACAGCCCCTTAGATGTACACAAGTGACAGCTCCTTTGATGGACACTGACTGACAGCCATGGGCCCTTAAATGGACTCTCAGACTGACAGCCCAACATCGCAGAGCACTGTGCAGCACGGCAGCGTGCAGTAAAATGGTGCTGAGTCCTGGCCATGGCGCCTTACATACTGTACATTCCGAGTACCATGAGAATCCGATGCGGGGCGATGCCGTTCGGCCTTGCTCTGACATTCCGAGCCTGGCGGGAAGTCCCTGAGCAAGGCTCGGACACAGCTCGGATCACACTGTCCAGAGCGGTCCAGATTCAAGGTATTCCGGACTATTCATCTCTAATTTAGGCCCTCAGTCATCCCAGCTGCTTCTGCTTCTCAGCTGGCCATATTCCAAATATTGCTTTCATTTTTTAGTAGCACTGGTCTTTTTAAGCATATTTAAGATTATTTGGTGTCATTAAAAAACAACAACAATCTATTATATTTCAACCTCCTCACCTGAGAGGTGGTTGTATTTTTCAGTTTACCTGCATTTCACTGTCATATGATGCATAGATGCAAGCTTAATGACTTGAAAACATGAGTGGCCTTGAATTTGGATTGCAAGCTTCATGGTTTTAATCAAAATACTGTATGAACTGTTGCTTCATTCTTTACTTTTGCTAGATGCTGTACATACAGATTTAAAGTAGTCAGGATAAGATTTGACAACAATTGTGTTTATGTTTTGTATCATTATATTGCAATTGCATTGCTAGGCAACTAATGTTATTTCTTCTCTATTTTGTATGCGACCAGGGTTTCGAAAATCACAGTCCTGATCCTGTAGCATTCAGCTACTTCTTTTAGCTTGTTCTGATTCCTAGCAGACATCTACCATTACTTCTAAGTGCTATTGAACTATTCATATATGTACAGTATAAGGTTCCATATACTGTATCCTAGAGATGAGCGCCGGAAATTTTTCGGGTTTTGTGTTTTGGTTTTGGGTTCGTTCCGCGGCCGTGTTTTGGGTTCGACCGCGTTTTGGCAAAACCTAACCGAATTTTTTTTGTCGGATTCGGGTGTGTTTTGGATTCGGGTGTTTTTTTCCAAAAACCTAAAAAACAGCTTAAATCATAGAATTTGGGGGTCATTTTGATCCCAAAGTATTATTAACCTCAAAAACCATCATTTCCACTCATTTTCAGTCTATTCTGAATACCTCACACCTCACAATATTATTTTTAGTCCTAAAATTTGCACCGAGGTCGCTGGATGACTAAGCTAAGCGACCCTAGTGGCCGACACAAACACCTGGCCCATCTAGGAGTGGCACTGCAGTGTCACGCAGGATGTCCCTTCCAAAAAACCCTCCCCAAACAGCACATGACGCAAAGAAAAAAAGAGGCGCAATGAGGTAGCTGTGTGAGTAAGATAAGCGACCCTAGTGGCCGACACAAACACCGGGCCCATCTAGGAGTGGCACTGCAGTGTCACGCAGGATGTCCCTTCCAAAAAACCCTCCCCAAACAGCACATGACGCAAAGAAAAAAAGAGGCGCAATGAGGTAGCTGTGTGAGTAAGATAAGCGACCCTAGTGGCCGACACAAACACCGGGCCCATCTAGGAGTGGCACTGCAGTGTCACGCAGGATGTCCCTTCAAAAAAACCCTCCCCAAACAGCACATGACGCAAAGAAAAAAAGAGGCGCAATGAGGTAGCTGTGTGAGTAAGATAAGCGACCCTAGTGGCCGACACAAACACCGGGCCCATCTAGGAGTGGCACTGCAGTGTCACGCAGGATGTCCCTTCCAAAAAACCCTCCCCAAACAGCACATGACGCAAAGAAAAAAAGAGGCGCAATGAGGTAGCTGTGTGAGTAAGATAAGCGACCCTAGTGGCCGACACAAACACCGGGCCCATCTAGGAGTGGCACTGCAGTGTCACGCAGGATGGCCCTTCCAAAAAACCCTCCCCAAACAGCACATGACGCAAAGAAAAATTAAAGAAAAAAGAGGTGCAAGATGGAATTGTCCTTGGGCCCTCCCACCCACCCTTATGTTGTATAAACAGGACATGCACACTTTAACCAACCCATCATTTCAGTGACAGGGTCTGCCACACGACTGTGACTGATATGACGGGTTGGTTTGGACCCCCACCAAAAAAGAAGCAATTAATCTCTCCTTGCACAAACTGGCTCTACAGAGGCAAGATGTCCACCTCATCATCATCCTCCGATATATCACCGTGTACATCCCCCTCCTCACAGATTATCAATTCGTCCCCACTGGAATCCACCATCTCAGCTCCCTGTGTACTTTGTGGAGGCAATTGCTGCTGGTCAATGTCTCCGCGGAGGAATTGATTATAATTCATTTTAATGAACATCATCTTCTCCACATTTTCTGGATGTAACCTCGTACGCCGATTGCTGACAAGGTGAGCGGCGGCACTAAACACTCTTTCGGAGTACACACTTGTGGGAGGGCAACTTAGGTAGAATAAAGCCAGTTTGTGCAAGGGCCTCCAAATTGCCTCTTTTTCCTGCCAGTATAAGTACGGACTGTGTGACGTGCCTACTTGGATGCGGTCACTCATATAATCCTTCACCATTCTTTCAATGTTGAGAGAATCATATGCAGTGACAGTAGACGACATGTCCGTAATCGTTGTCAGGTCCTTCAGTCCGGACCAGATGTCAGCATCAGCAGTCGCTCCAGACTGCCCTGCATCACCGCCAGCGGGTGGGCTCGGAATTCTGAGCCTTTTCCTCGCACCCCCAGTTGCGGGAGAATGTGAAGGAGGAGATGTTGACAGGTCGCGTTCCGCTTGACTTGACAATTTTCTCACCAGCAGGTCTTTCAACCCCAGCAGACTTGTGTCTGCCAGAAAGAGAGATCCAAGGTAGGCTTTAAATCTAGGATCGAGCACGGTGGCCAAAATGTAGTGCTCTGATTTCAACAGATTGACCACCCGTGAATCCTTGTTAAGCGAATTAAGGGCTCCATCCACAAGTCCCACATGCCTAGCGGAATCGCTCCGTGTTAGCTCCTCCTTCAATGTCTCCAGCTTCTTCTGCAAAAGCCTGATGAGGGGAATGACCTGACTCAGGCTGGCAGTGTCTGAACTGTTTTCACGTGTGGCAAGTTCAAAGGGCATCAGAACCTTGCACAACGTTGAAATCATTCTCCACTGCGCTTGAGACAGGTGCATTCCACCTCCTATATCGTGCTCAATTGTATAGGCTTGAATGGCCTTTTGCTGCTCCTCCAACCTCTGAAGCATATAGAGGGTTGAATTCCACCTCGTTACCACTTCTTGCTTCAGATGATGGCAGGGCAGGTTCAGTAGTTTTTGGTGGTGCTCCAGTCTTCTGTACGTGGTGCCTGTACGCCGAAAGTGTCCCGCAATTCTTCTGGCCACCGACAGCATCTCTTGCACGCCCCTGTCATTTTTTAAAAAATTCTGCACCACCAAATTCAAGGTATGTGCAAAACATGGGACGTGCTGGAATTTGCCCATATTTAATGCACACACAATATTGCTGGCGTTGTCCGATGCCACAAATCCACAGGAGAGTCCAATTGGGGTAAGCCATTCCGCGATGATCTTCCTCAGTTGCCGTAAGAGGTTTTCAGCTGTGTGCGTATTCTGGAAACCGGTGATACAAAGCGTAGCCTGCCTAGGAAAGAGTTGGCGTTTGCGAGATGCTGCTACTGGTGCCGCCGCTGCTGTTCTTGCGGCGGGAGTCCATACATCTACCCAGTGGGCTGTCACAGTCATATAGTCCTGACCCTGCCCTGCTCCACTTGTCCACATGTCCGTGGTTAAGTGGACATTGGGTACAACTGCATTTTTTAGGACACTGGTGAGTCTTTTTCTGACGTCCGTGTACATTCTCGGTATCGCCTGCCTAGAGAAGTGGAACCTAGATGGTATTTGGTAACGGGAGCACACTGCCTCAATAAATTGTCTAGTTCCCTGTGAACTAACGGCGGATACCGGACGCACGTCTAACACCAACATAGTTGTCAAGGCCTCAGTTATCCGCTTTGCAGCAGGATGACTGCTGTGATATTTCATCTTCCTCGCAAAGGACTGTTGAACAGTCAATTGCTTACTGGAAGTAGTACAAGTGGGCTTACGACTTCCCCTCTGGGATGACCATCGACTCCCAGCAGCAACAACAGCAGCGCCAGCAGCAGTAGGCGTTACATGCAAGGATGCATCGGAGGAATCCCAGGCAGGAGAGGAATCATCAGAATTGCCAGTGACATGGCCTGCAGGACTATTGGCATTCCTGGGGAAGGAGGAAATCGACACTGAGGGAGTTGGTGGTGTGGTTTGCGTGAGCTTGGTTACAAGAGGAAGGGATTTACTGGTCAGTGGACTGCTTCCGCTGTCGCCCAAAGTTTTTGAACTTGTCACTGACTTATTATGAATGCGCTGCAGGTGACGTATAAGGTAGGATGTTCCGAGGTGGTTAACGTCCTTACCCCTACTTATTACAGCTTGACAAAGGCAACACACGGCTTGACACCTGTTGTCCGCATTTCTGTTGAAATACTTCCACACCGAAGAGCTGATTTTTTTGGTATTTTCACCAGGCATGTCAGTGGCCATATTCCTCCCACGGACAACAGGTGTCTCCCCGGGTGCCTGACTTAAACAAACCACCTCACCATCAGAATCCTCCTGGTCAATTTCCTCCCCAGCGCCAGCAACACCCATATCCTCCTCATCCTGGTGTACTTCAACACTGACATCTTCAATCTGACTATCAGGAACTGGACTGCGGGTGCTCCTTCCAGCACTTGCAGGGGGCGTGCAAATGGTGGAAGGCGCATGCTCTTCACGTCCAGTTTTGGGAAGGTCAGGCATCGCAACCGACACAATTGGACTCTCCTTGTGGATTTGGGATTTCGAAGAACGCACAGTTCTTTGCGGTGCTACTGCTTTTGCCAGCTTGAGTCTTTTTATTTTTCTAGCGAGAGACTGAGTGCTTCCATCCTCATGTGAAGCTGAACCACTAGCCATGAACATAGGCCAGGGCCTCAGCCGTTCCTTGCCACTCCGTTTGGTAAATGGCATATTGGCAAGTTTACGCTTCTCCTCCGACAATTTTATTTTAGGTTTTGGAGTCCTTTTTTTACTGATATTTGGTGTTTTGGATTTGACATGCTCTGTACTATGCCATTGGGCATCGGCCTTGGCAGACGACGTTGCTGGCATTTCATCGTCTCGGCCATGACTAGTGGCAGCAGCTTCAGCACGAGGTGGAAGTGGATCTTGATCTTTCCCTAATTTTGGAACCTCAACATTTTTGTTCTCCATATTTTAATAGGCACAACTAAAAGGCACCTCAGGTAAACAATGGAGATGGATGGATACTAGTATACAATTATGGATGGACTGCCGAGTGCCGACACAGAGGTAGATACAGCCGTGGACTACCGTACTGTACTGTGTCTGCTGCTAATATAGACTGGATGATAATGAGATGTAGTATGTATAAAGAAGAAAGAAAAAAAAAACCACGGGTAGGTGGTATACAATTATGGATGGACTGCCGAGTGCCGACACAGAGGTAGCTACAGCCGTGGACTACCGTACTGTACTGTGTCTGCTGCTAATATAGACTGGATGATAATGAGATGTAGTATGTATAAAGAAGAAAGAAAAAAAAAACCACGGGTAGGTGGTATACAATTATGGATGGACTGCCGAGTGCCGACACAGAGGTAGCTACAGCCGTGGACTACCGTACTGTGTCTGCTGCTAATATAGACTGGATGATAATGAGATGTAGTATGTATAAAGAAGAAAGAAAAAAAAAACCACGGGTAGGTGGTATACAATTATGGATGGACTGCCGAGTGCCGACACAGAGGTAGCTACAGCCGTGGACTACCGTACTGTACTGTGTCTGCTGCTAATATAGACTGGATGATATTGAGATGTAGTATGTATAAAGAAGAAAGAAAAGAAAAAACCACGGGTAGGTGGTATACAATTATGGATGGACTGCCGAGTGCCGACACAGAGGTAGCTACAGCCGTGGACTACCGTACTGTACTGTGTCTGCTGCTAATATAGACTGGATGATAATGAGATGTAGTATGTATAAAGAAGAAAGAAAAAAAAAACCACGGGTAGGTGGTATACAATTATGGATGGACTGCCGAGTGCCGACACAGAGGTAGCTACAGCCGTGGACTACCGTACTGTGTCTGCTGCTAATATAGACTGGATGATAATGAGATGTAGTATGTAATGTATAAAGAAGAAAGAAAAAAAAAGCCACGGGTAGGTGGTATACAATTATGGATGGACTGCCGAGTGCCGACACAGAGGTAGCTACAGCCGTGGACTACCGTACTGCATCTGCTGCTAATATAGACTGGATGATAATGAGATGTAGTATGTATAAAGAAGAAAGAAAAAAAAAAACACGGGTAGGTGGTATACAATTATGGATGGACTGCCGAGTGCCGACACAGAGGTAGCTACAGCCGTGGACTACCGTACTGTACTGTGTCTGCTGCTAATATAGACTGGATGATAATGAGATGTAGTATGTATAAAGAAGAAAGAAAAAAAAAACCACGGGTAGGTGGTATACAATTATGGATGGACTGCCGAGTGCCGACACAGAGGTAGCTACAGCCGTGAACTACCGTACTGTGTCTGCTGCTAGTATAGACTGGATGATAAATAATGATATAAAAAATATATATATATCACTACTGCAGCCGGACAGGTATATATTATATAATGACGGACCTGCTGGACACTGTCTGTCAGCAGAATGAGTTTTTTAATTTTTATAGAATAAAAAAACACCACACAAGTCACACGACGAGTGTACTTTTTCAGGCAGACAATCACAATATACTATACTGGTGGTCAGTGTGGTCAGGTCACTGGTCACAGTGGTCAGTGGTCAGTCACACTGGCAGTGGCACTCTGGCAGCAAAAGTGTGCACTGTTTAATATGTACTCCTGGCTCCTGCTATAACCTATAACTGCTCCCCAGTCTCCCCCACAATTAAGCTGTGTGAGCACAGTCAGATATTATACATAGATGATGCAGCACACTGGGCCGAGCACAGATATGGTATGTGAGTGTGACTGAGTCACTGTGTATCGTTTTTTTCAGGCAGAGAACAAGAACAGAACGGATTATTAAATAATAATAAATTATAAAACTGCACTGGTGGTCAGGTCACTGGTCATCAGTCACTAGTATAACTCCTCCTAAGCTCCAGTAAGTAAATGAAGTGTCTCACTCTCACTCTCCTATCTATTTTAATTTCTAAACGGAGAGGACGCCAGCCACGTCCTCTCCCTATCAATCTCAATGCACGTGTGAAAATGGCCGCGACGCGCGGCTCCTTATATAGAATCCGAGTCTCGCGATAGAATCCGAGCCTCGCGAGAATCCGACAGCGTGATGATGACGTTCGGGCGCGCTCGGGTTAACCGAGCAAGGCGGGAAGATCCGAGTCGCTCGGACCCGTGTAAAAAAACATGAAGTTCGGGCGGGTTCGGATTCAGAGAAACCGAACCCGCTCATCTCTACTGTATCCATCTTGAAATATAGGTGGTCATTCCGAGTTGTTCGCTCGCTAGCAGTTTTTAGCAGACGTGCAAGTGCTATGCCGCCTCCCACTGGGAGTGTATTTTAGCTTAGCAGAAGTGCAAACGAAAGGAGCGGCTACAAAATAAATTTGTGCAGTTTCAGAGTAGCTTCAGACCTACTCACCGCTTGCGATGACTTCAGACTAATCAGTTCCTGTTTTGACGTCACAAACACGCTCTGCGTTCGCCCTGGCATGCCTGCATTTTCCCTGGCATGCCTGCATTTTTTCAAACACTCCCTGAAAACGGTCAGTTGACACCCAGAAACGCCCCCTTCACGTCAATCACTCTGCGGTCAGCAGTGCGACTGAAAAGCTTCGCTAGACCCTGTGTGAAACTACATAGGCCATTGTAAAAGTACGTCACGTGTGCGCATTGCACTGCATATGCATGCGCCGAAGTGCAGTTTTTTTGCCTGATCGCTGTGCAGCGAATGAAAGCAGCTAGCGATCAACTCGATAGGACCTTATTTAGTAAGGATTGCAAAATTGGCAAATAGCAATCTGGATGATTATCGAACGACAGCGCGTGCGCGAGTAATAATAGGGACAGAAAATGCATACACATCGTGATCGCAATGCAGACGCTGTTTGACTGACAGGAAGCTGGCTATCTGGGCGGAAACCTGCCATCTTCTGGGTGTGTCTGAAAAAACACAGGTGTACCCAGGCATTTTTTAAGGAGGGCCTCTGATCTCAGCAATGACCAATTTTAGCCTCTTGTATCGCAAAAATTGAGGACAACCTCGCCTGGAGCAGATAGGAATAATCTTCGATGTTCTGGTAATTGTGTAAGGTTCTGCAAATAGCTGCATATTGTGATGTATTAGCAATTTCTGCAATGGACATTTTTTCTCTATTTCTGGGCGGCAACTGTTTGATCGCAGTATCTGCTTTTTTGCAGAAATTGCAATCCTTACTGAATAAGGTCCACAGTCTGTATTGTAAACCAACAATTTTAGGAAAGAATTTGGTCAAGCTGACTATGCTGGTGTGTTGTATGTGGCCAGACAATGTCAAATTGTGTCTAAGGGGGAGAGGATGGCACAGATTTAGCATGTGTTTGAATTAGTGTTTGAGAGTATTGGCAGGCTCGGACTGGCCCACAGGGGTACAGGTGAAACCACCGGTGGGCCCTACTGCCTGGGGGCCCACCTCCTGCTTTAAAGATCAGGTTCCAGACTGTGCACTTGAATTATACATTATACATATGTTACATTATACTGGACTATGGTGTATGTTCTACAGTACATTACTGTTATTAATCTGGTATATTATCATGCATGCAGCAGCTGAATTTACTGTATATATATATATAAAGGGGCCCAGACATTGCACTCTCTAATGGTTAGTCAAACCAATGAGGGGGCAGGCCACACCCCCTCTGCAGACTGACCACACCCCTAACATAGGCCCATACCATTGCATCCCCAGTCCGACACTAGGTATGGGTGGGGGTATGTAGTGAACATAGCTTACCACAGTAGGTCAGTATTCATTATGTTGATACCAGAATGCTAACAGTTGTGATGATCACATGGTTAAAATGACTAACATATCGACATCTGGAAAATATCAACGTTGGACAGAAAGTCAACTTGTGAAATGTTGACATAGTGAAGATGTTAACAGGAGCATTAGGTTTAGGATTAGACAGGTTTAGGGGTTACTGTTAGTTTAGGGGTTAGACTTAGGGAGGTTATCGGTTACAATTAGGGTTAAGGTTACCTGTAAAAGACAATGGGTCAAATACAGACCTGATAGGTGCTGTGCACAGCAGCTGATCAGGTCTGAACTGCGCATGCAGACAGCTGATGGCTGTCTCAGCCCTGTGATCGCCTCTGACTCATTGACAGGCAGAGGCGGTCGCTGGGCGGGAGGGGGCGGGCCGCCGGTGTTTGGCCGCCATTTGGCCGCCGTTTAAGGGGTATGGTTCGAGCAACGCTGGCGTGACCAGACTGTTGGGGGGGGTGGGCCACAGTGACTGCGTTATGTCACACGCAGCCGCTGCGACCCTCACAGCGATGAGTAGCTCCTGCCAGCGAGTAGGAGCTGCGCTGGTAGGGAGCTACTCCTAAAGTACAAAAGCATCGCTGCTGTGCAATGCTTTTGTACTTGTGCAGGGTGGTTGGGCCTGACATGCGGGGCGGACTAGCCCTGTGCTGGGCGTCCCCCCGCATGTCTGAGTGACTGATCGTAGATGTGCTAAATTTAGCACATCTATGATCAGGTTTGAATTAGGCCCAATATCCACTTCCTGACCATGTCAACATTTCATTAGTGTCGACATGCTTAATGTCAATGTGGGGAATGTCAACATGATGAACATGTCTACTTGTTTACTGTTAAATAAAATACCAGAACCATGGGTGGGTATAGGAGTTCAATCTGTGAATAATTGCATAAAGATAGCATTTGTGAATCATAATGGCACAGATACTACTGCACTATATTTAATAATAATAATTATAATGATAATAATAATAATAATAATAATAATAATAATAATAATAATAATAATAATGTTACCATTAAAAAATGCTTATTTATCTGCAATTAAATTATTATTATTTTCTGTTTTATTTAAATTTCCTTTTTGTTTTCATCCTAGCAAAGTTTGATGGAAAATGGACTAAAAAATTATTTCTCACAACTCTTAAACTATTTGCCGTCTAAATTTGTAAAGATATTCTATTAATGATATGGTAATCGAGTTGTCACTGTCCACTTATTATTTAGTTCATTTAAAAATGTTCTCTCTCTTTATGGAATTACAATTGATGACATTTACAGCTCCCGGAACCTCAAAAGCACTTGACCACATATAGAGACATGAAGGATATGTTGAGTTATAATTTCTTTCATTTCAACAAAAAAAAAAGAAAAAAGAAAATGAAAGATGAGTAGATGAAATGTTAGGCTATTATTCTTGAGTATAATGGACTTTGCTGCTTCACATATTTGGATAAGTACCCCCTGGAATCCATAGTCTTTAGATCAAAGGCACAGTTCTCTAGGAAGAAGATGTGTTGATACATTACTTATTTAAAACTTATTTTTTAACTAAGGTACAGTCAGTAAATAATGTAGTATGTCAATAAAAGAAAGCTTCGGTTCTTCTGTAATGCTCTATTTAATAGAACAGTAACATATCAAAAAACATATTTTCTAAGTAGTATTGTCACAAATTATTGATTATTTACCAATCATACAGGTTGTGTCAAATGATTTAAAGGATTTCTAGACAGATTCCATTTTTAATGATGATATTGCAACCTTCTCCATAGGGGTTCTGTCAGCAGGAAGCCTATTTAGTCATCTTGTAGAGCTTTTTCAACATAGCAAGAAGTTCAAGTAATCTCTTTGTTCAAGATCCAAGAAGAGGCATGTACAGTACAATACTATATATATAGTAAATAATATATTTTTTTGTAGGGGGCGATATACAGATGGAGCCATGCTCATTGAGGTGCCATCAAAGGGAGTAAGGAGTATAAGATAGTGTAAGTAAGAAAAAGAAAGGCACATGAGACCGCCAGTCACACATACCTAACCCGAAAAAAGAAGGCCCTGCTCTTGCAAGCTTAAAATTTACATACCATAATAATTATAATATATTTTACTCAAATAGTGGTTGCATTAGATCGCACAGTTGAAGGGTTCATTAAATATTTAGTGGCTACTTATACTTAAAAATATGAATTTCCCTTTCAGTAAATTAACGGAAGATTATCTATAATACAACATGTTTCTCTGTTCTGAACTGACATCAGAAAGTCTGCTGAATACAGCTATTCCATGAGAGCAGGTAAATTAGATTTTGTATTTTACTTATCTTACTAACTGTAACTCTACTCAAAAATAACATTTTACATTTAGGTTAAAATTAGCCTTTACATTTTTCCATGACTAGATAAAAATATTATTTTTCCATTTTCATGTCTAATATGAAAATGGGAAAAACTGCAGGTCACAAGCAGAGAGAAGGGAAGAAGAGCCTGGAGAGCCATTGCTGGGCAGCACACTTACATTTTTTTTGTGTAGATACAGCGGCATGACATCATGAACTGGCAAGTTCCGCCACTGATGTCATCCTGAGATAGCGAACAGCCTCTGATAATCTTCACACGCTGCCATTTACATAGCAGCTTGGGCAGCAGAGAGAACTTTTCCAATCCCCCCTACTCACCACCCTGCTGTGTACTCACCTCCTGCTCTGTCTTCTTCATTGGAACTCAGGCGGTCATTCTGACCCGTTTGCTCACTGCTTTTTATCGCAGCCGAGCGAACAGGTTTCTACTGCGCATGTGCCAGCGTCATAGAACGCCGCGGCATGCCAGATGGCCGAAGGCCTGTTAATCAGGCAGAGGCGGTCGCTGGGTGAGAGGGGGCGGAACAGCGGCGTTTGGCCGCCGCTTCGTGGGAGCAGTCTGGCCAATGCAGGCATGGTCGGACCGAACGGGGGGCGGGCAGCAGCAGCTGCGTGACGCCACACGTCACGGGAGAGTTTGAGTGGTGCAGCATGTGATAAATCTTGGAGGTAGGAGTGGGAGGAAGTGTTTTGCCTATGATCATTTTATGTCTATGATTGGTGAAACAAGAATCATTAGAAATATACCACACTTATTCAGAGTGCATATAAAATTTGCATGTATAAAATTGCATTGTGAATGCACTTTTTATTAAAATGAATATTCCCAATGCAATTCTTATTGGCAAAACACAACAGTAATATTTTTACATTTACCAAGTGAATCTCATGCTTCTATTTGATCAAACAAAATACCAGAATAGCTCCCGGCATCTATACTTCTCTTTAGATATACTATAGCTAAACACAATGCCTTGAAATGTTTTCATATACAGATGTGTCCACAAATACCTAACGTATTCATGGTATATGGTGCAAGGTGTCTGGCTCAACTGTGATGCTCAGACATGGGCAGCTTAGAAAAGATTTCACTTAATTATGTATCTTAGTCACATCACAGCTGCCTACAAATGGTTCACAGTGTACGAGAGTTCTAGATTGCAACTTTTTTCAAAAAGGAATAAATACAACCCATGTACAAAGTTGCAGATCCAAGATAGGGCATAATTCAGACCTGATCGTAGCCCTACAATCAGGCACACTGACATGCGGGGAGACGCCCAGCACAGGGCTAATATACCCCCCATGTCCCCATGTCAGCCTTCCCCCCGCAGAAGTACAAAAGCATTGCACAGCGGCGATGCTTTTGCACTTCAGGAGTAGCTCCCAGCCAGCGCAACTTTTGCGTGCTGGCCGGGAGCTACTCATTGCTTCCACGGGTCGCAGCGGCTGCGTGTGATGACACGTAGACGCTTTGGCCCGCCCCCGCACGGCCAGGCCATGCCTGCATTGGCCGGACGGTGCCCACAAAATGGCGGACAAATGCCACCGTGCCGCCACCTCCCGCCCAGCGACCGCCTCTGCCTGATTGAGCCTTCAGCTGTCAGCCATGCACCGTGCACCGCGGTGCTGGCACACTGCGGCGTCGGCACATGAGCACTTCTGACCTGATCGCTGCGCTGCAATGAACGACAGTGTGCGATCAGGTCAGAATGACCCCCATAATGTATAGCAGTGAGAGGAAAAGCTGTGCCACTCGTATTAAAACCATTTTTTTTTTAAAAATTGCAACTTAGGGCTCTATTTACTAAGCCTTGTGTGGAGATAAAGTGCATGGAGATAAAGTTCCAGCAAACCAGATCCCAACTGCCATGTCACAGGCTGGGTTTGAAAAATAACAGGAGCTCATTGGCTGGTAGTTTATCTCCGTCTACTTTATCTCCACACATGGCTTAGTAAATAGACCCCTGAGTCACACACAGATGTTTAAATACTGCAAGCCCCAGGTTAAGCTAGTAATATAGTTTTGTCGCTTCTCATAGGTTTTAACAGTGCGAATAGGATGCAACCTTTGAAAAAAAAGATTAGTTGCAAGGACCACATAGAGCAGCAGTTTATGAGAACAAATCTGTACAGTGGGCCTTATTCAGGTTGGATCATTGGGTGATTAGTGAAGCATTAGCCACCCAGTGGTGGAGATGTGTATTGCATGCTGAGTGTCTAATCGCGCCTCAACGCGCCTGTCCGTGATTAAACTCAGCAACCTAAGCTATTGCCTAGGCATGACTAAACCTATCTACATTATGCCGGCTATCAGGATCCTGACGCCGAGCATACTGGTGTTGAGTGCTAGGATCCCGACAGCCAGCATATCTAATGCTTCCTGGATCGTTGGTGCGACGCAATCATATATTCCAGAAATTCCAGCCGGTGTGTACTTGCAGGATCTGTTCTGCATGTGTGTGGCCCGGGAGATGAAATCACATTGATATGAACACCTCTGCCTGATTGACAGGCAGATGCATTTGCGAGGCATCTGTGCGCTGGTTGGTGCGGTGACATGGTATTGCGGGGGCGTGCCGGCATAGGTATTGCGGGGCGTGCCGACAGTCAGGTCTGGGCCTTTTTATACAGACAGGGAGCTACCCTTGTTTTGCAGGGTCTGCGATGCGAGTGCAATTGAATTGCAATGGCATCACTGGCAGCCATTAGCATGCTGGGTGGCCTTGTCCTTTGCTGGATGGCTCCCAACATGCGAATCTAGCCAGATGCAGTTTTGCTAAATAAACTGATGCTGAATAAGGACCAGTATTCTTTTATGTCCTAGGTTTCTCAGCTAAAGACTATGCCATTATCTAAAATAATGACACATACATGACACATTTTTTTTAGTCTGTCCGTCTGACCATTGGTCACCATCTGTGTGTACACTATGCAGTACAGGACTGTATATTAACATTACAGTCATCACTGACCATTTGCCAGAGCTTGTACTGTAGATCAATCTGCCGCTATTCAAACTAAAGTACTGGATTAGTGAAGCATTGGCCACCCAGTGGTGAAGATGTGTATTGCATGCTGAGTATCTAGTTGCGCCTCAACACGCCTGTCCGTGATTAAACTCAGCAACCTAAGCTATCGCCTAGGCATGACTAAAACCTCCGTCTAGGCGCAGAAACAGTCAAGATAACGGAGGACCTATCTGTACGCAAATACTGCCAGTGAAGAGTGTCAGTTTAATTTACTTATAAAATGAATGTCGATAAAATGGGGGTAGTATGGTGTGAAGAAAGAACAGTTTACCAGCAGCATAACTATCTGTCAAAATCTATACACCAAGCCTAGATGGGGGTCTTCTGCTCTCACAGCGTACACCACTTGTGGTATACAACTCTCTTCCAATGACACAAATCCATAAGCTGCCTTGGACAGGTGTTGTCTCTGACCTTTGTAGGGTAGAATCATCCTAACCTGTGTTGGAGAGCACCTCAAGTTCTAATATCAAGATGGTCACTGCAGCTATTGTTTCCTGTAAAACACACTTAAGCCTTCAACTAGGGAGGGAGTGCAGGGATGACAAACAGGCAAGAGGAACTAAAAGGTTCTACAAGGCATCAAGTGACTCTAAACACACCCCAAATTCCAGTTCTCAGCAAACTAACCAATAAAGCAGCCAAAGATAATAACACAGATTATTATTAACACTGTATTTCCAGTGTTTGCTGACCCATACCACTGTATGTGTTTAAAAGCCCACCAGGAATCTTAAATGCCTTATGTCACTCTTCAGATACAAATTTGGGGTCTATGTACTAAGCCTTGGCCGCAGATATAATGACTGAGATAAAGAACCAACCAATCAGCCAATAACTCCCATGTTACAGGCTGTGTGTTTGGCACTTTTTCTCCATCCACTTTATATCTGTCCAATGCTTAGTACATAGAACCATTTGAGTTTTATCTGAGAAGCCATTTAGGTGCTCAGTTAGACATTTGAGCTATGGATTCCAGAGGTGGAGAAAGATAGGAAGCACAGGATGAGCCTGTGTATTGCTTTGCTGGGGATAATTAGGAAATGTTTTCTACTGCATATATTGATGTACTGCATATGTAAAGTACTATAAAAAAATATTGCATAAAAGAAAATCTATTCTTATGTTTTATACAATAGAGTTTTAAAAATGTTTGTATATGTACCTGTCAATGATATCAGAAGCTTACTCATTGAAGGTATCTTGAATTTTAGTTTTCCTTTAAAGTATGAATGTTTTGAAAAGATTCTGGCACTTTTCTTTATAACAAGGTTCACAGTAAGAGAAGCAACTGCAGTGAGATATTTATTGAAGCTTGGAACCAGAAGCAGAATTCATGGAGGCATATCTCTGGTGATATATGTACGCTAGGAGGGTGAGAAGCTTCTTAGATAATTGGGTAACCTGGGAATCTAAATGGATGACAAAAAAAAATCTATCTAGATGAGATTGTAGATGAAGTTGAAGAGTCATGGTACATTAGTGTAATGTGTATTTATGAAGCAGAGAAATGTACAGTAGTAGTATATATCTTTACATATAATAAAATTGTAAGGCTTGTGTTTGTACATACTGTAGCAATTTTTTTTCCAGAAATGTACTTATAGGGACTGTTTATGAACTGTGGAAATGAAAAAAAAAAATATTGAATTTTTGTCAGTCTGTTCATTCATTCCAACATCACACAAAAATTACTTGATGAATTTGGATTGTGTTTTCACTTTTGTATAGCTTAGTGACCTAGAAAGAAACTGAAGTATGTATGATCTCTATGCAGTGCTGAAAATAGGGTGGTATGGGGTGGCACAGAGTACTATTAAGAAATATGGTGCTGGTACTCAGTACCACCAGCCCACCACTCGGGCATAATTTATAAGGAGTATTTTTGTGTGTGTGATATAAAATAGTGTCAGTGGCATAACTCTGTGTGACATAATATGTAATAGGCATTACAATGTGTGGTATAATATGTAAGGCAGTACAGTGTGTGGCATAATGTGTAATAAGCATTATGGTGTGTGGCATAATGTGTAATGGGCATCACTGTGTTTGGCATAATGTGTAAAGGGCATTACAATGTGTGGTATAATGTGTCCATGCCCCTTTTGTCATGTAGCCACTCTAGTTTTGTGTGACCATGCCCCCTCATGACATTTGACCACACCCATTTTTACTATCAGTACCACTAAGAAAAAATTTCTACTTGCACCACTGTCTCTTTGTGACATCAGGGAGAGGAGCAATAAATTAAAAGCTAGGCGCTTGACACTCAGTGTGTGCAGTGCGTAGGCTCCACAAGTTCAAAATTACATTATGTATGCAAATGAAGTAATTTGGTGCTTCAGTCACGCTTCTGTGGTATTTGACTCTACCCAAGTTATGCAACTGAACCTGACTTTAAGTGACTGCTCTGCAGGGGAACCTAATTGAGGCAGAAATTCTAACAGAATGTGGTGCAGTGGAGACTGTGTGTTTATACCACGTATACCTCTTATCCCCAACAATCTCCCTTTTTTGTTCAAGGATCTGCAGTTTCCTGTAAGCATCAGGCATAGATCTCAGGACCAGCTGCTTCTCCCATGGCCAGTTTTACGTAGTTTGCTTAAGAGTTAGTAGCCCCAACCATCTTTTTTTGTGTTATTCCCTGAAAAAAACTGCAAATATTGTTTACAAAGAAATGTTGTGATCAATGTGTACAAAATAAAATATGCATCACAATATTACATGGAGCTACTGTCTTGTACAACCACAAGAGAGAAGCCAAGGATATATGTTAATGCTTTCAAAAATAGAAGTGTTAATAGTTATTTTTATCAATTGACAAAATGTAAAGTGAAAGAACAGAAGAGAAATCTGAATCAAATCAATATTTGGTGTGATCACCTTTTGCCTTCAAAATAGAATCAATTCTTCTAGGTAAACTTGCAAAGTTTTTGAAGGAACTCAGCAGGGAGGTTGTTCCAAACATCTTGGAAAACTTACCACAGATCTCTGTGGATGTAGGCTTGCTCAAATCCTTCTGTCTCTTTATGTAATCCCAGACAGACTCAATGATGCTGAGATCAGCGCTCTGTGGGGGTCATACAGTAAAATAACATCCAAGACTCCTTGTTCTTCTTTATGCTGAAGATAGTTCTTAATGATATTGGTTGTATGTTTGGGGTCATTGTCCTGCTGCAGAATAAATTTGGCTCCAATAAGACACCTCCCTGGTGTTATTGCATGATGGATAAGTACCTGACTGTATTTCTCAGCATTGAAGCACTAAGAAATGGGCAATGTTAGGAAACTTAGTGATTCAGATGAAAGACACATAATGATTACTTCCTTATGTCTGACAGTGCCATCAGCTTGTCAGGGCCGACTGTTTTTGTGAATCCGTTAACCCTGGACCAATCGAAGGTGTAGGTGCTGGAGGATGATGAAAACAGGGAGGACAAAGAATGTTCTGTTTCATATATTTATTAAAAGTCAACGATTCCAATAATGAGTTAAACGACAATCAATAGTAACCGTATGTAAAGTGACGTACTGCAATGAATGGTATAATGATAAGCAGGAACAGTATTATAGATGCGTTGAAGAAATGTTCATACAGCTGAGTTTAAACAGGCTTGAGAATGAATGCAGAATTGTCCAAATGAAGCAATGATTGGTGCCAAACTATAAGGAGTGTTAACTGGATATTGTAGACATAAATGAATAACTGTAGAAACTTGTAGTGAAGCTTAAAGGTTAAACTGGAAGGCTGTGAAGAATTGTCCTTGAATGAAGCAACAATGAAGATACAATACTGAATGGAATACTTGCAGGTTTGTGTAGATAATTCTTTGAAGCACTGTGAAGAGCTGCAGCAGATGACAACGGTGAAGAATGAGTTAAACTGGATGATGAGAGAATGAGAACCAGGAGTAAGTAGAAAGTTGCACAGACTGTGTGATTACAGCAGGCAGCCACTGAACAAACAGGGAAACCTCTCACAGGACTCCATGAATCCACTTGTTGCCACTTGGAGAGCGATTAACTAACAGCACAGCAGGGAGCTGGTGGATCTCTTGCGGAGAAGGCTGCAGGCAGACCCCTGGGAGCGGAGGCGATATCAGGACTACTGGAACCACACAGGATATCATGGAGAGAGCACAGAGCTAAGGCATTGAGTAGATACAACAAAGCACTGGCTCAGAGTAACATAATCCCAGCCTACTTAAAAGCAGCACAAGCACGGGATTGGCTAACACTTACCCACAGGTGTTTCACAAGTGCTCACAGGTGCTCATTTGGTTTCCAACATGGCCACCTCCTATACTGCAGACACACAGCGGCGCTTTTGGTCATTCTGTCCCCGCACTCCCGGCTTCCAGAACCTGCATCGCCTCTGCCGCTGACCACACCATGTCCCCACACAGGCGCACAGCACCGCGAGCAACCGCGCCGGCAATGGACGGACCCCAGAACCCGCAGTGGTGAGTGATCGGTTCATGACACAGCTCAGAGCTGGCAGAAACCGGTGGGACCCAGGTACACCCATCTACTGTTCAGAGAAGTCTGGCCAGTAGTGGTCTACAGGGAAGAATTGCTGCCAAAATGCCATACCTTCGATGTGGAAAGAAGGCCACGAGACTTAACTATGAAATGTGTGTCCAGGGTGCCAGTGACTTGTGCATGGGTGCTACGGCACACCACTCCTAGCCAGAGTCTCCTCCTGTGGAATGTTGGACTTGGCCACAGCATATGGCCCTGTGCTCACCTTACAGGTTAGAATACAGAGGTCAGCCAATCGATGAGGATAGGGAAGGCAATTCCAGAGAATTATGTTTAGCTTGATAGAAGTTATTTGTACTGTGTAGTTCGATTCCTGAAATCTTAGATGCTGGAAGTGTGGAGTTTCAACTTCTAGGCAGAGGACTCCTCAGGTCAAAGTGGCTGGGACATGGTCAGGTATTCAGAGTGTAGTTAATTATGCTGCCCATTCTGTATATATGGTATATGCACTGTAAGTACTGATTTTGCGTGTATTACCAGTGTGTGTAAAATAAAGATAGAATTTTGTGCATTTGCAATTGTGTGTCATGTGCGATCTGCAGGACTCGGAGAAGGAACCAGGGTGCTATACGAGAGGTATAGGCAAATTTGGCACATGCATAGACCTGGGGTCTTCAAACATGCGGCCCTGAATACAGCCCTATGTAAGTAATCTGGGCTTTTGTTCCCCAAATATATATATTTTTGTGTCTTCATTGTAAGTCATTAACTGGAGAGCATTGGGCAATAACTAGTTAAAGAGCACATTGTTTGTAATGGAAGAGTCCCCTATTTCAGCAAAGGGTACTCCCAAATGCGTATGGTCCAGTCAGGGCCAGATTAAGCCTTGGCGGTGCCCGGGACAATTAAGACAGGGGGGCCCTGGTGGAAGGTGGGGGATGTATATTATATTGTGCATATCTCCCAACATGCCCAATTCCAGGATGGACAGACTGCTCTCTAACTGGACTTCCCACTTAATATATGATTGGCGTCACCTGTGTTGAACTATTTAATTGATAAGAAAGGTATTTCAACACAGGTGATTGCAATCATAAATTAAGAAGGAAGTCCACGTAGAGAGCATGTTGTCCCTCCTGGAATGGATCATGATGGGAGGTAGGAATAGTGTATATTAAATTTAAATCAATGATGTATATTAGTTTTCAACTAATAGTTATAAAATGGCTGGGTACTGTTTATACATTAGCTCCACCTAATTGAAAGAGAACTATTATATAACATTTTCTTGTAGTGTAACAAAGGCAACTTAATTTTTTTTATTTTTCTATGTGTATTTTAAGGTTATCTTGTCACATGCAAGAATAGCAGCAGCCTCTTAGTCACTTAGACAGTACTCGGAAGGACTCTCTGTATGTGTCTCTATCTCTAGACCGAAATGGTTTTGTTGCATGACAGTTTACTCAAGACTCAGACACTCAAGCAGGGAAGAGGAGAAGCTGGGATCCCTGTGTCACTTACAGCTCTCTCCACCCTTCTATCTCTCCTCTGGTCAGAAAGCTCTATCGGTAGCTCATGAAACATGATACTTCTGTGTCTCTGCCTTCACTGCATACTGTCCTGCTCACATTCTGACTGCTGGTTCTGCTGCTGCTTAAGAGGGAAAGCTAGTCATGTCAGTGTGCTCTGGCCGGGGGGCCCCCTTACAAAGGGGAGCCTGGGGTACAGTATGCCCTGCATCCCCCTTTAATCTGGCTGTGGGTCCAGTTTGGGGAGAAAAGGAAACAATAAGCCCTTTACCATCTATGGAAAACAACTTTTTTTTCAGTAAAACTGGGAGAGATTGGCTGGGGATCATGAGAGACAGTTATAAAAGGTATTTTCATCAGACTTGTAAGTGAGTGGCAGCTCTACAGTGAGAGCTAAAACAGGCTTACTGCTTGCCAGTGTTTATTGGGGGGAAGGGTGTTAGTAAAGGGATTTCCACTTGTGTTTCCTCAGTGTGCCTGATTGGTTTGTAGTACTTGTAGGCATTTTTTAACAGGTGATTTTCATTTTGTTTAGTGCATTTTTAAGTTGATGTTCAATTCAATTCAGTTACATGGTAGTGGGTGATTTTATCTCCTTACCAAATCTTTAGTGTCATCATTAATCTTGTTATTTGGGTTATATTACAGTCATTTGTATGAATTCAAGAAGTATCTGGAATGTAGGACACACATTTCTATATTTAGGTATGACAGTGGAGTGATAAGACATTTTTCCTTGAAGGAATTAACATCATGAGGTTAAGATTGGTGTGTTGGATAAGGTTCATCATAAAGTTTATACAGTGGTGGGAACATTTCTAAAGCTGCAAGGAGAATTCATTGTTTCTTGATTTAATGCTTTTTTTATAGACCAGATGGGGCTCATCTGTCAGTTAAAGTGATGGATCTTTGTGGCTTATTTGATTAGTCATTTAGTTGCTTGGCTTTTCACTTATCCAGGTCACTGTTGATAAAGAAGGGGCTGATGATTGGTTGCAGGGTAGCTTTAGATGTTGCATGGTATGGGTTTGTCATTGTCTTGACAGGAAAGGTTTTCTAAGTGATTGCTTGTGAGAAATCTGCCTCCTGGTTTCTTCAAAGTACTCACCAAATGGTTGCTATTTTTCGTTACATGATTGATTATTTATTGTTTTCTTCCTGATTTTGTTTTTACCTTTTCCTTCCTAGCAGATGGGGTACAAGACAGCCAGCACACAAAAAATAATCAGGAGGACTACATTTAGGTGTCTGTGCTTTTATTCATAAGGTTTCAATCATAGGTGCAGCGGTGGCTCCTACCTGTTTTGGGTAGAGGGCTGCCGCTGCCTATGCCCAGAGAGGAAGAGGAGGTCCCGGCACCTGCACAATAGATCTGGCAGGCATTGAGACTGGCGCATAAAGTACAAGTGGCGCTTGACTGCACATGAGCTAAACCCTGGTTTCTATGGACTGCATTGGTTGCAGCCCATTGAACCTGGATTGCACTTCACGAAAGGTAGGGAGTGGCTTAGCACTGGAAGCATGCTCTCTGCTAATCGCAGCCCTGCCTGGCAGTCCCAGTGGAAGGAAACAGGACCAAAGGAGACTGACTGTCCTGTGACTGGCAGGTAGCACTTACAATAGGAAGTCACTGCGAGTAACAGTGAAGCCAGTGCTGTCACAGACTGCAGACTAAGCTGATTTCACTGAGGTGGAGGATTTTACTGGGGGGGGAGGGGTGCTACAGCCCAAAGGTAAAATCTGCCACCGCATAGGTGTATGCAGGCTAAGAGCAAGGGGAGTAAGACAACACCCCACCCAGGACATAGGCCAACCTCCCATCTGCTCACTCCCTAGAATGCAGACTTCCTGCTTTACCCCCAGGGACATTTACTACTCCTGCATAATGGTGACTGCTGTTGGCTCCTCTGCACATCACAGTTGACTCTTGGGCAAGAGGAAGCCTCGCTTGGAATCTAAGATAAGATGGCTGATGTGAAACTGCTGAAGTCAGAGAAAAATATTTCACATCAGCCATCTTGGATTGATAAAGAAGTCTTCTCTTACCTGGAAGCTGGCCAGTGTGATGTCAAGAAAATGGCCCAGACCTGCCCGTGTTCTGGATGCCCCTCCCATGCAAAACTGCATCGCCACCACCGGCTGCCCCACGAATGCCTCTGCCTGTCAATCTGGCAGAGGCATTTGCATCACTGAGATGAGCAGGCCGAAATTCATCAGTATAAGATCACATCTCAGATGTGATCTATATTGAATATGGCTCAATATGTTGTACAAATATGGATGCTGCTAAAAACAAATTCATAATTGCATTCCTCATCTTTCATAGAATATTCTCCATAGAGAAGCTGATAATAGTAGCTGTTGGAGGCAACAGAGTTATATGAATCTATTGGAAATATTTTACAGTGCTTCCTTCAAAAAAGAATTATGGCAGCTTTCACTCATGATTATAAAATGTTCTGTGCACAATAACATACTGTATACTAGAGATGAGCGCCTGAAATTTTTCGGGTTTTGTGTTTTGGTTTTGGGTTCGGTTCCGCGGCCGTGTTTTGGGTTCGAACGCGTTTTGGCAAAACCTCACCGAATTATTTTTGTCGGATTCGGGTGTGTTTTGGATTCGGGTGTTTTTTTCCAAAAACACTAAAAAACAGCTTAAATCATAGAATTTGGGGGTCATTTTGATCCCAAAGTATTATTAACCTCAAAAACCATAATTTACACTCATTTTCAGTCTATTCTGAATACCTCACACCTCACAATATTATTTTTAGTCCTAAAATTTGCACCGAGGTCGCTGTGTGAGTAAGATAAGCGACCCTAGTGGCCGACACAAACACCGGGCCCATCTAGGAGTGGCACTGCAGTGTCACGCAGGATGTCCCTTCCAAAAAACCCTCCCCAAACAGCACATGACGCAAAGAAAAAAAGAGGCGCAATGAGGTAGCTGTGTGAGTAAGATTAGCGACCCTAGTGGCCGACACAAACACCGGGCCCATCTAGGAGTGGCACTGCAGTGTCACGCAGGATGGCCCTTCCAAAAAACCCTCCCCAAACAGCACATGACGCAAAGAAAAAAAGAGGCGCAATGAGGTAGCTGTGTGAGTAAGATTAGCGACCCTAGTGGCCGACACAAACACCGGGCCCATCTAGGAGTGGCACTGCAGTGTCACGCAGGATGGCCCTTCCAAAAAACCCTCCCCAAACAGCACATGACGCAAAGAAAAAAAGAGGCGCAATGAGGTAGCTGACTGTGTGAGTAAGATTAGCGACCCTAGTGGCCGACACAAACACCGGGCCCATCTAGGAGTGGCACTGCAGTGTCACGCAGGATGTCCCTTCCAAAAAACCCTCCCCAAACAGCACATGACGCAAAGAAAAAAAGAGGCGCAATGAGGTAGCTGTGTGAGTAAGATTAGCGACCCTAGTGGCCGACACAAACACCGGGCACATCTAGGAGTGGCACTGCAGTGTCACGCAGGATGTCCCTTCCAAAAAACCCTCCCCAAACAGCACATGACGCAAAGAAAAAAAGAGGCGCAATGAGGTAGCTGTGTGAGTAAGATTAGCGACCCTAGTGGCCGACACAAACACCGGGCCCATCTAGGAGTGGCACTGCAGTGTCACGCAGGATGTCCCTTCCAAAATACCCTCCCCAATCAGCACATGATGCAAAGAAAAAGAAAAGAAAAAAGAGGTGCAAGATGGAATTATCCTTGGGCCCTCCCACCCACCCTTATGTTGTATAAACAAAACAGGACATGCACACTTTAACCAACCCATCATTTCAGTGACAGGGTCTGCCACACGACTGTGACTGATATGACGGGTTGGTTTGGACCCCCCCCAAAAAAGAAGCAATTAATCTCTCCTTGCACAAACTGGCTCTACAGAGGCAAGATGTCCACCTCATCTTCACCCTCCGATATATCACCGTGTACATCCCCCTCCTCACAGATTATCAATTCGTCCCCACTGGAATCCACCATCTCAGCTCCCTGTGTACTTTGTGGAGGCAATTGCTGCTGGTCAATGTCTCCGCGGAGGAATTGATTATAATTCATTTTAATGAACATCATCTTCTCCACATTTTCTGGATGTAACCTCGTACGCCAATTGCTGACAAGGTGAGCGGCGGCACTAAACACTCTTTCGGAGTACACACTTGTGGGAGGGCAACTTAGGTAGAATAAAGCCAGTTTGTGCAAGGGCCTCCAAATTGCCTCTTTTTCCTGCCAGTATAAGTACGGACTGTGTGACGTGCCTACTTGGATGCGGTCACTCATATAATCCTCCACCATTCTATCAATGTTGAGAGAATCATATGCAGTGACAGTAGACGACATGTCCGTAATCGTTGTCAGGTCCTTCAGTCCGGACCAGATGTCAGCATCAGCAGTCGCTCCAGACTGCCCTGCATCACCGCCAGCGGGTGGGCTCGGAATTCTGAGCCTTTTCCTCGCACCCCCAGTTGCGGGAGAATGTGAAGGAGGAGATGTTGACAGGTCGCGTTCCGCTTGACTTGACAATTTTGTCACCAGCAGGTCTTTCAACCCCAGCAGACCTGTGTCTGCCGGAAAGAGAGATCCAAGGTAGGCTTTAAATCTAGGATCGAGCACGGTGGCCAAAATGTAGTGCTCTGATTTCAACAGATTGACCACCCGTGAATCCTTGTTAAGCGAATTAAGGGCTGCATCCACAAGTCCCACATGCCTAGCGGAATCGCTCCCTTTTAGCTCCTTCTTCAATGCCTCCAGCTTCTTCTGCAAAAGCCTGATGAGGGGAATGACCTGACTCAGGCTGGCAGTGTCTGAACTGACTTCACGTGTGGCAAGTTCAAAGGGCATCAGAACCTTGCACAACGTTGAAATCATTCTCCACTGCACTTGAGACAGGTGCATTCCATCTCCTATATCGTGCTCAATTGTATAGGCTTGAATTGCCTTTTGCTGCTCCTCCAACCTCTGAAGCATATAGAGGGTTGAATTCCACCTCGTTACCACTTCTTGCTTCAGATGATGGCAGGGCAGGTTCAGTAGTTTTTGGTGGTGCTCCAGTCTTCTGTACGTGGTGCCTGTACGCCGAAAGTGTCCCGCAATTTTTCTGGCCACCGACAGCATCTCTTGCACGCCCCTGTCGTTTTTTAAAAAATTCTGCACCACCAAATTCAAGGTATGTGCAAAACATGGGACGTGCTGGAATTTGCCCATATTTAATGCACACACAATATTGCTGGCGTTGTCCGATGCCACAAATCCACAGGAGAGTCCAATTGGGGTAAGCCATTCCGCGATGATCTTCCTCAGTTGCCGTAAGAGGTTTTCAGCTGTGTGCGTATTCTGGAAAGCGGTGATACAAAGCGTAGCCTGCCTAGGAAAGAGTTGGCGTTTGCGAGATGCTGCTACTGGTGCCGCCGCTGCTGTTCTTGCGGCGGGAGTCCATACATCTACCCAGTGGGCTGTCACAGTCATATAGTCCTGACCCTGCCCTGCTCCACTTGTCCACATGTCCGTGGTTAAGTGGACATTGGGTACAACTGCATTTTTTAGGAGACTGGTGAGTCTTTTTCTGACGTCCGTGTACATTCTCGGTATCGCCTGCCTAGAGAAGTGGAACCTAGATGGTATTTGGTAACGGGGGCACACTGCCTCAATAAATTGTCTAGTTCCCTGTGAACTAACGGCGGATACCGGACGCACGTCTAACACCAACATAGTTGTCAAGGACTCAGTTATCCGCTTTGCAGTAGGATGACTGCTGTGATATTTCATCTTCCTCGCAAAGGACTGTTGAACAGTCAATTGCTTACTGGAAGTAGTACAAGTGGGCTTACGACTTCCCCTCTGGGATGACCATCGACTCCCAGCGGCAACAACAGCAGCGCCAGCAGCAGTAGGCGTTACACGCAAGGATGCATCGGAGGAATCCCAGGCAGGAGAGGACTCGTCAGACTTGCCAGTGACATGGCCTGCAGGACTATTGGCATTCCTGGGGAAGGAGGAAATTGACACTGAGGGAGTTGGTGGGGTGGTTTGCGTGAGCTTGGTTACAAGAGGAAGGGATTTACTGGTCAGTGGACTGCTTCCGCTGTCACCCAAAGTTTTTGAACTTGTCACTGACTTATTATGAATGCGCTGCAGGTGACGTATAAGGGAGGATGTTCCGAGGTGGTTAACGTCCTTACCCCTACTTATTACAGCTTGACAAAGGGAACACACGGCTTGACACCTGTTGTCCGCATTTCTGGTGAAATACCTCCACACCGAAGAGCTGATTTTTTTGGTATTTTCACCTGGCATGTCAACGGCCATATTCCTCCCACGGACAACAGGTGTCTCCCCGGGTGCCTGACTTAAACAAACCACCTCACCATCAGAATCCTCCTGGTCAATTTCCTCCCCAGCGCCAGCAACACCCATATCCTCCTCATCCTGGTGTACTTCAACACTGACATCTTCAATCTGACTATCAGGAACTGGACTGCGGGTGCTCCTTCCAGCACTTGCAGGGGGCGTGCAAATGGTGGAAGGCGCATGCTCTTCACGTCCAGTGTTGGGAAGGTCAGGCATCGCAACCGACACAATTGGACTCTCCTTGTGGATTTGGGATTTCAAAGAACGCACAGTTCTTTGCGGTGCTTTTGCCAGCTTGAGTCTTTTCAGTTTTCTAGCGAGAGGCTGAGTGCTTCCATCCTCATGTGAAGCTGAACCACTAGCCATGAACATAGGCCAGGGCCTCAGCCGTTCCTTGCCACTCCGTGTGGTAAATGGCATATTGGCAAGTTTACGCTTCTCCTCCGACAATTTTATTTTAGGTTTTGGAGTCCTTTTTTTACTGATATTTGGTGTTTTGGTTTTGACATGCTCTGTACTATGCCATTGGGCATCGGCCTTGGCAGACGACGTTGCTGGCATTTCATCGTCTCGGCCATGACTAGTGGCAGCAGCTTCAGCACGAGGTGGAAGTGGATCTTGATCTTTCCCTAATTTTGGAACCTCAACATTTTTGTTCTCCATATTTTAATAGGCACAACTAAAAGGCACCTCAGGTAAACAATGGAGATGGATGGATTGGATACTAGTATACAATTATGGACGGGCTGCCGAGTGCCGACACAGAGGTAGCCACAGCCGTGAACTACCGCACTGTACTGTGTCTGCTGCTAATATATAGACTGGTTGATAAAGAGATAGTATACTCGTAACTAGTATGTATGTATAAAGAAAGAAAAAAAAACCACGGTTAGGTGGTATATACAATTATGGACGGGCTGCCGAGTGCCGACACAGAGGTAGCCACAGCCGTGAACTACCGCATTGTACTGTGTCTGCTGCTAATATATAGACTGGTTGATAAAGAGATAGTATACTCGTAACTAGTATGTATGTATAAAGAAAGAAAAAAAAACCACGGTTAGGTGGTATATACAATTATGGACGGGCTGCCGAGTGCCGACACAGAGGTAGCCACAGCCGTGAACTACCGCACTGTACTGTGTCTGCTGCTAATATATAGACTGGTTGATAAAGAGATAGTATACTCGTAACTAGTATGTATGTATAAAGAAAGAAAAAAAAACCACGGTTAGGTCACTGGTATATACAATTATGGACGGGCTGCCGAGTGCCGACACAGAGGTAGCCACAGCCGTGAACTACCGCACTGTACTGTGTCTGCTGCTAATATATAGACTGGTTGATAAAGAGATAGTATACTCGTAACTAGTATGTATGTATAAAGAAAGAAAAAAAAACCACGGTTAGGTGGTATATACAATTATGGACGGGCTGCCGAGTGCCGACACAGAGGTAGCCACAGCCGTGAACTACCGCACTGTACTGTGTCTGCTGCTAATATATAGACTGGTTGATAAAGAGATAGTATACTCGTAACTAGTATGTATGTATAAAGAAAGAAAAAAAAACCACGGTTAGGTGGTATATACAATTATGGACGGGCTGCCGAGTGCCGACACAGAGGTAGCCACAGCCGTGAACTACCGCACTGTACTGTGTCTGCTGCTAATATATAGACTGGTTGATAAAGAGATAGTATACTCGTAACTAGTATGTATGTATAAAGAAAGAAAAAAAACCCACGGTTAGGTGGTATATACAATTATGGACGGGCTGCCGAGTGCCGACACAGAGGTAGCCACAGCCGTGAACTACCGCACTGTACTGTGTCTGCTGCTAATATATAGACTGGTTGATAAAGAGATAGTATACTCGTAACTAGTATGTATGTATAAAGAAAGAAAAAAAAACCACGGTTAGGTCACTGGTATATACAATTATGGACGGGCTGCGGAGTGCCGACACAGAGGTAGCCACAGCCGTGAACTACCGCACTGTACTGTGTCTGCTGCTAATATATAGACTGGTTGATAAAGAGATAGTATACTCGTAACTAGTATGTATGTATAAAGAAAGAAAAAAAAAACACGGTTAGGTCACTGGTATATACAATTATGGACGGGCTGCCGAGTGCCGACACAGAGGTAGCCACAGCCGTGAACTACCGCACTGTACTGTGTCTGCTGCTAATATATAGACTGGTTGATAAAGAGATAGTATACTCGTAACTAGTATGTATGTATAAAGAAAGAAAAAAAAACCACGGTTAGGTCACTGGTATATACAATTATGGACGGGCTGCCGAGTGCCGACACAGAGGTAGCCACAGCCGTGAACTACCGCACTGTACTGTGTCTGCTGCTAATATATAGACTGGTTGATAAAGAGATAGTATACTCGTAACTAGTATGTATGTATAAAGAAAGAAAAAAAAACCACGGTTAGGTCACTGGTATATACAATTATGGACGGGCTGCGGAGTGCCGACACAGAGGTAGCCACAGCCGTGAACTACCGCACTGTACTGTGTCTGCTGCTAATATATAGACTGGTTGATAAAGAGATAGTATACTCGTAACTAGTATGTATGTATAAAGAAAGAAAAAAAAACCACGGTTAGGTGGTATATACAATTATGGACGGGCTGCCGAGTGCCGACACAGAGGTAGCCACAGCCGTGAACTACCGCACTGTACTGTGTCTGCTGCTAATATATAGACTGGTTGATAAAGAGATAGTATACTCGTAACTAGTATGTATGTATAAAGAAAGAAAAAAAAACCACGGTTAGGTCACTGGTATATACAATTATGGACGGGCTGCCGAGTGCCGACACAGAGGTAGCCACAGCCGTGAACTACCGCACTGTACTGTGTCTGCTGCTAATATATAGACTGGTTGATAAAGAGATAGTATACTCGTAACTAGTATGTATGTATAAAGAAAGAAAAAAAAACCACGGTTAGGTCACTGGTATATACAATTATGGACGGGCTGCCGAGTGCCGACACAGAGGTAGCCACAGCCGTGAACTACCGCACTGTACTGTGTCTGCTGCTAATATATAGTCTGGTTGATAAAGAGATAGTATACTCGTAACTAGTATGTATGTATAAAGAAAGAAAAAAAAACCACGGTTAGGTCACTGGTATATACAATTATGGACGGGCTGCCGAGTGCCGACACAGAGGTAGCCACAGCCGTGAACTACCGCACTGTACTGTGTCTGCTGCTAATATAGACTGGTTGATAAAGAGATAGTATACTACTAATTTTATATACTGGTGGTCAGGTCACTGGTCACTAGTCACACTGGCAGTGGCACTCCTGCAGCAAAAGTGTGCACTGTTTAATTTTAATATAATATTATGTACTCCTGGCTCCTGCTATAACCTATAACTGGCACTGCAGTAGTGCTCCCCAGTCTCCCCCACAATTATAAGCTGTGTGAGCTGAGCAGTCAGACAGATATATAATATATATAGATGATGCAGCACACTGGCCTGAGCCTGAGCAGTGCACACAGATATGGTATGTATGTGACTGAGTCACTGTGTGCTGTGTATCGCTTTTTTCAGGCAGAGAACGGATTATAAATAAAAGTGGTGGTCACTGGTCACTATCAGCAAAACTCTGCACTGTACACTACTGAGTACTCCTAATGCTCCCCAAAATTAGTAAATCAAGTGTCTAAACGGAGAGGACGCCAGCCACGTCCTCTCCCTATCAATCTCAATGCACGTGTGAAAATGGCGGCGACGCGCGGCTCCTTATATAGAATCCGAGTCTCGCGATAGAATCCGAGCCTCGCGAGAATCCGACAGCGTCATGATGACGTTCGGGCGCGCTCGGGTTAACCGAGCAAGGCGGGAAGATCCGAGTCGCTCGGACTCGTGAAAAAAAACATGAAGTTCTGGCGGGTTCGGATTCAGAGAAACCGAACCCGCTCATCTCTACTGTATACCCAAATGTTTGCCTGAATATCTATAGAAAAGCAAAGTGAGATTAAACTATTCTTATAAACATAGTAATTAAACAGTGTATAATCTTCTCTGAGCTAAGTGTTAACAAATTATTCAGCGCTGTACATTATCAGCGAGGTCAGAGGATGAAGCAATTACTGCAACTTCAATACAATGCAGAGCTGATATATTGGTCTATTTAAGTGCAGTAAACTTCTAAACCTCACAGGTCTGTGCTTTCTTCTACCAATAAAACATTCAATCCTAAAAGCAGAGAAGAGCCCTTTCCTGTCTTAAACCTCATTATATTCACATTTAAGTAAAAGAAAATGCAATCTGTAAATACCAGTGGGGATTTAGACGTAGTCGGTCCTCACAATCTCATTACTACACTTAATTTTCTTTACGACCATAAGTATTATTAAAACAATTCACTTTGCTAAATAGTTTTTTTTTTAATGTTCCTTGCATTCATTTTGAAAATACCCTTAGGACACAAAAATAGAATGTTTAATGGAAATTGATTGCAAAGGGTATGAACTATCATTGCATGTTTACAGGAATTATACTTTTATCCAATCATAAATCTAAAGTTATTGTTCTTAGGAGAGCATTTAAATATAGGATTCATAGGCACCTTAAAGGAACAAAATATATACATTTCCTTGTTTTGAATAAAGATCATTAACGCTAGATAAAAAAAATAATAGTGTAGAATCAGATTCTGTCAGATTATTTGCGCAATCTATACACTGTATATATTCTGTATATCTATGCACTGTATATATTCTGTATATAACAGATGCTGTATACAACACAAGACCTTGTTGTTACCAATATATATATATATTTTGTGTTACTAAAAGTATTATACAAATACTGTTCACTACACCGTTTAGTAAAATATACATAGGCAATATATATTTCAATCCGTGGGTTGGATGTACTAAACTGAATAAGCAGCCAAGGACCCAAAATCGTGAGTTTTCGCACTTTGGCCACATTTCCAGAATGTACCAAGCACTGACATGTGATGTATTCCAGGGCTTAGATGCGTTGTCCAATCAGATCTCTCGGAGCACCCCCTGCATCCGCTTCCGGGGGGCAAAAGCTGGAAGTTCACTGGTTGCAAAGGACAGCTTTTATCGGGAGAGCTGTCCTTTGCAATACTAATGTACTAATTGCATATGTTATTATAGTACATATGCAATTAGTATATAGGCAGTAAGTGGCGGGATGTACTGCATCGCGGAAGTGATGCTTCGCACATTACGCCCCATATAATAATAATAATAATAATAATTTTATTTATATAGCGCTCTTTCTCCAATAGGACTCAAGGCGCTTAACAGATACATAGCATAATATAGTACAGAAAATAATGAAGTACATTTTCATAAAATACAGAAGCATGAGGATACTAAAAGGGACATTATGGAAATGCTTGAGTAAACAGGAAAGTCTTGAGTCTACTCTTGAAGGATTCTATATTTGGGGCCTCTCGCACTGTGTGGGGAAGTGAGTCCCATAGAGTTGGAGCCGCATGACTAAAAGCTCGACCCCCAGATAAATTACAGTAGATTCTAGGTATTGCTAAAAGTCCTTCATCTACAGATCGCAGTAATCGAGTGGGGCAGTATGGGGTCAGAAGCTGTTTCAGGTACCTTGGGCCCTGGTCATCTAATGGTTTGAAACTCAGCAAGCCAATCTTGAAGATGATTCGCCATCTTACAGGCAGCCAGTGAAGCGAGTAGAGGATGGGTGTTATATGGCTAGAACGGGGCTGGTTGGTTAACAGCCTGGCAGCTGTGTTTTGCACCAGCTGTAAGCGTTGCAATTATTTTGCTGGGAGACCAAGGTAGAGGACATTGCAGTAGTCTAATTGAGATGATACAAATGCTTGTATGACTTTTGGCAGATCATCTGGGGAATTAAGTGCTTGATTCTGGCTATGTTCCTCAGGTGAAAGAATGAGGATTTTATTGTGGCTAATATCTGATGATCATATATTTTACTTTTACATTTGTTTTCCTATGAATTATTTATGAAATGTAACAATTTACAATTTAATTGGAAATCGTCATGAAGGTTATGTTAATGTTGTGTTTTCAGCTTAAAAATATTAACTAATGCAGAGGCAAATAAGCACAGGAAAATGAGGTTCCCGAATCGTGAAGTACTGTACATGGCTGGACTGGCCCACAGGGGTACAGGAGAAACCCCCAGTGGGCGCCACTGCCCGAGGTTGGGTGTGAGTGTGAGTGTGTGTGGCACAACTCCTCCCCTAGGGATCAGGTTCCAGACTTTGTACTTAAATTATGTATTATGCATATGTTACATTATATATACACTATATATTGATATTTATCAATATACATAATGTATATTTCTCAAGTGACCATGATCAGGCACTCTCTAATGGTTAGCCAAACCTCTTTGGCCACACTCATGGATATGGGCCCCTAACACTGCATTCCCCTGGTGGGCCCGATGAAGCATAACGGAACTCGTAGACGGATTCAGACTGAGTCACACACAGATGTACACATGTTGCACATTAAATTGATCATTGCAATCTATCAAAGTCATTTTTATCACTCTCTACTTTTATTTACATGAATAAGATGCACATTTTGAGCAAGAAAGACCTGGTGCGCCGAGACCGGTTGTTTGCTGTAACGTTGGCTATAATGTATTTCATACATTTAGCCTCAATACACCATGCAGCAGGAGATGACCGGTGTGAGTGAGCTGACAGGTACAGTGTAACTCTACTAGTATCAGGCATCTTTTTTGGCCAAAAGGAGACTGTGCTGATTCATTTGCTATGCAACACTTGTATATCTGTGCGGGACAGAGTCTGCATATGTAGCAAAATGGATCTTGACATTGAACAAAGCCATGGGAGCGGCATCGTAGCACTAGTTCATATGCAGATTCAGAGACTCAGTCGCTCTCAGAAATACAAGTGTCATACTGTATATCAAATGAATCAGCACAGTCTCCTGGTATGTCCTATCAGCACCCTATTGTGACTATGACGCATGTTTGGAAATAAAGACGCGCACCGTTAGCAGAGTCTCAGGGGACCAGGAATGCAAAGAGGAACTGTTTGTTCCACTGCAGCAAAGATGTATGATGAAACACCTGTAATTAAAATGTATTGAAAAAATGCATCGTAATTGACAATGTAAGAATACTTTTTGATAATATATGTGAATATTATTGAGGCTCAAATGTAATGAAAATACATTAAACTTTACTACATGTGGTGTGCAGTCTTTCTTGAATAGAATCCTAATAATTTTAAAGGTATATTTCCTGGTATACCCTTGTAAGAAAGTTACTAAGAAGTACATACTTAGATATTAATTATATGTTACTAAATTATACACATTGTATACTTGCTTTTAAATTATGACATAATAACACCAGGCAGATAATACAGACAAGGTACACTTTCAACTAGTAACCATAGTTTGCTTTATATACTAGTTACCAGTTGGTACAGATGTAGCCACACTCATTGTGGCTACATCTGCTGTAAATGGGTACTCTCAGCACACATGGGTGCGCCCGTGCTTATCCCTGCCAAGCTGTACCAATTGCCGCTCCCATTTATGCTAACGGGGGGGTGTACACATGTAAGATGCACGTGCACCCCATACAAGCATGTGGTCGTGACTAACAAGGCTACATCTGGCTTCATCTGTATCTGCATGCTGGTCATCTGATAGGGATCTACATAGTATAATGATCATCAGATGATAGGACTCTCCATGGTCATACTCTTCGTCACCCCGGAGGCTACTAAATAACTACAGTATTCACTACTGAAAAATCTTACATGTTAGTCTTCTGTCTCTCACCTCTTAAATCTGTTCTCAGTACCTTTGCTAGTCTCATCTTCCTTTATTTGTCAATATGATTTGATCTCTCCCCTCCTCAGGGGGAGGGGGGGGGGTGCACAATGCAGCCCCTTGCATGCTCACTGCATTTCCCACGCTATGGGCTTGATGGCTCGCTGTGCTTGCCATAGGTTCTATTCCCACCCTCAGCCCTCTGCTGGCATTCTGGCAGCCGGTATCCCGGCGCCGGTGTGCTGACCACCGGGATCTCAACCGGCGAGATCATAGCTACATCCCCTTAGTTCTCCCCCTTTACTCTCCTAGTCTTCAGTGTGCTCACAATGATGGCCAGCAATTCTGTTTCTTTCTGTTGCCTCTCTCAGGTCACTGAGTCGTTAAGTGCTATTGATTATTACTGTACCCATTGCATTGTATAATTATCTCAGTATTTTCTTTTACCCAATGTACCATCTGAGCTTTTTATATTGTATTGTTTCTATATACTGTTGTATTATCAATGTGTAGTGCTACAGACACTTATTTCCACCATATAAATACAAGATAATAAAAATAATAATAATGGTCAACCTATCATAGTATTTTACCAAACGATACACTATTTATTCAATTACGGGGCACTGTATTACATAAAAGACATCAGCTGATGGGGCTTAGCATAATAAAATTGGAGGCTCTGCAATGTATACTGAACAATGAGTGCAAATTTCCATATATTCTTCTAACTATGGAAAGCATTATTACTCTCTACTTCATACTCATTAATCTAGGTCTTTCCATGAGCTGACATATTTAAGAAGATTAGCTGTAATTCTACCAGTTCCGGAGATGCATCCTTTTGTTTTTATGACATAGTGTTATTTTATACTTGTTTGCTTGTAATGCTTGTGTAAGCACCTTTTTTAATTATATGCTTTATTGTGTCTACTTTTATATATGTTAATATCTCATTCTGAATGTTGAAATGTATTTTAGGTCCCACTGAAAGTGGCATGAAAATAAAAAAAAGTTTTGCTTTATTTAGTGATATTTACTGATTTAAAGTTTTATGTTTTATGTTTCCTTGAATGTTCCAATCAATCCTCTCTAATGGCAACTGGAAAGAAATAACAAAACACAGAAAAATGAAAGCTGACAGTGAGATCAAAGAACAAGTAAAGAAAAGCAGACAGGATGTGACAAGTAACTTGTGTGTCTCAGATACAGCATGTGCAAGAAAAAAAGACAGAATACTGTAACACACTGAATTACTGATTTAGGTCTAGTAGATGCTTTCATAAAGGTACAGTACCGTTAACCCATAAGTAAATCTGAACATGTAACCAAACTTGAGAATTGATCAAGTAATTGATAAGCTGATCCAGTCAGTTATGCTTTGTTTTTTTTTTGTTTTTTTAATCTATATGAACATTGATAATATGATAATGTGCCATTATTGCTCCACACTTTACATTTGAATTTATATATTATTTAAAAAAATAAGATAGAAAAATTGATCTGTCTAGAAAAATATGTATTTATTATAAATCTGATTACTTTTTTTTTTCAACTCAGTAAGAGTTATATTTATGGCAGCATGTTACATGTATTTACCGGTACACAAATATATTACAATTAATAAAACACATTAAAATAAAAACAAAAAACATACAAACTAATTGAAGCTTCCCAGAACAAATCTCACTGTCTCTATGGCTACAGATTCACAATTAATAGAGATGAACAAGGGCCCTAGTGTTTTAGAGGGCCCAGAGCAGTATAGGGAAATGGAGGTGGATTATGTAGTGGCAGGAAGATAAAGCATTGACTGACTGATTGATGGATGAATTGACTAAAATTGGTTATTTAATGGATTCATTTAGAAAATGAAATTTGAATCAGGCTATTTTGTAGCAATGCAGAAGAGAACAGACCATAAAAGAATATAACATTAATAGCCAAGGATTCCTGACAAGGGTTGCAAGAGAAGTCAAGAAAATGAATAGTTGCACTGCAGAATTGGAAACTCTAAATCAGTCTGTCTTACATACTAATAAATAATTGTGTAACACACACATGTGGTGCATTTACAGTATGAGGTGCATCAGAGAGTTTGAGTATGAGGTATAATACCATATTTTTTCTTCTAAATCTATTCCACAAGCAGAGATATTTTCAGCTTGTCCTTGCTCTACAACTTGCAAGCATTTCTGTTGACTGTAGTGAACAATTTCTCTTGTGTACTGTATATTACTGAATAATACTAAATATGCTCCATAATTCTACTATTTTATTGTGAGGCACCACATTGTTTATGGTTAGAAATGTGCTGCTAATTTATAATGTATTAGAGTAATAACCAATAAAAAATGTTTGTCTATGCAAAAAAGACCGTCAACAATGCCTCCTCAAAAAATCAGTATTGTACAATTATTCTTTCTAATTAATTTATTATACGCTGCCAATCAAGCATACACAAGACAGCTTGATAAGAATGAAGCATGAGAAGTATCGACTTCACAGAGACAGAAGACAATGACTTCACCAATGCACCCCCAACAAAAAAAAATACAGCCCATACTGATAAGAAAAGTGGAATATGATGGAATTGTTCTTGGGCCCTCCTACCATGCTTAAGTTGTATATTAAAAAGGACATGCACAGTTTAAAAAACCAAGCACTTCAGCGAACTGCCACTTTTGTAGCTGATGTGTTTGTTTGTTTTTGGCCCTCATAAGTTAAAGCTACCAATGGGCTTAAGGCGGCAAACAGTGTTGTTATTCATCATCACATTTGGAACATGTCAGACTCATCATCATCCTCATCATTACCCTCCTCACTATTGCTAATATCATCACATCATCACCACACAAAATGAGCTCATCCCCACTGGAATCCAACATTACAGAAGAAGTTTCTGTTTGCCATGTAATTGGCCTAATAGTCTCCGTCTTAGAATTTTTAATTAATTTTAATGAATATCAGTTTTTCCACATTTTTTGGAAGTAACATCCTACGCCGACCACTCACAAGGTTCCTGGTTGTGTTAAGACCCTTTCTGAATACACACTGGAGCGTTGGTAGCAAATTACACCAAACCAAGTTTGTACAAGGGGCTCCAAACTTTTTTTCCTCCTCCCAATATTCAAAGGGACTGTGTGACATGCTAATTTGTACATTGTCATTAAAATAATCCTCCACTATCCTATTGATGCTTATTGTATCAAATTGAGTAACAGCAGTAGAGTGGTCAACAATTGTGGGCAATTCCTTTAAGACTGACCAGATGTTATAATCTTGTTTTACTCTGGTGCACTGAGCTGACTCGTTATCATCATCATCATCATCATCATCATCATCATCACCACCACCACCACCACCAGTGAGTCCCTTGGAAAAGGGTAGTTGTTTCTGGCAGAAGCAGCAGTTGGAGCAGGAGAAGCTGAAGCAGGAGACCTTGTCATGTCATGTGCCACTCAAGCTGACAACTTGCTCAAAAAGCAGACCAAAAGAAGATCTCTTGCATCTCTTAAGATCTGGATAATTTGGAAAGATAGATGTTATATAGGAATTAAACCTAGGATCTATCATGGTTGCCAAAATGTAATGATCCATTGTTTACAAGATCTTAGCAGGTTCACTTCATTTCTTCCTTCATCTTCTCTAGATGCTTTTTCAATAAATTAGTTGAGGGAATCACCTGGCAGTGCCTGATCTCAATTCATTGGTTACAATTTCAAATGGTCTCAGTTACAGAGTGTAGCCTATCTGTAAATAAGCTGGCATTGTGTGTTAGCTATTGCCGCTGCTGCTGAAGGTAATACACTCACCCAGTGGTCTATCACAGTCATGTAATTTCTAGTTTGACCAGTACCGCTTGTCCACATATCTTTGGTTATGTGGATGTAACACCCCTTTCACTACTGTATATTGTGGGGAGCTACCCAATAATTAGCTATACGCCTCCACCCAAGTATAGGTAATTGACTGCACTATTCAAGAGCCTACTTGGGAAACCCAAAAACAGTAATATGTAACACATATATGTCCAGAAAGATGTAGTTCATCTGATAAAGTTCAATGGGGCAGATGTATTAACCTGGAGAGGGCATAAGGAAGTGATAAACCAGTGATATGTGCAAGGTGATACACGCACCATCCAATCAGATCCTAAATGTTAATTTACATATTGGAGCTGATTGGCTGGTGCGTGTATCACCTTGCACTTAACACTGGTTTATCACTTCCTTATGCCTTCTCCAGGTTAATACATCTGCCCCAATATATGATACCACGTACATTAGTACATCCTCCTCTGTTCTTATGGATTCCCTCCAGGTACATGTCTTTAGGAAACGCACACCTGTTGTGATTTACTAACATGTTTAATATACACTATCAATGGTAATTAATAAGTGAATGACCCACTTCTCTGACATTACAGTGGGTCTAATTCAGACCTGATCACTGTTGTGCAAAAATTGATTGGCTGGTACTTTATCACAGTGAAAGTATCACTTTTCAAGGCTTAGTACATCCCACCCTAAATCACGGTACTGTCATGTTCTGTGTTAAGGGCCGTATTCACTGGCCGATTTGGGGAGAGATGTGTGCTGAGCGAACCGCTCAGCACACATCTCTCCCCCCACTCAGGACAGTGCAATGTGTGCTGAGCGTGCGGGGGAAGACAGGGGAGGGGGGGGCGCTCGTTTCAACCAGCGGGTGAAGTGAGCGACCTGCTAGATTGGCCTGTATGCAGGCCAATCTAGCACCAGCGATAGCAATGCGTGGGGCTGCGCATCGCTATCGCTGTGAGGGGTACATACGGAGTGATCGCTGCTTAAAATCTAAGCAATCTAGTCAGATTGCTTAGATTTTAAGCAGCGATCGCTCCGTGAGTACCCCCCTTTATGGTAACAAATGCATTGGCAAGATTGAGATTTACTATTAAAAACTGATTATTTTGCAATGATGAACCTTAAAGTTTGTATTGAGGCTCCTCCGATTATATTCAGCAATCATTTTTGGCATGTTTGGTCTTTAAATACTTTAACCAACATGGATTTTGGTTTCCCTAAAATCCAATTTCTAGTGTGTTTTTTCTACTTTTTTAAAGATTGGGAGTCCCATGTTCCATCAATCGGGTTTAGCATCTGCTTGTATAGGAGTCCATAAATATAAGACAGAATGTTCTACTGTCTATGTCTTACTTTCTATTTTGCAGACCTAATCAAAATACATTCTAAACGTGTTTTATTGGGAGGATAGCCCTAGGAGATTTACAGCATTGTAATCAGTGGTTTTGAAGTTTGTTATCTAAAGAAAATAAAATCTAAGTCAAACATACAGTGGCATAGTGTAACCTACAGAGTATAAATAACAAAATATTGCTTGTGTGGATCCCACACATATTATCTAATAGCATTCAATGAGCTATTTCATTTTTTAGTGTAAAAAAAATGTGTTATTTCATACATGTTTTTTCAGGATAAAACATTTCAATAACTCATCCTTACATAGAAATTGCTTTGCTCTTTGTAAAAATACTTTATCATGATTTTATTTTTTGGTTGTTCTCAAGAGTATGAAATATTATGTTACATTTTCCATGCTCAATGCAAAGTTACTGTATATTGGGGGTCATTCCGACCCGCTCGCATGCTGCGGTTCATCCGGGTCAGAACTGCGCATGCGTGGTGTCCGCATTGCGCAGGCATGTCATTGCCCGGTTACGGCCATCGCCGGGCAGCGACGCAGCGTACGAAGAAATCGGTCGCATCGGCGACCGCAAGAAGATTGATAGGAGGAAGGCATTCCAGGGTGTCAACTCAACATCTTCCGGGTGTGGAGATCCGAACGCAGGCGTGTCCAGGCGTTTGGAGGGGGGATGCCTGACGTCAATTCCGGGACCTTCATCGCTGGATCCATCGCACAGGGTAAGTAGCTGCAGGGCTAGTCTTGTTTTACACAAAACTTTTTTAGCATAGCAGGGCTGCACAAGCGATCGCAGCCCTGCTATGCAGAAATACACTCCCCTATAGGTGGTGTCTAGTTGATCGCACGAGCAGCAAAAAGTTGCTATGTGCGATCAACTCGGAATGACCCCCATAGAGAGATACATTTTCCAGGTACAGGTTGAGTATCCGATATCCAAATATTCCGAAATACGGAATATTCCAAAATACGGACTTTTTTGAGTGAGAGTGAAATAGTGAAACCTTTGTTTTTTGATGGCTCAATGTACACAAACTTTGTTTAACACACAAAGTTATTAAAAATATTGTATTAAATGACCTTCAGGCTGTGTGTATAAGGTGTATATGAAACATAAATTAATTGTGTGAATGTAGACACACTTTGTTTAATGCACAAAGTTATACAAAAATATTGGCTAAAATGACCTCCAGGCTGTGTGTATAAGGTGTATATGAAACATAAATGCATTCTGTGCTTAGATTTAGGTTCCATCACCATGATATCTCATTATGGTAGGCAATTATTCCAAAATACGGAAAAATCCCATATCCAAAATACCTCTGGTCCCAAGCATTTTGGATAAGGGATACTCAACCTGTATTAAGTTTTCAATGGGTTGTATGTAACTGTCAAGTGAACACATTAAAAATAATGAGTAGCTTAGTAGCTCTTCCAACACACCCAAGAGGTTGCTGGCCAGTGTTGCTTTTGTTTTTGGGGTATCACCAGTAGACCTGATCCCCAGCTTTTCTTTTGCTTCTGTTTTATAATCACTTTTCCATTGCAAGATGGGTTTAAAGTGTTTCTTCTGTTATCAATGTTGCTATTCCAACACTTTTGGGTACACAACCTTTTTTGTCTTCCCACCCACCTCCATTTATAGTTATTTCAGTCAGTTATTTCTGGTAATTTAATTATGGTTATGTCAGTTTTTACAGTTTATTAAAGTTTTAGTCCAAATCCATCAGGGGAAAGCCCAGTACAGGCTTCCTGGGTTAAAGTTCTGCATAGTGTACAATAACAGGAGGGATGACTGGGACCCCAACCCCCTAGCTTGTCTTCTGGGATGCAGTGTTTCCACTCTGTGAAGTTTTAGTCCAAATCCATCTAGTGGGAGGCCCAGAAGTGAAAGATCTGCCTGGTGCATTCCTCTATGAGGTCCAACTGGATCCTAACCCATCTAGAACCTGACCAGGATCCATCTGGACCACCACGCTTTAGTTTTATCCCAATTGGTGCAGGGGTGTCCAAATGCATAACTGGACAGACAGACAAACAAACAAAGAAACAAACATTGCAATTAATTTTACATTTAAGATATATGGCCCTGGCACCAAAAAAGGCTGTCATTTTTGTTAGTTTAAACCCCACTATTATTTTAAGTTGGATAATGATGGGTATGTGTACCAAGTTTGGTCCAGATACATCAAGTCATGTAGGAACCTGCATGAAAAGGGGGTTGATATAATGACATCATTAACGATGCATGGCTTGTGTTGCATGAATGATAGCGCCCAGATGTACAATGGTATCAAAATTTGGATTCCACCTCTGGTGTGTAGAATTTAATAAACTATAAAAATGTGAAAGTCCTCACTCACTCACTCACTCACTCACTCACTCACTCACTCACTCACTCATTACTAATTCTCTTACTTCCCGATAAGTTAGGAAGATGAAATTTAACATACTGTAGGTATTATGCAAGTTGGATTGCACCACCAGTGTGTAGAATTTAATAAGCTACAAAAATGGTCCCGTCACTTTTTACCATATCTGCTATTAGTGCTCCTCGGATAATGCCAAGAACCATGGATTAATATTAACTTACATTAAGATGTCTGAAATTTATAGCTCCATAGATTTACCAAATTTTTAACACTCCTTTATATTTACAACCGTGAAAATCAGAGACTCCCGTGCAAAAAACGGGTATAATGGCTAATATATATATATATGGAAAAAACTGGGAGGATGGCGCCACTTGTGGGATGATACACTAGTAAAAAGTTATAAAAGATAGTCTGTGTGACTATATTCCCATAGAACCCACAAACCCAAATACTATTCGGGGGTCAGCCAGCCTCTAATAAATGCAGTAAGGTATGTTACTGTGGTGTGTATAGAGAGTGGGGGATGAGGGTACGGCGACCCGTGGTGTTCAATATTAGATATATATACTTATGGTACTTTCTCTACAGGAGTTCAAACTACAAGAGCCAATTGTACTAAAAATAGGACAATTTAATTCACATAAGAGTACAGAATTTATAAAAAATCCCATAAGATACATAAAAAAACTTAATATATATATATATATATATATATATATATTATATATATATATATAAAAATATATATATAAAAAATTAACAATTTTAAAAACAGAGTGGTAAAAGTAAGAGGTCAAACTTAGCTCAGTATTGGTGGAGGTAAGTGAGGGAACCCAATGAGTTTCGTCCTTCAGGACTTCATCAAGGGATGACCCCACATCATTTTTTTATATATATATTTTTTTATGTATATATTTTTTACATTTTTTTTTAATGTATCTTATGGGATTTTTTATAAATTCTGTACTCTTATGTGAATGAAATTGTCCTATTTTTTGTACAAATGGCTCTTGGAGTTTGCACTCCTGTAGAGAAAGTACCATAAGTATATATATCTAATACTGAACACCACGGGTCGCCATACCATCAACCCCCACTCTCTCTCTCTCTCTCTCTCTCTCTCTCTATATATATATATATACAGTATATATATATATATATATATATACATATATATATATATTTATATATACTAGCTGAAGTACCTGCCATTGCCTGAGTTTAAACTTTTCAGCTATTAAGTTATCAATGACTTGGATGTAAATGTCAACATGTTTGAAATAATTAATAGCTTAGTAGCTCTTCGAACATACCCATGAGGCGGCTGCCCAGTGTCGTTTTTGTTTTTGGGGTGTCACAAGTAGTCCTGATCTCCACCTTTTCTTTCTGTTCAATTTTATAATCACTTTTCCACTGCGAGATGAGTTTAAAGTTTTTCTTCTGTTATCAATGTTGCTATTCCAAGGCTTTTGGGTACACAACATTTTTTGTCTTCCCACCTCCATTTCTGTCAGCTATTTTAGTTCATTCATTCATAGTTATTTAAGTCAGCTATTTCAGGTCATTAAATTATGGTCATAGCTGCCAATTATAACAGTTTATTACATTTTTCATCCGGGAATTTAACCCCCTAGTATGTCTTCTGGCATTCAATGAAGTTTTCCTCAAAATCCATCCTGTGAAAGGCCCAGAGCAGTCTCCCTGTTTCAAGTGTTCAAAGTTCTGCCCAGAGTACACCAATGAGAGGTCCGACTGGTATCCCAAGCCCCTAGTATGTTGTCTGGAATCCATTGTTATGACTTTCTGAAGTTTCTTCAAAAGCCATCCAGTGGCAGGCCCAGAGTAAACTCACCTTGACAAAGGGGAGCTAGAGACCCAAAACTTTTGGATTGCACTGTGATGTGTTAAAAAACACAACTTTACTTAAGTCTCCGAGTGCCGCTTCTTGACTGTACTACACCATGCTCATCTGATCCATAGGGCACCGGAGCGTACAACACTTGTTTGTAAGACTGACGGTCCAATTGTATTGTATATATATATATATATATATATAATATACATAATATAATATATATATAATATATATATATATATATGCAACTATTTTGCAGTGTATAATATGTCCGCGGCTGTGTGTGGGTACATGCATTCACACGTGTTTCTATAGTAAAGCATGGTGCGTACGCATGCCAGAGCTAGTTTTGGCAGACTGTGGGTAATTACTGTGGTGCTTACCCACAAGCTGAAGTAGATAGATAGATAGATAGATAGATAGATAGATAGATAGATAGATAGATGGATAGATAGATATTGTTCCACCTCTCCTACATTGGAGCTGATTCTGAGTAGGACCAAGGCATAGAAATCAAGTAACTTTGCTCCTGGAACAAACCATGTTGCAGTCACAATGCGGGGGGGGGGGGGGGGGGATACATTTTTTATTATTTTGCATGCAGGATAAATTAAATGCTGGGCAGCTTCTTTTTTACGCTGCAATGTAGATTAGAGTTTAGACATCACCCACTCAAATCTTTGCATCTCCTCCCCTCAGCGCAGAGTGGTTTTGTCAAGGTGCAAATTTACTTGGAATCAGAACCACCGAGTAACACATTTTTCGATTCTAATTTTCATCTCCTGCTAACAAAGTGTGAACGTGCTGCTTCAGTTGCCCTGGGCGTCCTTTGTAAAACCAAAGTGCATTACAGAGCACATTGGCTGCATATAACTGACCTCCACACACATATGGTGTGGCCATGACAATCTCCTTTGATGTTGCCATCACAAACTATCTGTGCTGCATATACTGAGTTTCTCAAATCAAGGACAATTAGATATTAATGTACTGTATATTCCCTGACGCCAGTGGCGGATCCAGGGGGGGGGGGGGGGCACGCGGGCCCGTGCCCCCCCTGTCATGTCTGGCACTTAAAAAAAAAAGCAGTCCCTTGAAAAAAGAAATGGCGGCGCAGTTCACTGGCGCCCGCCGCGATGAAGGGTCCAGTGGCAGCGGCAGCAGTAATGAGTCAGAGTGACTCATTACAGTACGCTGCACCGGCTGTAGTAAAGCCGGAAGTCTCTGAGGAGAGGGGAGGCTTTCCCCTTCTCTCTCCTTCCCTCCTCTACGGTCCAGCCACAAGTCACATGCGACTGACCGGCAGCCGCTGGTGCTTGGCTCAGCCCGCACATGAATCCGTCAAGTGTGCACGCAAGCGGGGGTTTCTGAGTTCCTAGAAACCCCCCCCCCGGCCGCTGATCTATCGCTGAAGAGGTGAGCGTTTTTTTTTTTTCCTTTTTGTAAGTCTGGCGCTCAGCTTCACTCCCTGTGCATCCTGAGGCTGGACGCTCAGGCTGGCATATAGGAGTAGCAGCTCCGCTCTCACTGACGTGCTGTGAGAGGTGGGAGCCGCTGGCCCAGCATCATTGTAGCGCCGTTGCAGCTTTTACCTTCACTCCGGGCACTGATTACTGATTGACTTTGTAGCGGGAGCAAGGTGATACATATGCTGGGAGCAACGCCGGTACTCTTAATTTGCGGTAACCAGAAGTTTGACTAGGCACATGTACTGTCCGTCCATGAAGCATGATGGTGCTACGCTGTCTATGGGGGAGGGTGGGGGGGTGATGGCACTGCCCTGTCTGTCTAAGGGGGGACGATGGTGCTGTCCTGTCTGGGAGTGGAGGAGGGGGGCTGGGTGATGGTTCTATGCTGTCTGGGGGGGGGAGGAGGAATGATGGTGCTGTCCTATGTGTCTATGGGGGATGATGGTGTCATGCTGACTGTCTATGGGGGGCGTAATGGTGCTGTTCTGTCTGTCTATGGGGAAAAGGGGGAAGATGGTACTGTCCTGTCAGTCTATGGGGTGGCGTAGGGATAGGATGGTGCTGTCCAGTCTGTCTATGGGGATGGGGGGGAGGGGTGATGGTGCTATGCTGCCTGTCTATTTGGGGCGTAATGATGCTGTCCTGTCTGTCTGGGAAGGGGGGGGGGGTGATGGTGCTATCCTGTCTGTTTATGGGGGGCATAATGGTGCTGACCTGTCTGTCTATGGGGAAGAGGGTGAAGATGGTACTGTACTGTCAGTCTATGGGGTGGCATCAGTGGCGGAACTAGCGATCGGTGGGCCCAGGTGCGACAAAATGCTTTGGGCCCCCCTTCCCCCATCCCATCCAAGTCCACCCCCTCACCCCTGGAGAGGATCTGGTGAGGGGGACCTGCTCAGGGCCAGAGAAATGGATACCTAGCAACAATGCCGTAACAAGACATTTTAGCACTGTGTGCAAGAAACGGCATCGGAGCCCCACCCCTGCATGCAAAACAGGGGCAGTGCGCGCCGTAGGCGCGAGTAAAAATACATAGTGGCATGGCTTCGTGGGGAAGGGGTGTGGCCACAAAATAATACCAATTCATAAAACGGTGCACAGTAGTCTCCATTATTCAAATTACGCCACACAGTAGAACCACTACACCAGGTAGAGCCCCTTTTACACCTTACGGCGGACAGATTCCTCTTTTTACACATTACGGCAGACAGCGTCCCCTTTTTACACATTACGGCAGACAGCGTGCACTTTTTACACATAACGGCAGACAGCGTCCCCTTTTTACACATAACAGCAGACAGCGTCCCCTTTTTACACATAACGGCAGACAGCATCCCCTTTTTACACATAACAGCAGACAGCGTGCCCTTGTTAAACATAGCGGTAGACAGCGTACACTTTTTACACAAAACGGCAGACAGCGTCCCCCTTTTTACACATTACGGCAGACAGCGTACACTTTTTACACATAACGGCAGACAGCATCCCCTTTTTACACATTACGGCAGACAGCGTGCCCTTGTTACATATTACGGCAGACGGCAGATTCCCCATTTTTACACATAGCGGCAGGCAGATTCCCCATTTTTACACATTGCGGCAGGCAGATTTCCCATTTTTACACATTTGCGGCAGGCAGATTCCCCATTTTTACACATTGCGGCAGGCAGTCGAAAGAAAGAAAGAAAGAAAGAAAGAAAGAAAGAATTATATTTACCCTCTCCGCTGGCTCAGGTTCCTCAGTGAAGCTTCTGGTCACGATTCCCGGGCAGGAGAGAAGGAGGAGGAGGGAGGTGGAGGAGGGAGCCGCTGCAGCGCTGTGTTATTGGTGGAGGCGCTGCTACTGCTGCCCCTCTGCTTCACTATAGGCTGTTCTCGGAAGACAGCCTATAGTGAAGCAGAGGGGCAGCAGCAGCGCCTCCACCAGTAACAAAGCGCTGCTGCGGCTCCCTCCTCCACCTCCCTCCTCCTCCTTCCCCCGTACCGCTGCTCCTCTCCTCTCCGGGCGGCTGTGGGCTGCGGGAAGCGGTAGCCCGCAACACACAGCGGCATGTAATGAGTCAGTTTGACTCATTACATGCTTTGGGCCCCTGGACAGAGGCGGGCCCCAGTGCAACGCACCGGTTGCACTGGCGGTAGTTCCGCCTCTGGGTGGCATAGGGATAGGATGGTGCTGCCCTGTCTGTCTATGGGGGGCATAATGGTGCTGACCTGTCTGTCTATGGGGAAGAGGGTGAAGATGGTTCTGTCATGTCAGTCTATGGGGTGGCGCAGGGGTAGGATGTTGCTGTCCTGTCTGTCTATGGGGGGGTGATGGTGCTATGCTGCCTGTCTATGGGGAGCAGCATAATGGTGCTGATCTGTCTGTCTATGGGGAAGAGGGTAAAGATGGTACTGTCTTGTCAGTCTATGAGGTGGGGTAGGGGCAGGATGGTGCTGTTCTGTCTGTCTACAGGGGGGATGATGGTGCTGTCCTGTCTGTCTACCGGTGGTGGGTGGGGGGGGGGGGGTTGATGGTGTTATCTGTCTATGGGGAGGGGGAGAATGTTGGTAGTGTGATGCCTGTCTATGGAGGAAAGGGGGTTGCTGTGGGGAATGATATTGCTGTGGCTGTCTGTCTATGGAGGTAAGTGGGTTGCTGGGGGGATATGTGCTGTCTGTTCATGGGGGGGGGGTTTCTATGGGAACACAACTGAATAGCAGGCTGTACTCATTGCAGGAATTATCAGGCAACAGATGAGGGGTTCACCGACATTTCAGTGTTATTCAGTTCAACATTTTCATAATTTTCATCCTGTATACTCTATCCAGAAAATCCATGGCGCCATCTGCTCACAGGTTACAGGTGCAGAAGAATGACATCACATGGGAATGCTAGCATTGGCGTCATAGAGGGAGCCGGACCAATTAATGTTAAATTGAATAACATTGAAATGTCGGTGAACTCTTCATCTGATTATTCCTGCAATGAGTTCCGCCTGCTATTCAATTGTATATTCTGATGACGCAGCGCTGTAGTTTCCTTATTAAGCAAGGCACCTGCATTTATATTATATTACAGACGAAGAGGAATGCTACGTCATAAGGATATATATATATATATATATATATATATGCACTTAAGCCTGCACTCTCATCAAGTCAATAACATCAGTGGGGTGCACTCAGTGGAAATGCACTGAAACGGTGAGTCCACAAACATAGAAAAAATCCCAATGAGGGGGAGGCACTCTCCAAACCATGAAATAAGTCCAATTCTGGTACAACAAGGGCCCTCATTCCGAGTTGATCGGTCGCAAGGCGAATTTAGCAGAGTTACACACGCTAAGCCTACGCCTACTGGGAGTGTATCTTAGCTTCTTAAAATTGCGACCGATGTATTCGCAATATTGCGATTACAAACTACTTTGCAGTTTCTGAGTAACTTCAACCTTACTCTGCCTGTGCGATCAGTTCAGTGCTTGTCGTTCCTGGTTTGACGTCACAAACACACCCAGCGTTCGCTCAGACACTCCCCCGTTTCTCCAGCCACTCCTGCGTTTTTTCCGGAAACGGTAGCGTTTTCATCCACACGCCCATAAAACGCCGTGTTTCCGCCCAGTAACACCCATTTCCTGTCAATCACATTACGATCGCCGGAGCGATGAAAAAGCCGTGAGTAAAAATACTATCTTCATTGTTAAATTACTTGGCGCAGTCGCAGTGCGAATATTGCGCATGCGTACTAAGCGGATTTTCATTGCGATGCGATGAAAAATACCGAGCGAACGACTCGGAATGAGGGCCAATGTTTTAATATTCAATGTGATAGCTCCAAATGTCGACGTTTCGATTCTGACACAGAATCTTTCTCAAGACGAGCAATATATAGCAGCATCCAGAGTCATAAATATACACATATCGATGCCTAATTCAAAGCCCATATGCAGAAAGTGGACTGGAATAGGACAATATACATAGAGGAATAGACATCCATCATGAAGGTGTTCATTCATAAACAAAACAGCGTGTATGGGGTAAAGACATCCATCACAGGAGGTATTAATTCCCCCAGACTTGAGGAGTCTAAACGTCAGCAAAGGCACTCACGAGCATCAGGACATGCAGCCCCTGTCCTGATGCTCGTGAGTGCCTTTGCTGACGTTTAGACTCCTCAAGTCTGGGGGAATTAATACCTCCTGTGATGGATGTCTTTACCCCATACACGCTGTTTTGTTTATGAATGAACACCTTCATGATGGATGTCTATTCCTCTATGTATATTGTCCTATTCCAGTCCACTTTCTGCATATGGGCTTTGAATTAGGCATCGATATGTGTATATTTATGACTCTGGATGCTGCTATATATTGCTCGTCTTGAGAAAGATTCTGTGTCAGAATCGAAACGTCGACATTTGGAGCTATCACATTGAATATTAAAACATTGTTGTACCAGAATTGGACTTATTTCATGGTTTGGAGAGTGCCTCCCCCTCATTGGGATTTTTTCTATATATATATATATATATATATATATACACATGCACACACACATACACATACTGTTTATTTGTGTGTGTGTGTATATATATATATATATATATATATACTGTATATACACACATACTGTTTGTGTGTGTGTGTGTGTATATATATATAAATATATATATATATATTATATATATATATATATATATGCACTTGTGCTTTATTGATTTTTAGATAGGATATATTAGGCTGTTTGCCGGGTTCAGGAGCCCCTGCCTCCCCACCCTCTCTCTCTCTCTCTCTCTCTCTCTCTCTCTCCCCCTCTCCCCCCCCCCATCTCTCGCTTCCTTGTTCCCTCTCCTCTCAGTTATTGTGTTAAGCTCCCATGTTTACTTCTGTCAGTTTCCCCAGCGATACTTTCACTTCATGTCTCTGTAAACTTCACTACAAATGTCTCACTACTGCCTCCTACTCCTACAGAGACCTTAGGTGCCCACTGCCTCTCCCTGTCCCCCTCTCTTTGTTACCCACTGCCACCTCTCCCTGGCATCACCCACTTTTTCCTCGTCACCCTTTCCCCGGTGTTACCCACACTGCCTCTCACTGTCACCCTCGCTCTGTCACCCACTGCCTCTCCGTCTCCCACTATGTCTCCTTCACCCACTGCCTCACCCTCTTCCTCTCCCCTGCGTCACTATAAACCCATCACCCTCTTTCTCCTGTTACCCTCTGCCTCTCCAAAGTGTCACCCTCTTCCCGTCTTATGAATATGACATCCCTTTTGAGGCCATGACCCTTGTTGCTAGGTCATGCCCTTGTTGTGAGGACACCCGCACCTTCATGGGACCGCACGCTGAAGGCGTGCACAAGGTGCCCCCCCCTGTCATTTTTTCCTGGATCCGCCCCTGCCTGACGCTTCATATACTAAAGTGTTTAGCAAGTAAATACAATTGTAAAGAATACTACTGTATAGGAAAAATAGCTGCTAAAAAGAGTCAATTGAACCAAGACAGGAGTGACGTGCGGTGAGGTCAGTGGCTGGGGAGGCACTGGCAGATAACCCCCCACCACCCCTCACCCCCATAGAGGGAAAAAATAGTGTAGTCCCCCACACATCACTAAAACCAGCACCAGGCAGAACCAACCAGGGGGGATAATGCCATAACATGGCAAACACTCAGTGTGGGGTCCCCCTGCCATAACATTAACAGTCCCCCAAGCCAGTCAGCCCAGGGTTGGAATTCCTCAGAAAGCAGGGCCCCAAAAAAATAAAAAATGGGGTCCCCCCTCCCGAGCAACAAACAGCCCAGTGCTATGCCCTGCACCCCTGGTGGAGGTGGGTGCGGGGTTCATTGTATGCTAATATTGTTCTTTACAGGCAGCCTACAGGTCCCAGCAGGCCTGCCCCAGCATGCCGGCACTTGGAGAACCAGAAATGCCAGCATGCCCAGACATAAAGGGCCCACTGGCACCTGTAGTCCACCTGTAAAGAAAATACAAAAATAAAACACCACACGTCTTAAAAAAAGTTTTATTAGTCAGAGTCTTCACCTGGGGGTGGCAGCCTTTAAGCTTTTTTGTATGGCCACTGCCTACCCAGGGCTTCCGGTGTCTTCACCTGGTGGGCGGCGGCTGTTAAGCTCTTTTGCATAGCCGCCGCCCATCCAGGACTTCCACGGCGTCTTCTTTCTTCAGGAGCTCTTCATTGCTCCTTCTCCGCTATCAGACTGACACCGCTGCCTCATGCTGACTTAAAGTAAATAAGTCAGCCGGAGGGGGCGGGGCAATGACACTGCGAGCCAATCACTCGCGGTGGCCATCTTGAATTTAAAAAATGCTGCTGAGGCGCCATTTTTGATACTGGTACCGCTCCGCTGCCAAACTCTGCAGAATAGCCTGCTGCTAATATTATCACCTCTGCCGCCACCGCCCGCACCTCCGCCTCATCTTGCTGCCCACACCTCCGCAGCATTGCGCTGCCACTGATGCCCGCACCTCCGCCGCGCCCACACAGTGATGACAGCGGATCCAGTGACGGATCCACTGGCCAATCACTGTGGCCTCGCTTACAGAGGTGTGCTTTCATGGGTTGAAAGCACGTCCCTGTATGAAAGCGGCACTTCTAATGGTGCCACTTTCCAATGTATTTTCAATGGGCTTTTACTGTCCATGGCTTGGCCCCTCCCGTGCCCACCCCCCGCACTGATCCCGTTCCCATTGACAACGGGAGGGCCAACGATCGGTGCCTCCCAACCCCATTTACACAGTAATAATATAAAGGAAATACCTATGACACAGAATATGTGTCATAAGTATCTTCTTTGTATTATTTTAATCATTAATGACAGGGGAGGCAAGACAGTGACTAGTAACTGCAAAGTTAAAGCTATCTTCTGAGTTGTTCCAACTTTTTAGATTACAGCAGAACTTCCAATGCAGCATACTAATATTTCAGGACTACTTTCTCTGTTTTAATTATTGTTCAATGTCTTCCCCCCCACAGACGTTATGTTTGGAAAGAGTAAGACAATCTCTCATTGCATGTAAACTATATAGATGTTTAACCTTCACACCGCTATTACTATAGAGACACTGATAGACACAACAGGAGCTGAGAAAATCTTCCACTGGGCTTTTAAATGGATAAATACAATTATTCCACAGGGTTTCCTTGCAAATGTTTTAAGAAATCTAATCTGCATTGCAAGCTACGGGAACAAAGCTGCAGATGTTTCCAGTGTCGGGTTCTACTACGAGCTGTCGGCTGTGATAATTGGCAGCTTTCTCTTGACATTACCCAGGGATTTATCATTTGCATCCACGTGTTTCATTAAATCTTTATGTTGCACAAGAACAGACTATTGTTCTATAGATACTGCATTTCTGAATTTAGAACTCTATTGAACTTCTCAATGTCGGCTCCCCTGGTGCATTTAGTATTATGATAAGGCTGAGAGGTACTGTTGGTTTAGTTCGCAAATCTGTTGTGGATGTAATAATACAATATGCATATTACAGCTCTGAGCTCTTCCATAATCCTAGCCCTTTTCTCCTGCAACATACATATCACAGATGTTATTATGTTCTAGCGTCACCCCTGTCTGCACCCTGCTACAACTAATTACTATTTGTCCATTAGAGTATGCTATACGGTAATAAGCTATCATAGTATAGCACATTCTAATCAGTGATACCTGGCAGGAGTGCACACGGAATGTAAAACATGGGAATGCTGGAAAAAGCTTTAGGTAGAGCATGTTCCAGCTCGCACACTATCAAGGGGAGATATATCAAACTTGGGTGTGGTATGGAAGGTAAATAGTAAGTAGGTCGACAGTATCTAGGTCGACCACTATTGGTTGACAGTAACTAGGTCGACAGGGTGTCTAGGTCGACAGGGTCTTTAGGTCGACATGGTCTAGGTCGACAGGTCAAAAGGTTGACATGAGTTTTTAATGTTTTTTTGGTGTTGTTTTCTTTGTAGAGTGACCGGGAACCCCAATTAGTGCACCGTGTCCCCTCGCCATGCTTCAGGCAAGGTGCCTCGCTTCGCTTGGCACGGATTACCATTCATATCATAGTCCACGTGGATCGTTAAGTATGAAAAGGTTAAAAAAAAAGAAAAAAAATGTGAAAAATTCATGTCGACCTCTTGACCTGTCGACCTAGAACATGTCGACCTAGAGACCCTGTCGGCCTAGAACTCCTGTCGACCTAGTTACTGTCAACCAATAGTGGTCGACCTAGACATTGTCGACCTAGTTACTGTCGACATAGAGACCGGATCCCATCAAACTTTACAGAGATAAATTGGGGGTGCTACCTACAGTACATGATACATGAAATTCATTGGTTGCTATGGGCAGTACCTGCACTTGTCCTCCCTAGAAGGTTTAATAAATCCCACCCCCCACCCCCCCCTAAGAATCGGCTATTGCTTGTAGTAAAGTAAGTTAGACTGGAAGGAATAGGGGATGGGTGAAATAGAATAAATCCTATTGCTAAACATAGATTGCACAGTGACATCTTCCATTCACAGTTATATATTACAAAGATTTGCTCCCCATGGTGTCCGGTCAAGATCCCGGCAGTCGTAATACCGATACTGTCAGTACTCAGAATTCAGACATCGGCATCTTGAATAGGGTCACAAGGTCGGTGCCGGAATACCGACCACCTGGATCCTGAACTATTTAAAAAGGTGGGTGCGCTGTCAACGGCAGCCTGTATAGGGATGGTTAGTCCCTAAAGGAGATAGAAATCTAGGAAAAAAGATATACTGGCGCTGGCTGAAATTCAAATAATGGATGGATAAGGGTTTTCAATAAAAAATTATTTCATAAATGTATTACAGAAAAGAATAATAATTAGTCGCATAAGAAGTCTAAGCTTCAAAAGGGTATAATATTAAAAAAGTTGAGAGTCTCTCAAATAATTAAAATCGACCACTTATATCCCAATTGAAATAATTAGCACTTGTTTCTGACTAGGGCTCATTCCTCCAAGACAGTAGTAAGTGTGGATATTACCCATTCTCTCAGGAGAAGTCCCCTTGGTTCTCAATTGCAAGCCGAGATCCAGTAGCAGCAGGGGTGTATCCAGAGTTTCCAAATGAACAGCACTTATGAGGATCCTGTAGGAGTGTGGAAGTCCAATTGTTGCCAGATTATTGGAAATAGCAATGGGTGCAATGCCTGTGGTCAGGAATAAAAGGCTCAACGCGTTTCGCTGGTCTTAGTGGCTGCCAGCTACCTCAGGATCCTGAACTATCGTGGGCCAACCGCTGGGACAGGTAAGCTATGGGGAGAAGGGGGGGGAGTTTAGGATGGTGCTGAGGGGTTAGGGTTAGGCTGCAAGGGGGGAGGGTTAGGTTAGGCTGCCAGTATGAAGGGTTAGGGGGCTACTGGGTGTAGGTAAGTATACTTACCTTCCCTGTCGGTATCCAGACCATCGGCATGCCGCGGTCAGTATTCTGACTGCCGGCATTTAGACCAACGGCATATTCTACCTAACCCATGAGGAGCAATGTGAATTATCACTGAAGTAAAGAGTAAATTCCTAGTGTCATTCACATGCTGAACAGAGATGACGTATATTGTAACATACCATCAAACCAGCTGTCTGGCCTACTCAATTGTATGTAATGCAGAATTAAAAAAATATTTATGGGTGCTAGGAGAAAACGTAAAAAAGAAGAAAAAAAATGCCCACAAAAGATCAAATGAGTGGTATATAAAGGTAATAATATATGCACTTACAGTACAAAAGTGCATTGGACACTAACGCAATCCCCTGATTGCCCTGATCTTGTATTACTCAGGCCTTGATATATTGATTGGGTAGGAAAACTCATTAGGCCAGCAATAAGTTAAGAGAAAAAAATCACAATGTAACATAGAATGACAAAAACTAAAGCACTTACAGTATTTGCACATAAGACATATTAGGAGTTAAATTACTCCTGAGCAAAATTAAACGTAGTACAGTAAACCTGGATTCAGTATGCAACCTGTATTTGCAGTCTCTTCATTTCAGGGGTGGTTTAAGAGAAGAGATGGGCCATGTGCAGGCTTCTTGCAGGTCCCCTCACCTCCAGAGGTGCAGAAGACTGTGCATGAGCAGGTCTCCAGGAACATGGCACCCATGTCTTGTTCCTGGGGACATCCTACTACACATGCGCAAATCACAGGGAAAATGCCAGCGGCAGGCATTTTTCCAGAGTTTCTATAGCTCTACAGTCAGTACCAGGCAGATGGCGCAGTAAGTATATTTATATGAGTGCAAGGTGTGCAATGTGTGGTCCCCCTGTACCCAGGGGCCTGTGTGCACTCTACACCCTGCACCCATTATAGACACACCGGTGCTTCATTGTGTGTCTGTCTTCTCTGTTTTAACAATAGTATGGTGAAGACCTTGTGAATGAAGTCTTGAAGGTAGCTGGTTTAGTATAACTCCTGCTCATAAACTATGGGTAAATGTTAACTAGTACTGGGCAGTTGGTGGAGACCCAGAGCAGGGATGTGGAGTCTAAAGATGCTGATGGTTTTCACCAGTGACCCCCGTGAGGGAGTTTGGGCTTCGCTGCTCCCAATGTGCAGGTTGCAGCCCCCTGCCTGGGTCACCCAGTACTAGCACTAGAGGACTTTGATAGAATGGGGAGGCAGGATACTGGCAGGCAAGGTCTGGAAATCTTAGATGCAGGATGATTATAAGACTCTAGTATATGTTCTGGACTGTTGGTTAAGTAGCAAACTGGAACCAATGGTACAGAGTATCCCAATGGAACTGATAGCACAGAGTATCGGACTAAAAACAATGGCACAGAGTATCGGACTGGAACCAATGGCACAGAGCATAGGACTGGAACAAATGGCATAGTGTATAGGACTGGAACCGATGGCACAGAGTATCAGACTGGAACCGATGGCACAGAGTATCGGACTAAAAACAATGGCACAGAGTATCATACTGGAACCAATGGCACAGAGTATCAGACTGGAACAGATGGCATAGAGTATAGGACTGGAACCAATGGAACAGAGTATAGGACTGGAACCGGGATGCGGTCAAGATTGCCGCCGGCCGGAATCCCGGCGGTCGAAATACCGACGCCAGAATCCCGACCGCCACAATCCCGACATATTCTCCCTCCGTGGGTGTCCACGAGACCCACAGAGGGAGAATATAATAGTGTGCCCGCAGCGTGGCGAGCGAAGCGAGCCCGCAAGGGGCTGCGTTCCGCTCGCCACCCCTGTCGGGATTGTGTGGTCGGGATTCCGGCGTCGGTATTTCGACCGTTGGGATTCCGACCGGCGGCATTTAGTACTGATCCCCTGGAACCAATTGCACAGAGTATAGGATTAAAACAGATGGCAGAGATTATTGAACTGGAAACGATTGGAGCCAGATGGTGCAGCTGGATGAAGATTTCCACTGAAGTCACTAAGAAGGATGAGAATCTACAGTAGCTTCACAAGAGCCACGCAGCTAGGCTGTGGACATCATTGCACTGGCAGCTTGAGACTTCATGGATTGACCCTTTATACCTGGGGGGAAGCAGGGATTGGCTGATGTGATCATCTGAATAGCTGGCTGGCTCAGATTAGCTGAGAACTGATCACATGGGTGTAAGCAGCATGGCGGCACCCATGCCAGGGTTTTAGTGATAACTCTGGTGTTCAGTGTGTAAAACATAATCCTTTATATAATTCATAGAACACTGAAAACACAGTGTGGGAACAGCGTGTACAGGCTTTACTGCTATCTGAGAGCCATATGCAGAGGGATTACACTGCTGAAAGCAGGATTCTGCAGATTACACACACAAGTGCACTCTCTCAAGTGGCCAATCAGCAGCCAGAACACAGACTGACGCTTGTATGCTGGGAGACTTCTCAGGTAATGAACACAGCAAGCAAGTTATTCTGATCTGCAGGACTAATGGCAAAGGTAAGTCATAAGACCAAGTGCTAGAATAAGAGGCGTAAAGTCAGAATTGTGACATACAGTGGTAGCTGTAGTGAGCATGCGAAAGAATGGATTACATGTGCTGCTTTTTAGCAGAATTTTCAATTCATACTGAATAATGTTTTGGTGCCTGGGCACTGAGTGTCTGGTGTTGAGGCAAGCTGCCACATCTTAGGTGACCAGCCTTTTAGTTATAATAGGATATAGGAGATGCTGCGCTCAACCTACCTTGTACTAATCATGAATGAGATGCCCCAAAAAATAGTGATCCACATAGGGGGTCATTCTGACCCGTTCGCACGCAGCGGTTCTTCGCTGCGGTGCGAACGGGTCAGAACTGCTTCGGGCAACGGTGTGCACAGCGAAAGAAGAAGATGCAGCACTGATCGCAAGAAGATTGACAGTGGAGAGGCATTTCTGGGGTGGATACTCACCATTGGATGCTGATTTCGAGGAGTGGTCGTCCGGACGCAGGCGTGTCCTGGCAAACGGAGGGCGGATGTCTGACTTTAAAGCCGGGAGGAACGTCGCTGGATCCGTCGCACAGGGTAAGTAGATCCAGCCTTACTCTTCAACAGCACAAAACTTTTTTAGCTAAGCAGGGCTACACAAGCGATCACAGCCCTGCTATGCTAAAATACATCCCCCATAGGTGGGGATTAGTTGATCGCACCAGCAGCAAAAAGTTGCTGGCTGCGATCAACTCGGAATGACCCCCCTAGTTGATATAATTCAGAGCAAAACCTGTGTGGATTTCAAATCACTTTACTAAACATAATTGAACTGATACAAAGAAAAACTGTATGTACAAAGACAAATACTATGGGGGGTCATTCCGAGTTGTTCGCTCGTTATTTTTTTCTCGCAACGGAGCGATTAGTCGCTAATGCGCATGCGCAGTGTGCGCAGTGCGACTGCGCCAAGTAAATTTGCTATGCAGTTAGGTTTTTTACTCACGGCATTACAAGGTTTTTTCTAGAGATGTGCACTTGAAATTTTTCGGGTTTTGTGTTTTGGTTTTGGGTTCGGTTCCGCGGCCGTGTTTTGGGTTCGACCGCGTTTTGGCAAAACCTCACCGAATTTTTTTTGTCGGATTCGGGTGTGTTTTGGATTCGGGTGTTTTTTTCAAAAAACACTAAAAAACAGCTTAAATCATAGAATTTGGGGGTCATTTTGATCCCAAAGTATTATTAACCTCAAATACCATAATTCCCAATCATTTTCAGTCTATTCTGAATACCTCACACCTCACAATATTATTTTTAGTCCTAAAATTTGCACCGAGGTCGCTGGATGACTAAGCTAAGCGACCCTAGTGGCCGACACAAACACCTGGCCCATCTAGGAGTGGCACTGCAGTGTCACGCAGGATGGCCCTTCCAAAAAACCCTCCCCAAACAGCACATGACGCAAAGAAAAAAAGAGGCGTAATGAGGTAGCTGTGTGAGTAAGATAAGCGACCCTAGTGGCCGACACAAACACCTGGCCCATCTAGGAGTGGCACTGCAGTGTCACGCAGGATGGCCCTTCCAAAAAACCCTCCCCAAACAGCACATGACGCAAAGAAAAAAAGAGGCGCAATGAGGTAGCTGTGTGAGTAAGATAAGCGACCCTAGTGGCCGACACAAACACCTGGCCCATCTAGGAGTGGCACTGCAGTGTCACGCAGGATGTCCCTTCCAAAAAACCCTCCCCAAACAGCACATGACGCAAAGAAAAAAAGAGGCGCAATGAGGTAGCTGTGTGAGTAAGATAAGCGACCCTAGTGGCCGACACAAACACCGTGCCTATCTAGGAGTGGCACTGCAGTGTCACGCAGGATGTCCCTTCCAAAAAACCCTCCCCAAACAGCACATGACGCAAAGAAAAAAAGAGGCGCAATGAGGTAGCTGTGTGAGTAAGATAAGCGACCCTAGTGGCCGACACAAACACCGGGCCCATCTAGGAGTGGCACTGCAGTGTCACGCAGGATGTCCCTTCCAAAAAAACCTCCCCAAACAGCACATGACGCAAAGAAAAAAAGAGGCGCAATGAGGTAGCTGTGTGAGTAAGATAAGCGACCCTAGTGGCCGACACAAACACCGGGCCCATCTAGGAGTGGCACTGCAGTGTCACGCAGGATGGCCCTTCCAAAAAATACTCCCCAAACAGCACATGACGCAAAGAAAAATTAAAGAAAAAAGAGGTGCAAGATGGAATTGTCCTTGGGCCCTCCCACCCACCCTTATGTTGTATAAACAGGACATGCACACTTTAACCAACCCATCATTTCAGTGACAGGGTCTGCCACACGACTGTGACTGAAATGACGGGTTGGTTTGGACCCCCACCAAAAAAGAAGCAATTAATCTCTCCTTGCACAAACTGGCTCTACAGAGGCAAGATGTCCACCTCATCATCATCCTCCGATATATCACCGTGTACATCCCCCTCCTCACAGATTATCAATTCGTCCCCACTGGAATCCACCATCTCAGCTCCCTGTGTACTTTGTGGAGGCAATTGCTGCTGGTCAATGTCTCCACGGAGGAATTGATTATAATTCATTTTAATGAACATCATCTTCTCCACATTTTCTGGATGTAACCTCGTACGCCGATTGCTGACAAGGTGAGCGGGGGCACTAAACACTCTTTCGGAGTACACACTTGTGGGAGGGCAACTTAGGTAGAATAAAGCCAGTTTGTGCAAGGGCCTCCAAATTGCCTCTTTTTCCTGCCAGTATAAGTACGGACTGTGTGACGTGCCTACTTGGATGCGGTCACTCATATAATCCTCCACCATTCTTTCAATGGTGAGAGAATCATATGCAGTGACAGTAGACGACATGTCCGAAATCGTTGTCAGGTCCTTCAGTCCGGACCAGATGTCAGCATCAGCAGTCGCTCCAGACTGCCCTGCATCACCGCCAGCGGGTGGGCTCGGAATTCTGAGCCTTTTCCTCGCACCCCCAGTTGCGGGAGAATGTGAAGGAGGAGATGTTGACAGGTCGCGTTCCGCTTGACTTGACAATTTTCTCACCAGCAGGTCTTTGAACCCCAGCAGACTTGTGTCTGCCGGAAAGAGAGATCCAAGGTAGGCTTTAAATCTAGGATCGAGCATGGTGGCCAAAATGTAGTACTCTGATTTCAACAGATTGACCACCCGTGAATCCTTGTTAAGCGAATTAAGGGCTCCATCCACAAGTCCCACATGCCTAGCGGAATCGCTCTGTGTTAGCTCCTCCTTTAATGTCTCCAGCTTCTTCTGCAAAAGCCTGATGAGGGGAATGACCTGACTCAGGCTGGCAGTGTCTGAACTGACTTCACGTGTGGCAAGTTCAAAGGGCATCAGAACCTTGCACAATGTTGAAATAATTCTCCACTGCGCTTGAGACAGGTGCATTCCACCTCCTATATCGTGCTGAATTGTATAGGCTTGAATGGCCTTTTGCTGCTCCTCCAACCTCTGAAGCATATAGAGGGTTGAATTCCACCTCGTTACCACTTCTTGCTTCAGATGATGGCAGGGCAGGTTCAGTTGTTTTTGGTGGTGCTCCAGTCTTCTGTACGTGGTGCCTGTACGCCGAAAGTGTCCCGCAATTCTTCTGGCCACCGACAGCATCTCTTGCACGCCCCTGTCGTTTTTTAAAAAATTCTGCACCACCAAATTCAAGGTATGTGCAAAACATGGGACGTGCTGGAATTTGCCCAGATTTAATGCACACACAATATTGCTGGCGTTGTCCGATACCACAAATCCACAGGAGAGTCCAATTGGGGTAAGCCATTCCGCGATGATCTTCCTCAGTTGCCGTAAGAGGTTTTCAGCTGTGTGCGTATTCTGGAAAGCGGTGATACAAAGCGTAGCCTGCCTAGGAAAGAGTTGGCGTTTGCGAGATGCTGCTACTGGTGCCGCCACTGCTGTTCTTGCGGCGGGAGTCCATACATCTACCCAGTGGGCTGTCACAGTCATATAGTCCTGACCCTGCCCTGCTCCACTTGTCCACATGTCCGTGGTTAAGTGGACATTGGGTACAACTGCATTTTTTAGGACACTGGTGAGTCTTTTTCTGACGTCCGTGTACATTCTCGGTATCGCCTGCCTAGAGAAGTGGAACCTAGATGGTATTTGGTAACGGGGGCACACTACCTCAAGAAATTGTCTAGTTCCCTGTGAACTAACGGCGGATACCGGACGCACGTCTAACACCAACATAGTTGTCAAGGCCTCAGTTATCCGCTTTGCAGCAGGATGACTGCTGTGATATTTCATCTTCCTCGCAAAGGACTGTTGGACAGTCAATTGCTTACTGGAAGTAGTACAAGTGGGCTTACGACTTCCCCTCTGGGATGACGATCGACTCCCAGCAGCAACAACAGCAGCGCCAGCAGCAGTAGGCATTACACTCAAGGATGCATCGGAGGAATCCCAGGCAGGAGAGGACTCGTCAGAATTGCCAGTGACATGGCCTGCAGGACTATTGGCATTCCTGGGTAAGGAGGAAATTGACACTGAGGGAGTTGGTGGGGTGGTTTGCGTGAGCTTGGTTACAAGAGGAAGGGATTTACTGGTCAGTGGACTGCTTCCGCTGTCACCCAAAGTTTTTGAACTTGTCACTGACTTATTATGAATGCGCTGCAGGTGACGTATAAGGGAGGATGTTCCGAGGTGGTTAACGTCCTTACCCCTACTTATTACAGCTTGACAAAGGCAACACACGGCTTGACACCTGTTGTCCGCATTTCTGTTGAAATACTTCCACACCAAAGAGCTGATTTTTTTGGTATTTTCACCAGGCATGTCAATGGCCATATTCCTCCCACGGACAACAGGTGTCTCCCCGGGTGCCTGACTTAAACAAACCACCTCACCATCAGAATCCTCCTGGTCAATTTCCTCCCCAGCGCCAGCAACACCCATATCCTCCTCATCCTGGTGTACTTCAACACTGACATCTTCAATCTGACTATCAGGAACTGGACTGCGGGTGCTCCTTCCAGCACTTGCAGGGGGCGTGCAAATGGTGGAAGGCGCATGCTCTTCACGTCCAGTGTTGGAAAGGTCAGGCATCGCAACCGACACAATTGGACTCTCCCTGTGGATTTGGGATTTCGAAGAACGCACAGTTCTTTGCGGTGCTTTTGCCAGCTTGAGTCTTTTCATTTTTCTAGCGAGAGGCTGAGTGCTTCCATCCTCATGTGAAGCTGAACCACTAGCCATGAACATAGGCCAGGGCCTCAGCCGTTCCTTGCCACTCCGTGTGGTAAATGGCATATTGGCAAGTTTACGCTTCTCCTCCGACAATTTTATTTTAGGTTTTGGAGTCCTTTTTTTACTGATATTTGGTGTTTTGGATTTTACATGCTCTGTACTATGACATTGGGCATCGGCCTTGGCAGACGACGTTGCTGGCATTTCATCGTCTCGGCCATGACTAGTGGCAGCAGCTTCAGCACGAAGTGGAAGTGGATCTTGATCTTTCCCTAATTTTGGAACCTCAACATTTTTGTTCTCCATATTTTAATAGGCACAACTAAAAGGCACCTCAGGTAAACAATGGAGATGGATGGATACTAGTATACTTATGGATGGACTGCCGAGTGCCGACACAGAGGTAGCTACAGCCGTGGACTACCGTACTGTGTCTGCTGCTAATATAGACTGGATGATAATGAGATGAAATCAATATATATGTATATATAATACCACTAGTACTGCAGCCGGACAGGTATATATATTTATTATGTAATGACTGATGACGGACCTGCTGGACACTGTCAGCTCAGCAGCACCGCAGACTGCTACAGTAAGCTACTATAGTAGTATGTATAAAGAAGAAAGAAAAAAAAAAAACCACGGGTAGGTGGTATACAATTATGGATGGACTGCCGAGTGCCGACACAGAGGTAGCTACAGCCGTGGACTAACGTACTGTGTCTGCTGATAATATAGACTGGATGATAATGAGATGAAATCAATATATATGTATATATAATATCACTAGTACTGCAGCCGGACAGGTATATATATTTATTATGTAATGACTGATGACGGACCTGCTGGACACTGTCAGCTCAGCAGCACCGCAGACTGCTTCAGTAAGCTACTATAGTAGTATGTATAAAGAAGAAAGAAAAAAAAAACCACGGGTAGGTGGTATACAATTATGGATGGACTGCCGAGTGCCGACACAGAGGTAGCTACAGCCGTGGACTACCGTACTGTGTCTGCTGATAATATAGACTGGATGATAATGAGATGAAATCAATATATATGTATATATAATATCACTAGTACTGCAGCCGGACAGGTATATATATTTATTATGTAATGACTGATGACGGACCTGCTGGACACTGTCAGCTCAGCAGCACCGCAGACTGCTACAGTAAGCTACTATAGTACAGGTTGAGTATCCCATATCCAAATATTCCGAAATACGGAATATTCCGAAATACGGACTTTTTTGAGTGAGAGTGAGATAGTGAAACCTTTGTTTTTTGATGGCTCAATGTACACAAACTTTGTTTAATACACAAAGTTATTAATAATATTGTATTAAATGACCTTCAGGCTGTGTATATAAGGTGTATATGAAACATAAATGAATTGTGTGAATGTAGACACACTTTGTTTAATGCACAAAGTTATAAAAAATATTGGCTAAAATTACCTTCATGCTGTGTGTATGAGGTGTATATGAAACATAAATGCATTCTGTGCTTAGATTTAGGTCCCATCACCATGATATCTCATTATGGTATGCAATTATTCCAAAATACGGAAAAATCCCATATCCAAAATACCTCTGGTCCCAAGCATTTTGGATAAGGGATACTCAACCTGTAGTATGTATAAAGAAGAAAGAAAAAAAAAACAACCACGGGTAGGTGGTATACAATTATGGATGGACTGCCGAGTGCCGACACAGAGGTAGCTACAGCCGTGGACTACCGTACTGTGTCCGCTGATAATATAGACTGGATGATAATGAGATGAAATCAATATATATGTATATATAATATCACTAGTACTGCAGCCGGACAGGTTTATATTATATATTTATTATGTAATGACTGATAACGGACCTGCTGGACACTGTCAGCTCAGCAGCACCGCAGACTGCTACAGTAAGCTACTATAGTAGTATGTATAAAGAAGAAAGAAAAAAAAAACAACCACGGGTAGGTGGTATACAATTATGGATGGACTGCCGAGTGCCGACACAGAGGTAGCTACAGCCGTGGACTAACGTACTGTGTCTGCTGATAATATAGACTGGATGATAATGAGATGAAATCAATATATATGTATATATAATATCACTAGTACTGCAGCCGGACAGGTATATATATTTATTATGTAATGACTGATGACGGACCTGCTGGACACTGTCAGCTCAGCAGCACCGCAGACTGCTACAGTAAGCTACTATAGTAGTATGTATAAAGAAGAAAGAAAAAAAGAAACCACGGGTAGGTAGGTGGTATACAATTATGGATGGACGGCCGAGTGCCGACACAGAGGTAGCTACAGCCGTGGACTACCGTACTGTGTCTGCTGATAATATAGACTGGATGATAATGAGATGAAATCAATATATATGTATATATAATATCACTAGTACTGCAGCCGGACAGGTATATATTATATATTTATTATGTAATGACTGATGATGGACCTGCTGGACACTGTCAGCTCAGCAGCACCGCAGACTGCTACAGTAAGCTACTATAGTAGTATGTATAACGAAGAAAAAAAAAAAAAACAACCACGGGTAGGTGGTATACAATTATGGATGGACTGCCGAGTGCCGACACAGAGGTAGCTACAGCCGTGGACTAACGTACTGTGTCTGCTGATAATATAGACTGGATGATAATGAGATGAAATCAATATATATGTATATATAATATCACTAGTACTGCAGCCGGACAGGTATATATATTTATTATGTAATGACTGATGACGGACCTGCTGGACACTGTCAGCTCAGCAGCACCGCAGACTGCTACAGTAAGCTACTATAGTAGTATGTATAAAGAAAAAAAAAAAAAAAAAAACACGGGTAGGTGCTAGGTGGTATACAATATTATATATATATTATATACAATTATATATATATATATATATTAAACTCATAAACTGGTGGTGATTATTAAACTGGTGGTCAGGTCACTGGTCACACTATCAGCAACTTGCAAGTAGTACTCCTGAGTCCTAAGCAGACAATCACAATATATATTATACTGGTGGTCAGTGTGGTCACAAACAATGGCAGTGTGGCTGGCACTCTGGCAGCAAAAGTGTGCACTGTACGTTATATGTACTCCTGAGTCCTGAGTCCTGCTCTCAGACTCTAACTGCTCCCCACTGTCAGTGTCTCCCCCACAAGTCAGATAATACAGTCACACTATCTCTATCACTTCAGCAAGTACTAGTAGTAGTAGTACTCCTCCTAATGCTCCCCAAAATTACTACTGTGTCTCTCTCTGTCTCACTCTTTTCTCGAATCTCTACAAACGGAGAGGACGCCAGCCACGTCCTCTCCCTATGAATCTCAATGCACGTGTGAAAATGGCGGCGACGCGCGGCTCCTTATATAGAATCCGAGTCTCGCGATAGAATCCGAGCCTCGCGAGAATCCGACAGCGTGATGATGACGTTCGGGCGCGCTCGGGTTAACCGAGCAAGGCGGGAAGATCCGAGTCGCTCGGACCCGTGTAAAAAAACATGAAGTTCGGGCGGGTTCGGATTCCGAGGAACCGAACCCGCTCATCTCTAGTTTTTTCTTCGTTCTGGTGATCGTAGTGTGATTGACAGGAAGTGGGTGTTTCTGGGCGGAAACTGGCCGTTTTATGGGTGTGTGCGAAAAAACGCTGCCGTTTCTGGGAAAAACGCGGGAGTGGCTGGAGAAACGGAGGAGTGTCTGGGCGAACGCTGGGTGTGTTTGTGACGTCAAACCAGGAACGAAACTGACTGAACTGATCGCAGATGCCGAGTAAGTCTGGAGCTACTCAGAAACTGCTAAGAAGTGTCTTTTAGCAATTCTGCTAATCTTTTGTTCGCAATTTTGATAAGCGAAGATTCACTCCCAGTAGGCGGCGGCTTAGCTTGTGCAAAGCTGCTGAAAGCAGCTTGCGAGCGAACAACTCGGAATGACCCCCAATGTTGCAAAGATAGAAATTGGCTTTAGTTGTGCAGAGCTCTTTTCTAGGTAAAAAATGAAAGAGAATTATATCAAAAATGGTTTGCTGTAAGCCAGCTGTTGAAAAAAATCAAATAAAAGATGTTTAAACGTTAAACTGCTGTGAACCAGTTGGTTGAAAGAATATATGAAAACCGCTGTGAAGCAGCTAATAAAAGTTTAAGGTAAAAGTTTTTGGTACAGGCTGCAGCGTCATGCTCATCTGTCAAATAAGTCCTGTGCACTACGTTGTAGCTTTTAGATCTTAATGTTCTACAGTGTCTCCCTGGGGATAAGAGCGTTAGGAGTGCTTGGCTGGGTGAGTGAAGATCGGGATCTCTGGACTGGACCCTTAACCCTCCGCAGCTGCCCCCAGACATTGTCGTTTCTATCATGGGTGCAATGTGTGCAGTGCACATGGGCCCCTGGGTCCAGGGGGTACCACACCGCACACACTGCACCCATGTTGTTTATACTTACTTCTCCGGAGTCCCATTTGCGGCAAAAATCCATCCAAATATGGCCGCCACGCATGCGCAGTTCAAAATTTGTCTCTGGACCATGGCGGGCGCCATGTTTCCGGAGACCTGCGCATGTGCAATTTACTCCAGCTCGATGTCGGAGCCTGCTGCGCTGTGGAGAGGAGGGGGCCCACCCAGAATCTGCACACTGGCCCCCTCCTCTCTTAAAATGCGCCAGACGTGCATTCGTTGACAGACGCTACCCCAGGACACAGTCAGCATGTGAGTCAAGGTCTTGTCTGGGGAGAATACTGTGGCTACCGGCTTTGCTGAGCCGTTCACCTCGTAGCTCCTCTACTTACAGAGACTCGCCTCTCTTTCCCCCTCCGCCGCACGTCCTGTCTCTCCACTGGCTTACCTCCTTAGTTCTTGCCGCTGGATGACAGTAATCGAATGCCGTGCGTCCCGCATCATGTGATCGATGGGTGGTCAGTAACTGGCTTGTTACAGTGTCAGATCTTGCAGCTTGCTGCATAATGGTTTGTGGTGCTAGTAATCTGCTCCAACACGTTTCAATCTTCTTCAGGTCTTCTTTTGGGAGTTGTGTGTACAATAGTCCATTCCTGAACGGTTTTAAAGGTTAGCTTGCCTGTAATTGGTTAGGCATCTGTGTCTCTCTTTGGTTTGTGCTTGCACACCTGGGGATAAATTTACTAAGGTGGGAGTTTTTTAGAACTGGTGATGTTGCCTATAACCAGGGCCGGCTCCTCCATTAGGCAGCTTTAGGCGGCTGCCTAGGGGCACCAGCCACTGGAGGGCACCGCACCACTGAATTCATCTAGCAAAAAACTGAAGGATGTCTCTTTATGCGGGTTACTAATGAACTTACAGATGGGGGGATGGAACAAAATAAGAAGCATACAAATATATGTATGTCTGTACATATATATGTATGTATACATACAATTACAGGGATGTAGTTTGGAAGACAAGATGTTGGCATTCGGAATACAGATGCCAAAATCCCTACACCTATCAGAATACATACGCTGGAATCCCGATAGCCTGCATCCTGAATGTTAGCATGCCGGGGAGGGTTAGGGCTATGGGGAGGGAGGGTTAGGGTAAGGGGTAAGGTTATTAATTTCATTCAAATGTCGGTATTATGCTGATCATAATGCAGCTGTCACTATTCTGACGGAGGCATCCTGTACGCAACCCCAATAAAATATCCCCACTAGACCCCATATACAGTATTTTTCAGTATGTAAAGAATAGATGGCACGCAAGTACTTTAAAAGTGAAAGTATATTGTAAACAAAGGGCCTAATTCAGACCTGATCGCTCGCTAGGTTTTTTTTTGCACTGCTGCGATCAGATAGTCGCCGCCCACAGGGGAGTGTATTTTTGCTTTGCAAGTGTGCGAACGCATGTGTAGCAGAGCTGTACAAACAGATCTTGGACAGTTTCAGAGTAGCTATGGACTTACTCTGCAATCACTTCAGCCTGTCCGGGACTGGAATTGACGTCAGACACCCGCCCTGCAAACGCTAGGACACGGCTGCTTTTCTCCAACCACTCCCTGAAAACGGTCAGTTGCCACCCACAAACGCCCTCTTCCTGTCAATCTCCTTGCGATCGCCCGTGCGAATGGATTCTTCGTAAAACCCATCGCACAGCAACAATCCGCTTTGTACCTGTGCAACACGCCTACTCATTGCGGCGCATACGCATGTGCAGTTCTGACCTGGTCGCAGCGCTGCAAAAAATGCTAGCGAGCGATAATGTCTGAATTACCCCCAAAGTCTCAAAATTTAGTGACTTGTTTACAATATACTTTATCACTTTAAAAGTGTTGTCCCTTTTCTCTGTATATGTTGAATTATGTAATGATGCAATTCACGGGAGGTGGTGGTGGCTTTGCAGGTTAGGGGTGCTATACTGAAGGTTTGCCTAGGGTGCAGAGAGACCTTGCACCGGCCCTGCCTATAACAACCAATCAGATTCTATCTATTATCTTCTAGAAGCAGCTTGATAAATGTTAAGTAGAATCTGATTGGTTGCTATGGGCAATATCACTAGTTCTAAAAAAAACTCCCACCTTAGTAAATTTACCCCCTGGTTTTGGTTAATCTGATGTTTCATTTGTTGTGCTACTTTGTTAATCACAAATAGTTCACTTGATCATTTCAGGTGAGTATTAAGCCCATGTTTCAGTTTTCTTAATAAATTGTTATGACTCTTTCTGTAAAGTAGCGTTTAGATACGTTGCCCTATTGCCATCATACATGTACATGTGTATGAGGTCATTAGAATGAATTCTAAAATGAAGGTTGTTACACATATCCTATGTATTTGGTAACATCATGTGATGAGAAATATGAGGTTGCTGCACTATTTTACCATATTAGTTACGTATATTGTTTTGTAGGTAAGAGGGTTTGGCTCAGTAAAGCTCAAACCATCATACCCTTAACAATTGTGTTTGTCATTTTTTCCAAATGATGGATTTTGCCTTGTTATCTAGGTTAAGCCCAGGAGGGACCAGTTTTTTCCACTCATACATCCATCTGAGTTGTGTCTTGTTGATTTGGAATATATAGTCACCTCCTCTCCAATTGGGAACCACCTCCTGTATGCATACTTGCCTACCTGACCTTCTCCATGAGGGATAAAATGCTCTGTTCCTGGACTTTCCTGGTAATGTATGATTGCCATCACCTGTGTGGAGCTAGTTAATTGATAAGAAAGGTGTTTCACCACAGGTGATGGCAATCATACATTACCAGGAAAGTCCAGGAACAGAGCATTTTCTCCCTCATGGAGAGGGTCAGGTAGGCAAGTATGCCTGTATGCCTATGAATTGTAATGATTTTGGGTCACTGTTGTGCTCCTCTTTGAAATGTTTAGACAGGTTGTGGTCTTCATATCCCCTCTTAATATTCCTAATATGTTTGTTTATACATGTTTTTTTAACACCCTAGTTGTTCTGCCCACGTATTCTAGTAAGTAGATAACCTCTTTACTATTGCATGTCATCCTATATTTTATGTCGTACTTGTTGTTGATAATATTGTATGTGAGTTAAATTGTGTTATTGGTTTCATACTGCATGCCTTCTGGTTTGTACACCCCAGACAGCTGCCACAGTGGTAAAAACCATTTTTCGGTGCAGTCCCATCATAGTGGTTTGTTGAGATTTTCTGAGGGGAATGTAATTGTGTATATGTTTTTTCTTTATGTCAAGTGCTTTCCTAAACACAACCCTGGATGCGGCAGGTAGTAAGTCCCCTAACGTTTCGTCTTCCAACAGTGAAGCCTGTGTCTCTTCCAGTGGCGCACGCAGAGGCGGGGGGTTCCGAGTACTTGGAAACCCCCCCTGATGAGCCAAGAATTCTATTTTAAGATGGAGACAGCTTTGTCTCCGTCTCAGCATAAGCTGCGATCGCGACCGCGGAGCTGCAGCAGCAAGAGAGAGCTATGGAGCTCTCTGCTTACAGAATGTCCCGGGGGAGCTGCTGGCTGCGCATGCTCAGCAACAGCAGCTCCCTCCGTCCTCACACTGCCGCCCTTCTGCTCCCAGCCCCTGACGGATTATGTAAGTTTGAAGCCAGTGTTTATGTGTGTATTTGTATGTACAGTATGTCTGTGTGTTTGTGCACTGGTGTATGTACAGTATGTATGTATGTATGTATGGATATGTGCTTGTGTATATGTGTGTGTTTGTTTGTTTGTTTGTTTGTTTGTTTGTGTATGTATATATGAATGTGTGCTATATATATATATATATATATATATATATGAGGTAATGTTGAAATACTCAGTCTCTGCGCAAACAGTCCAAATGTTTCCAGAGTTGATTCCTCTCCTGCTTTTAGAACTCCTCCATGTGCAGCTACATCCAGCTCCAAGCCAATGGAGCAGAGGGTATTGTTGCTAAGAAATTAGGAGAGCACACTGGTAAGTTTAAAATGTAATATCTTTATAAATAAAGTGTAGTAGCAACGTACATTTCAGTTTCAGAAGACAAATACAGCATGCACGTCAGAGCCCTGACGGTTTTTAAATACATGCTGTATTTGTCTTCTGAAACTGAAATGTACATTGCTACTACACTTTATTTATAAAGATATTACATTTTAAACTTACCAGTGCGCTCTCCTAATTTCTTAGCATATATATATATATATATATATATATATTATACAGGTTGAGTATCCCATATCCAAAATGCTTGGGACCAGAGGTATTTTCGATATCGGATTATTCCGTATTTTGGAATAATTGCATAGCCAATATTTTTAATAATTTTGTGCATTAAACAAAGTGTGTGTACATTCAAAATTAATTTATGTTTCATATACACCTTATACACACAGCCTGAAGGTCATTTAATACAATATTTTTAATTATTTTAAACAAGGTTTGAGTACATTGATCCATCAGAAAACAAAGGTTTCACTATCTCAGTCTCACTCAAAAAATTCCGTATTTTGCAATATTACGTATTTCGAAATATTGGATATGGGATACTCAACCTGTATATGTATATATTAGAGATGTGCACCGGACATTTTTCAGGTTTTGTGTTTTGGTTTTGGATTCGGTTCCGGGGCCGTGTTTTGAATTCAGACGCGTTTTGGCAAAACCTCCCTGAAAATTTTTTGTCGGATTTGGGTGTGTTTTGGATTTGGGTGTTTTTTTTCAAAAACCCCTCAAAAACAGCTTAAATCATAGAATTTGGGGGTAATTTTGATCCTATAGTATTATTAACCTCAATAACCACAATTTCCAGTCTATTTTTAACACCTCACAATACTATTTTTAGTCCCAAAATTTGCACTGAGGTCGCTGGATGACTAAGCAAAGTGACCCAAGAGGGCGGCACAAACACCTGGCCCATCTTGGAGTGGTACTGCAGTGTCAGACAGGATGGCACTTCAAAAAATTTGCCCCAAACAGCACATGATGCAAAGAAAAGAGAAAAAGAGGTGCACTGTGGTCGCTGGACGGCTAAGCTAAGCGACACAAACACCTCAATATCACAGGAATTATTTGTTCTTCTAATCAATGGTATTATTGGTCCAAATCACTGGAAGAAAATGACAAAATCACTGGAATTATTCGTTCTAATCAATGGTATTATTGGTCCAAATCACTGGAAGAAAATGACAAAATCACTGGAATTATTTGTTCTAATCAATGCTATTATTGGTCCAAATCACTGGAAGAAAATGACAAAATCACTGGAATTATTCATTCTAATCAATGGTATTTTTGGTTCAAATCACTGGAAGAAAATGAAAAAATCACTGGAATTATTCATTCTAATCAATGGTATTATTGGTCCAAATCACTGAAAGAACATGACAAAATTACTGGAATTATTCGTTCTAATCAATGGTATTATTGGTCCAAATCACTGGAAGAAAATGACAAAATCACTGGAATTATTCGTTCTAATCAATGGTATTATTGGTCCAAATCACTGGAAGAAAATGGAATGGATGGATACTTGCAGTGACACAGAGCTGCAAGATACAGCAATGGCCTACTGTACAACTATATATTGTTAGTCACCAAAATGCTGCACTGTAATACTAGAAGCTATAGAAAAGTATATGTATTATTGTACATATCAGTACAGACAGAACGGTGTAACTGTGACCCATGTGTCCTGACAAGCAGTATAGAAGCTATAGAAAAGTATATATATTACTGTATATCAGTAGTAGTACAGAGCCGTGTAACTGTGACACATGTGTGTCCTGACAAACAGTATAGAAGCTATAGAAAAGTATATATATCACTGTATATATCAGTACAGAGCAGTGTAACTGTGACCATGTGTCCTGACAAGCAGTATAGAAGCTATAGAAAAGTATATATATTACTGTATATATCAGTACAGAGTGGTGTAACTGTGAGACATGTGTGTCCTGACAAGCAGTATAGAAGCTATAGAATAGTATATATATTATATATCAGTACAAAGCAGTGTAACTGTGACACATGTGTGTCCTGACAAGCAGTATAGAAGATATAGAAAAGTATATATATCACTGTATATATCAGTACAGAGTGGTGTAACTGTGAGACATGTGTGTCCTGACAAGCAGTATAGAAGCTATAGAAAAGTATATATATCACTGTATATATCAGTACAGAGTGGTGTAACTGTGAGACATGTGTGTCCTGACAAGCAGTATAGAAGCTATAGAATAGTATATATATTATATATCAGTACAAAGCAGTGTAACTGTGACACATGTGTGTCCTGACAAGCAGTATAGAAGATATAGAAAATGATTTAAAATTATTGTATATATCAGTACAGAGCGGTGTAACTGTGACACATGTGTGTCCTGACAAGCAGTATAGAAGCTATAGAAAAGTATATATATCACTGTATATATCAGTACAGAGTGGTGTAACTGTGAGACATGTGTGTCCTGACAAGCAGTATAGAAGCTATAGAATAGTATATATATTATATATCAGTACAAAGCAGTGTAACTGTGACACATGTGTGTCCTGACAAGCAGTATAGAAGATATAGAAAATGATTTAAAATTATTGTATATATCAGTACAGAGCGGTGTAACTGTGACACATGTGTGTCCTGACAAGCAGTATAGAAGCTATAGAAAAGTATATATATCACTGTATATATCAGTACAGAGTGGTGTAACTGTGAGACATGTGTGTCCTGACAAGCAGTATAGAAGCTATAGAAAAGTATATATATTACTGTATATCAGTAGTAGTACAGAGCAGTGTAACTGTGACACGTGTGTCCTGACAAGCAGTATTGAAGCTATAGAAAAGTATATATATTACTGTATATATCAGTACAGAGCAGTGTAACTGTGACACTGTGTCCTGACAAGCAGTATAGAGGCTATAGAAAAGTATATATATTATTGTATATCAGTACAGAGCAGTGTAACTGTGACCATGTGTCCTGACAAGCAGTATAGACGCTATAGAAAAGTATATATATTATTGTATATCAGTACAGAGTGGTGTAACTGTGACCATGTGTCCTGACAAGCAGTATAGACGCTATAGAAAAGTATATATATTATATACTGGTGGTCCCCAGTCCCCACAATGCAGCACACTGATCAGATATTTGCAGCACACTGAGCACAGATATGGAGTGTTTTCAGGCAGAGAACGTAGATATTTTCAGCACACTGAGCACAGATTATTTGCAGCACACTGAGCACAGATATTTTCAGCACACTGAGCACAGATTACGGAGCTTTTCAGGGAGAGAACGCTGCCACGTCCTCTCCGTTCAATCTCCAAAGCACGAGTGAAAATGGCGGCGACTCGCGGCTCCTTATATAGAATACGAATCTCGCGAGAATCCGACAGCGGGATGCTGACGTTCGGGCGCGTTCTGGTTAACCGAGCAAGGTGGGAAGATCCGAGGCTGCCTCGGAACCGTGTAAAATGGGTGAAGTTCGGGGGGGTTCGGATCCCGAGGAACCGAACCTGCTCATCTCTAGTATATATATGTATATGTATATATATATAATATATATATATATATATATATATACACACACAGTGTATTACACATACTGTACATGCACAACATACACACCCACGGAAACCCCCCTCACTAAATACTGCGTTTGCCACTGTGTTTAGTATGTTTTGCACCTTCCTGGCTTGCAATGAGTAGTCCGTTGTGAACAGAATGTCTTGCTCCGGTTCTTTTTTGTCCTCTTTATCCTTATATTTCAGAAGTTCCTCCCTGTCTATCTGTTCTACTTGTTTAAAGGCTTCTTCTATCTCTTCTGTCCTATAATTTTTACCTTTGAATTGTCTGAACATGTCTTCTCCCTGTGAGATGTAATCGTCTATTTTGGAACATACTGAATAACCCCCACGATCTCTAATAATCCATATTCTAAAAGGGAAAATACTACAACTTTGTTCTAAATCAGAGAAAAAAGTTACATTTTTAAACAATATGAACTTAATCTAGAGTACCAATATTTTATGGGCAATTACGGAAATACGATTTTTTGGTTACTCATTCCTCATTCCTTTTAGTACAAAATCAGCAACTGTCCTTTATTAACATAAGTGTGCAACAGATTTGTGAAAATTCCCACATAGCCAGGGCCGGATACAGGGCCACATGGGCCTGGTGCTGAAGAATTCAAGGGTCTATTGTGAGAATCGGAGAGGTGGGACAAGTGCTATCTGGGTGTGGCCAGAGCCATATGGGCTTGTACACCCCCTACCGCAATGAGCACGCGCGTCGTACGGGCATAGGCGTGCGCAGGGGGGGTTCCTGGTGCGCACAGGCACCCCCTAATGTCTGTAACCCCCTCACACACACCTGCTGCTGCAGTATCAGTGATCGACGAGTGTGCTCATTTCTGTCCTCCCACCCACTGCGTCCGCCACCCCCTCCGCTCAGTCTGGCTGTCATTCATTTGTATGGTGCAGCATCACTGACGTAATCCTACTCCCAGTTCCTCTAACCTGTGGGATGTGTCGTGATGATGTCATGCCGCGTGCATGGCCACTCATGCTTCCCCCCACACTCTCTCTCCTCATCATGTGCCAACGCCACAGAATACAGCGTTCCTCTTGGAGGAAGACAAGTTCAAATTCAATGTCAATATATATTTTGAGAGATTAGGATATAACCTATGGTAATAAAATATACAAATTGAACATATATTAAACAGATTTTATCTATCTATCTATCTATCTATCTATCTATCTATCTATCTATCTATCTATCTATCTATCTATCTGTGCATCAATTCTCTATATTATTTAGTTTGCATTGAGTGCCAATATGTGGTGGTAGACAGGCCAGATAGGTGGTGCTAGACACGCCCATTAGGTGGTGTTAAGCATGCCCAATAGGCGGTGCTAAACACGTCCTTCTAATCGTGCACCCCCTAATAAAATGTCCTGCGCACGCCTATGCGTACGGGTACAAACAGCATCGTTGCTTGGCAATGCATCTAGCAACGAATCCACTCACACGGGTGATCGCAAGGATATTGACAGGAATAGGGCATTTATGGGTGTCAACTGACCTTTTTCTGGGAGTGGTAGGGAAAACACAGGCGTGTCCAGGCGTTTGCAGGGCGGGCGTCTGACGTCAATTCCGGGACCGGACAGGCTGAAGTGATCGCAAGGGCTGAGTAAGTTCAGACCTTCTCTGAAACAGCAAAAAACTTTTTCGTCTCGCTCGGCTGCACATGCGTTCACACACTTGCAAAGCGAAAATAAACTCCCCCATGGGCGGCGACTATGCGTTTGCATAGGCTGCTAAAAGTAGCTGGCGAGCGATCAACTCGGAATGAGGGCCTATGTTTTTACTTGTAAAGCGACTTTGAGTCCTGCTGGAGAAAAGTGCTATATAAATTAAATAATTATAATTTTTTAAATTACTTTATCAATATACGTGTTTCTTATTTACAAGGTCATAATATTATTTTAATCTTTTTTTTTTTTTTTTTTTTTGCTAGATACTAGTACACGTAATCCGGATTGTTTTACATTTTATGACATTATATAAATTGTCCTTTTTCGTGGAAAAAGATTGGTTTTATCAAACATCCATATCTTTCCGTCACAGTAATAAATAATCTTACTCTTTTCCTAACTTGATCTATTTTTCTACATACAGTAATATTCTCCATATATACTATATTTGCATGACTCATCCTAATAAATAGGTTTCAAATGTGTTAAAGGAAATAAAATCATTGATTTTCATTTTTTAGCCATTAATGTAAAACCAAATCAATGTTTTTGGATTGTCTCAAAATTGAGTCTATGTGTGGAAAAGAAAAGTGTTTGTTCTCCAGCTTTCCATTTAATTCTGTTATCGATTAGACTTATAATTTCTCATCTGAAACCAGATGATAAATTACTTCCTAAATTAGTGTGCCGGTTATAAACTAATTTTATATTGATTACCAGGATATGCCAGATTTTTGTTCACATCAATGCTGCAAATTGTTCTAGTTTTATAACAATATATTATACATCTTCTATAATATTTTACTGTTAATTAAAAAGTTTATTAAAGGGTTTTTACATCTTTATTTTCTTTATTTCATGAAATCTCACCCTCCTGCAGAACAGCACTGGTGTGTGCATCTCCCATAGGATTCAGACATTGAATGCAAGAGTGTACCAGAGTCTACTGGCCATGCTCAGGTCTCCGGAAACATGGCGCCCCCGCCATGGTCTGGAGACTATTTAACTAATGCACATGCATGGCGGCCATTTTGGAAGTGATTTTTTGCCATGTCTGCAGCGCCTATCGCGGGACTCCGGAAGGTGAGCATTAAAACAATATGGGTGTGGAGTGTGAGGTGTGTGCCCCCTACGTTACTTGATCAGGAAGTGGGTCCCACCTCCCCGGCCAGTGCCATCTTTCCAGTAATAATTGAGAAGATGACGCTGGCTACTAGAGAACAATGATTTCCATAGCCCAAGGTAATATTGTCTGGTGATCACAGATGATCAATGGACAATAGCTACTAAAGGGGCACATTATTTGTAACAGGGGACTCTCTTCTTTTAAATGTGGGTGCCATTGAAAATATGGATGCCAAGATGGGGGAGATCCTGTCATCATTGGACTCTCGTGTTTTTTTTTTCAGTGTTAAATTTGGTATCAAGTCACAAAATTGACAATAAAAATGTAGACAATCCTAAGTAACCCCGAAATGTTGACTGTCATAATTTTGAGTCGACATAGTTAAAATGTGGACACATAAAATGTTGACATGGATATGAGGTTGACATGCTCACCTGGTAATCAGAATCATAGAGGCACTTGTTTGAAAACAAAGGGGTTCCTCTACTTCAAATGATAGTGCCCCCAGATTTTCTGGTGCTACGATTTAAGAGATAGGGAACTTAGGTGGGGTACCCATCGGGACGATGTGTTTTTTAGTCGATGGCACAGCAGATGTACCAATATTTAATGCGACTATGCACACTACTGTTCGATTTAGCAGTATATCCCACATTTACCTGTATAGCGTCAGCAGCGGGGCCATCTCATCTTACCTGCAGCACAGCAGATAGGATGACCCCCTTGAAGACTCACATGCACGTGTGATTAAATGTACACACTGTACGACATGTAAGATATAGTGTTCCAATTGGGATGATATATCAGTAACTAGGTGTGTGTGGAGGGGGCACTGCACATAGCGCTGCAGACTAGGGTGCGCTGTTGGCGGCACGTGTCAGTTATCTGTTTTAATTACTTTCACTTGCAACTTCCCCCATTTTTAAAGCCCAGCATCTCCTGACCGCCCCTGTATCCTACCCTGACCCCTTCTCAACAACATTCATGAACTCAACTTGAGATTTCTTTGTTATTCAGTCACTCTGTTCTTTATTACATTTCAAGATGCTGACATACCTGGGATTCTAACCCATTGCCTGTGGCATTGCAGTCCGACTCTCTTGAGCTATCTGCCCTTGCATGGAAAGGTAGATAATTCTAAGTTAGAGAATTCTAACTATTTGTAGCTTGCCTTGTACTTTGTGAAAAAATGATCAGTTTTGCAGCTGAGCAGATCTATGTAGTGTGTGGATGCAAGATATTGGATGTGTGGCTGCACACTACATAGATCAGTTCAATTACAATGCTGATTATTATTTTTATATAGAAAGTACTAGTAGCTTCATAAGGTGTTCGTAGTTTTTATGCAGGCAGGCAGGACTGGCGCTACCTGCTCAGCAAAGGGATGCAGTGCAGGGAGGCGCCAGGCTGGGAGAGACGCTCTCCCTGCTCTGTATCCCTGTGCTGCGCCTGGGCCCCCTGCTGCTGCTGCCGGTTGCTGTATCTGTCACACAATTTGACAGACAGCGGCGCTGGCAGCTTGAAGCATCCCTCTAGCCCCCTGCAGTGCCTGTCTGTGTCCTGGACAGAAAGGGGTGGGACCACATGGCACCAAGGGGCGGAGCTACACTGGACCAGGCTGCAGGAGGAGGACAGAAGCTGCTGCAGATCCAGCCAGCCAAATGGTTTGTGAAGGAGAGTGAGAAAGTGTGTGTGTGTGTGTGTGTGTTTATGTGTATCTATTTGTATGTGTGTGTGTGTGTGTACAGTATCTACAGTATGTGTGTGTGTGTGTGTGTGTGTGTGTGTGTGTGTATCTATGTGTATGTGTATCTGCAGTATGTGTGTGTATCTATGTGTATGTATGCATGTGTATATATTTATTATTATTATTTATTTACATGTCTATGCGTGTGTCTATGTGTGTGTGGGAGGTGGGGTCATAATTTAAAAAAAGGCACTTCTGAGGGCATTACATAGGCATGAGCATGGGAGGTTTCTATCCTCCCAAAGCTTGCCTAATCATGTCCAGCCCCCACCTCACAGTGCTGATCGATTCTCCCTGTGCCCAAGCCCGCACCCATCCATTCTAAATTTGGTGTCACCTGCCAGCCAATCAGACTTCGTGGACCGGCCGTGGCAGCTCTTGATTGGCTGCCGGACCGCAAGCTTTGATAGGCTGACAGCTGGTGCCATGTTTCAAATGGCCGCCACAACAGGAGGGCTTCTGTCAGTGAGGAGCGGGATTTAGGAGAGACACTCGCTGCACTTCGCTCTACTCCCCTCACACAGCAGAAAAAGCAGCAGCAAGCCATTAACAGCAGCGGCGGTGAGCACTACTGGGGGGATTATATGTATCTGGCACCTCTGGGGGGAGGGGGATTATCTGTATCTGGCACCTCTGGGGGGGATTACCTGTATCTGGCACCTCAGGGAAGGGGGTTTGTATCTAGCACCTCTGGGAGGGTTTATCTGTATGTGGCACCTTTGGGGGGGATAATCTGTATCTGGCAAAACTGGGGCCATACTGTGTTGCGTAATGTGAATTTCTGCTCACACTGTGTGCTTAATGTGAATTTCTGCTCATACCGTGTGACATAATGTGAATTTCTGCTCCTACTGTGTGGTGAAATGTGAATTTGGCTCAAACTGTGTGGCGTAATGTGAATTTCCGCTCATACTGTGTGGCGTAATGTGAATTTCCGCTCATACTGTGGTGTAATGTGAATTTCGGCTCATACTGTGCGGCGTAATGTGAATTTCGGCTCATACTGTGTGGTGTAATGTGAATTTGGCTCATACTGTGTGGCGTAATGTGAATTTCGGCTCATGCTGTGTGGTGTAATGTGAATTTGGCTCATACTGTGTGCCTTAATGTGAAAATCGGCTCATATCGTGTTGCTTAATGTAAATTTCGGCTCATACCGTGTGGCATAATGTGAATTTCGGCTCATACCGTGTGATTTAATGTGAATTTCAACTCATACTGTATGGCATAATGTGATTTTCTGCTCATACATTGTTGCATAATTTGAATTTCTGCTTATACTGTGTGACATAATGTGAATTTCCACTCATACTGTGTGGCGTAATGTGAATTTCCACTCATACTGTGTGGCATAATGTGAATTTCCACTCATACTGTGTGGCGTAATGTGAATTTCCGCTAATACTGTGTGGTGTAATGTGAATTTCCGCTCATACTGTGTGGCATAATGTGAATTTGGCTCATACTGATTGGCGTAATGTGAATTTCTGCTCATTCTGTTTGGCGTAATGTGAATTTCCGCTCATACTGTGTGGCATAATGTGAATTTCTGCTCATACTGTGTGGCGTAATGTGAATTTCTGCTCATACTGTGTGGCATAATGTGAATTTCCGCTCATACTGTGTGGCGTAATGTGAATTTCTGCTCATACTGTGTGGCGTAATTGAATTTCCGCTCATACTGTGTGGCATAATCCGAATTTGGCTCATACTGTGTGGCGTAATGTGAATTATCCTGTCAGTAGCTGGTGAGCATAGAGACATGTTTGACAAATGCTGGTGTCCTGCGTAGGAGGAGTCTGATGGTATAGAAAGAGCCCAATGTGGCTCTGACGGCACATGTTTAAATTTTAAACTTTACTTCTGTTGTATTAAAACTGAAATGTTCTGCCCCCTTAATCTCCCATACTTTACAGATTGGCCCACTCAAAAACAGGGTGTAGATGACGGGGAGGGGGGGGGGGACGGGGTGTGCATGTGCAATTCGGCATCATTTTGAATCTGATTGCTGTCATACTGAGCATTCAGCCCAGTGTTTCTAGCGATTGTGGCAATCAAATAATTATCTTTAGTCAATTGCACATATAAATTATACTTTAACATTGTTATATTTTAAGATCTTATACTGGTAAACTATGAACACTAGATTATTTTGGTCATTTTACAGTTTCTTCAAACATGGACTATCTTCCTCAATTTATTCTTACTGAAGTTTGTGCATACTTCCAATATTATGTTTTAGTGCAAAATGATTTCATTACAAGCATGGAATATTTTCAATATACTTGCATTTTATAGGCTCTTTCATTTGAGTAAGTGGTTGCATAATCGCCATTACCGATGTTCTTAGCAATTGAAGCACTCCTATTTATTCTTACAACAGTTAAATGCAAATAAACGAAATGTATTTGAATGTTGAAAATAGCTTATTAATTTTTCTCTATTGCATTTCACATTACCCATTTAATTTACCTACTCGCTATGTGCCTAACCTCTGCTGGGACTACACAGTTTTCTTATTTACCACAAATTAAATTGGAATGATTAGCATTACTAGATAACACCTCAAAAATCACTCCATGACATGATTATGTTAAATTCATTAGTGGGCATATTAAAAACCTAATTATGTTTCTAGGCTTCACTGACTCCTATCCAAAAATGGCCATCTTAGAACATGGTCTTGATTAAATGTCTTAAATTAAGAGTTCGCTTTAATTATCCTACTAGAGTGGATATTTTATTACTAGTATCCAATTTTATTTTGAGTTATTTTCTGTTTTTAATTTACTTTATTTTTATTATTTTTTATTTATTTATTTTTTGCAAAAAAATAACTAATGCAAGTAATTGACATATAAATTGATGTTGCTATAAATGTTTAACTAAACATGTTATTGGTTTCATATAATATTATTTCTCAGCAACATTGCATTAAACGGGTTTACAGCTATTGAGATCACTTATCAGAAATTGTCTACCTTCCCATATTATTTTATAAGGTCTCTTACATGGGGCATCCACCTTTTGGAGTATTTGGCATGGTTCCAGCCATTATATAAAACCAAGAAAATCAGCCATTAATTTTTAGTGCTGCTTAACTGTTTCCATAGAGAGATATGCAAAGACAAAGGACAAATCTCCAGGGCAGTAAGTGGGAGAACGAGAGTTGAGTGGGGGTGTTATTATTTAGAATTTTAAAAATGAAAGATTTTTTTTAAATTATTTATCCTTGGCTCAGGATGGGTCCCAGGAATCCCTGGTAAGTTTGTGGTTCCTTAAGTGCAGGAATACACTGGCAACCATGGGTATGCTGGTGGTGGCTGTACTGTGGTTACTTCAAGCACCAGCATACAAAACCCCTTAATTGTGGCATAGACAATCTGGAACCTGTAGTTTGCAAGGAAAATCTTTTCATTTCAGAACCCCGGGCCCCCCTTTGTCAGCACCCCACCCCCAGCAAGAGCACACTTGACATCACTAGCTTTCCCTCTTAAGCTGCAGCAGAACCAGCAGCCAGAATGTGAGCAGGACAGAATGCAGTCCTCACCAGAGGAAAAATAGGAGGGTTGAGAGAGCTGTACATGACACATGGATCCCAGCTTCTCCTCCTCCCCGCCTGGGTGTCCGAGTCCTGTGTGAACTGTTTTGCAACTAAACCATTTGGGTCTAAAGATAGAGACACACACAGAGAGTCCTCCTGAGTCCTGTCCCAGTGTGTATTTTAAGGTTAAGTTGTCTTTGATCCACTACAAGAAAAGTATATAAAATAGTTGTCTTTCAATTAGGTGGAGCAATAAACAGTAACCAGCCATTATTAAACTATTACTTAAAAATAATATAAACCATTGGTGTAAATTTAATATACACAATCTATACCTCCTACTATGACCCATTACAGGAGGGACAAAATGTTCTTTACCTGGACTTCCTGCTTAATTTATGATTGCAATTACCTGTGTTGAAACACCTTTTTTATTAATTAAAAAGTTCAACACAGGTGACCCCAATCATATATTAAGTGGGAAGCATTTTGTCCCTCCTGGAATGGGACATGTTGGGTGGCATGCATAATTTAGTATGCATACCCCACCTTCCAACGGGGCCCCCCTGTCATCAGTGCCCCGGGCACCCCCAAGGGTTAATCCGGCCCTGGTTGGATCTGCACCCATTGATAAAAAGTACTGATTTTCAGTACTTTGCACAGGCACAGGATCTATTTGGTGCATTTGCGACATAGGACACAGAAAGGCCACAGACAGTCAGTGATTGACACTCTGCTGCCATCTGGGGAACAGGGAGTGAATGTCAACAGCCTCCATGTTTTAAAACGGAGGCGAGTCACTGCCATTTAGGGGGAGGGAAGAGGCCAGGGATCTCTGTCATAGAACCTGGCCTCTTGCACAGCACCATGGGTGCTGTAAGCCGTGCAATAGTGAGTGATCCAATCTGGATGTAGGTCGGATTACTAGTTCAGCAGGAGGTGTCTTCTAGTAACAGATGCCTCCTGCTGCGTTACCATACAGCGATATCACTGCTGCTTATAAGAAAGCAGCAGTGATTGCATCTCCAAGCACGTCTGCATCAGACCCAGCATGGTACCATATGCTTCCTTTTTTTTGAAGGAATACTTTAACACCAGAAGGAGAGATGGTGGAGATGCAGATGAAATGGTTTGTAGTTGGAAAATGTGGTTTTAACCTTATTTCTGCAGCATTAATATTTATTATTGTCGTGCTGTTTAGCATGTAATGCCTCAATCTCTTCCAGATGCTACGTATATACTCTCCTGAAGCCAAACCTTGTGATGTGCTAATAAATTCTTTAAGCCATGCTCCTGTGCAGAGAAAGACATAGGTGGTCATTCCGACCCTATTGCACGCTGCAGTTTTTTGCAGCGGTGCGATAGGGTCTGAACTGTGCATGCGCCGCGACCACAATGTGCAGGCACGTCGAGGAAACGCCGGGCAGCGTGGGACCTTACGAAGAAAGCGATCGCAGCGGTGATCGCAAGGTGATTGACAGCAAGAAGGCGTTTCTGGATGGCGACTGACCGTTTTCTGGGAGTGCCGTTGAAAACACAGGCGTGTCCAGGCGTTTGCAGGGCAGGTGTCTGACGTCAGTTCCGGGACCTGACAGGCTGAAGTGATCGCAGCGGCTGAGTAAGTTCAGAGCTAGTCATAAACTGCACAAAAACTTTTTGCACAGCTCTGCTGCACAAGCGATCGCACACTTGCTATGCTAAAATACACTCCCCCATAGACGTCGACTATCTGATTACACGCCTACAAAAAACTGCTACCGTGCGATCAACTCGGAATGATGGCCCATAGTTTGTGGTTAAATAATATGGAACTGGGCTGATTGTAGCTACTAAAACTGTAGCGATATTACTAAGGAGATTAAAAAAAAAGCCTTTTCTTGCATTGGCATACAGCATTATTTTGTATTGAATCTGGAAATTATTTCTGTCTATGATGCATTAGTTCAGTATCTTTCCTGGATTTAAGCGTGTCAGTTCTGGCACTTCTTTTAAAGTTAAAGGCAAATTTCATGGTGCTATCGGGGCGAGTGATCTGAGATAGAAGGAGGCTGACATGTTCAGCTGCAAAGCTTTGCATGAATAATAAAAAGCCAACATGCTGTAATTTCTACAGGGAAATGGTTGCTTCATTTTCTGATCTCTTCTGTTTCTATGTGCGCAATCCCTTTGAAAACAATGGTTTGTTATCTACTTCCTTCTTATTTAAGATATGCGATATACTGTAAGAGAATATATTAGGAGAAACCGAGGTTTGTAGTTAGAGCATTTTCAATCAGATACATACTTAGGAAACAGAAACATGCAAATTGTCGCACAGAAAGCCTGATTCTGAGTTGATCGCAGCAGCAAATTTGTTAGCAGTTGGGCAAAACCATGTGCACTGCAGGGGGACAGATGTAACATGTGCAGAGAGAGTTAGATTTGGTTGGGGTGTATTGAAACTGAAATCTAAATTGCAAAGTAAAAATAAATCAGCCAGTATTTACCCTGCACAGAAACAAAATAACCCACCCAAATCTAACTCTCTCTGCACATGTTATATCTGCCCCCCCTGCAGTGCACATGGTTTTGCCCAATTGCTAACAAACTTGCTGCTGCAATCAGCTCAGAATTACCCCCAGAGTGTCAGGGCTACATTTGGAGAACCTAGACAGATGTCTAGGGCATTAATGATTAAGGGGTGCCAAAAACAATGATTATGTGATAATGCCCCAGTAGAAGAGGATGCTGCTGCCACCATATGCTGCCTGGCAAGGTTATCAGCAGTGGTGGGGGTCACATGCAAGTGAGATGCAGCTTCCATCAGGAGGGGTGGAACTGCATTGGGATTGGCTGGCTCTGCATACATTATCTTTTATTATTGTTTAAGTATTTTACACACTCTTTGTCTAAGTATTATACTGTACAGGTACTTAATGGATACTCTATGGAAATGTTATCACTATTCAACCAATCTTAGTAAAACTATTGCACTGTACAACACTTGAGCAGAATAGGTATTATAGGGGTGATTCAGATCTGATCATAGATGTGCTAAATTTAGCACATATACATTAATTTACTCTGACATGAGGGGGGATGCCCAGCACAGGGCTAATCCACCCCACATGTCAGGCCCCCCCCTTCTCGCACAGGTACAATAGCATCGCACGGCGGTGATGCTTTTTCACCTGGCGAGTAGCTCCCTGCCAGGGCAGCTCCTGCGCACTGGCAGGCCGCAAACCGCAGCATCCTAGGTCACAGCAGCTGCGTGTGATGTCTGTTTGCAGCAGCTTTGCAATTGCAATCCTTAGCAATGCAAATGCAGGAGGAGGATTTTTTGGGACTGTCTCACCCATGGGCCGCAGTGTCCTGCGGAGAGGGGGGGCAGTTGGGAGGCTCCTTTCACTTGCTGCTCTGCCTAGCAAAGCAGCAGTGAATAGACGCTGTACACATGCGCCCAGCATCTATTATCGGGAGACAGTGGGTATGGGGGCATGCCAGCAGCTCACAGAGTGCTGGGCATGCCCTCTCAGTGATAGAAAATGGGGGCATGGTTAATGATCGTGGCACTCCCGCAAAGCCACATGCCTTTTCTATAGACCATGACCTCCTCCAGCTACAGCTTTGCCGCGCCTGGTCATCTCTCTTCCCCATCTCCCGATGTTGGGAGCAGTGGCGCACGGAGGAGGGGTTTCTGAGTACCCAGAAACCCCCCCTGATGGACCAAATTCTTTTTTCCAGAGACAGAGACAGCTACTGCATGTCTCCCTCTCAAAATAAACCGCGATCACAATCGCGTCCGTAGCAGAGAGCTTTTTCGGGCAGAGCTCAACAGAATGTCACGGATGGGAGAGCTGGGGAGTTGCTGGCGTGCTTATCCCACAGCTGCTTCTTCGTCAGACTTCTCCCATTCTGAAATGCATAGGCCGGCTGCCGCCAGTCTCCTCCTTTCAGCACTAAGTATGGTTGTGTGTATATATGTACACACATACTATGTGTGTTTTTGTGTGGGATACTATGTATATACTGTATGTATATGTTTTGTACTATGTAAATGTGTGTGTGTGTGTGTGTGTGTGTGTGTGTGTGTGCTATATATAGTGTGTGTGAGTGTGTGTGGGTGTGTGTGTGTGTGTGTGTGTGTGTGTGTGTGTGTGTGTGTGTGTCAGAGGCAGATTTAGACCTCATGGGGCAATAAGCAAGACACCGATTTGGGGCTCCCCTTCCTCAACCAATCCTCAGTGTGCAACTGTGTGTGTCAGTGTGTGTATTTGGACTGATATATATAATGCAGGCACCCATACCTTATAATACTTATTATTACACCCAATTACATTAGTGTTGTCTGCACTATGTATGAGTGCCTCTCCACCCATTACTGATTGTAGCAGTCTAGTAGGTCCCCCATCCCTTATAATACCCATTCTTACACCTCTCAGTGTGACTGTATTGATTATATATCAGTGCTCCACTGATTGTAGCAGGCATCTCCCATACTCGATAGTACTTAAAATAAAGTATAATAGCGTATACTATAGATATATCACCAGTCAGTGTGTGCCTCCGCCCTATCCATGATTGTAGCAGGCAGATGTTAGACACTGCACTTAAAATAATACTGTCCAACCCCAGCCCCCACCCATCTCATCCCTGCCGGATTAGAATTTGAGGTAGGTGGATGTTATATAAAAAAAATAAAAATACTGTAATAAAGTTCACTGGAATACCTCATGTTGTTTTCTGTGCACATACTGGCTCCTTTCTCTAAGCATCTGACATCATACACACGTGTGTCATGACTGATCACACGCACAAAACTGCAGGTCTGGAGACAAAGGCGTGCGCTGGAGCCGGCACCCATCAACTGACTAATCTCTGACAGCCTGCCGGGAGTATTCAGCCAGCCAGTTTTCGGTTATTAGGTTGACAATACTTAGGTTGGCAGTCATTAGGTCGACCACTATTGGTCGACACACACTAGGTCAACATGGAAAAAGGTCGACATGAGTTTTTCACATTTTTTTCATTTTTAAAACTTTTTCATACTTTACGATCCACGTGGACTACACTTTGAAACGGTAACCTGTGCCGAGTGCAGCGGTAGCAGAGTGAGGCACCTTGCCCAAAGCATGGTGAGTGAAGCGAGCCATGCGAGGGGACACGGTGCACCAATTGGGGTTCCCCGTCAGTTTACGAAGAAAATGACACCACAAAAAGTAAAAAAACTCATGTCGACCTTTTTCCATGTCGACCTTGTTCATATTGACCTAATGACCATGTCGACATAGTTACCATGTCGACCTAATGCATGTCGACAAATAGTGGTCGACCTAATCACTGTCGACCACAGACTTGTCGACATAATGATCCATACCCCAGCCGGCCCAGCTCTCGGACAATGAAGTTCATGGTCTGCTAGAAATTATACAGCCTTGTCAGTGGGCCCATTGGGACCAGCAGGCCTCCCTTAGACCAACAGGGCCCTAAGCAGCTGCTTTGGTGCCTTGTGGTAAATCCCCCTATGGTGTGTATGTGCAATGTGTGTATTTGTGTGGTGTGCTGTGTAACGTATATGTGTGTGTGCTATGTGTGTGTATGCAATGTGTGTTGTGAGCTACAGTATGTATGTATGTATGTATGTATGTATGTATGTATGTATGTGTGGTGTGCTATATATACAGTATGTGTGTGTGTGTCTGTGTTATGCTATGAATATGAATGCAATGTGAATATGAATGTGTGTATGTTGTGTTACTGTATGTATATGTGCACAATACAGAAACCCCCCTCAGAAAATCCTGCATTTGCCCCTGGGGATGTTTCATTTTCTGTAATTTATCAATACAGTATGTTGTCACCATGGTTACGTATTTGAAGTATTCAGTCCAGAATATAAGGCATTCGTTGCTTTGTTGCAAGTAACCATAATAAACCCCCTTGAACTTTTTGCTTTAAAAAAATGAACAACACAGATACAACTGCTTGCATTTTTCAATTGATGACCAGATTGTAATTGTATACACGTGGCCAAGAAGAAGCTGCAAATAGCTCGGCTTTAGCCCATTAACTTTACACAAATGAAGAATAAGTGAGACATATATCCTTAGACACAACCTGCGTTGAGAAGACTCACCTCCCCTTACTCTGGCACAGTTTGCAAAGAAGCTGCTAGGAAGCTCCCAGTCCCCCAGTATAAACTTGATGCACTTTAAATATTAACTGCTCTGCTAACAAACCTCTTACTGTATGCCAAAGTTGGTCTCTGAGTTGTAGAGAATTCCCAACTAGCTCGGCCTCCTCTGATGTGAAAAAATCTTTATTAGGTAAAAGGACAAACAGTTGAGTCAAATTTTGTGCAGGATGGAAAGACATCCAACTCAAAAAAAGGTGAGCAATATTTGCTGTATAGCATAAAATCATACAAATGCAAACTGATTTGCTATACAAATAACGGTAGGGAGGATAATCCCGTACTTTTCTTTCAAACACGGTAATCGGGATTTGCCCAGCCCAACCTAGACAATTTACCATCTTCTAACAGGCAGGGGGATGGGTCCACTTCTGCGGGCTGTGAGGTCCGGCCGGCTGGCGTAAGGCTGCGCTGCATGACCTCTAACATCAAGTCACGCTGTGCAGTGCGCACAGCCAGGGGCAGAGAGAGCTAGCAGGGGAAAAGGCTCAAAACTTGCCGACATTGAAAATAAAAGGGGCCGGGCTAATCCCAAAATCCCCAGCATTGGAAGCTCCAATTTCCAGGATTGAATCCTGGCCAATTTTAGGCCAAAATCCTGTGATCCCTATGATCCTCAATCTAGGATTGGCCAGCAGGATCCCGGGATTGGCCACCATAAATAACTGACATATACCACTAACACAATGTGGAGATGGGACAGCCTTACAGATTTCCTAATATTTAATTTTCACAACTAGAAAAATAAATACGGTTAATGTATATTTAAGAATAAAAAAAATCAAGATGCTGATAAATCTAAATGATATACCGTATATTATAAATGATAATAAATACATCTAATTAATTCTTTATGAAATGGCTGCATAGTAAATTATGAATAATTATTTTAAATGTAAGCAAAAATATCACTATGTATTTCATTCATATTTGACAATGGATCACTATGGAGCATAAAGAAGATGAACATGATAATAGACAGTTTTATCCTAAACAATGCTTTCCACCAAGAAATAAACCTTGACAGAATGACACAATCTCAGATTGATAATAGAGCACTTGCTCGTAATTCAGACTGAGGTAGAACAGATGTTACTTCCTATAGTGAATAGTCGCTTACAGATCTATTACTGTTTAGTGTCAAGCTGCCAAGGGTTTTGTGCACATTTTAAATACATGTTTTATAGTATTCTTTCCCTCCTAAGTTTACTTTGAGTTTAGTAAATTAAGAACACTAAACTGTACTTGTTCCAAATAAATGTCTAAGGTGAAAATAATTTACAGGCATAATAGACAAGAAAATTTGGTAAGCATTTCCACAAGTCCAATTTAATCTGCTTTTAGTACACATTTAATTGCAATGTTTCCATGGAAACTAACACATCAAAAGTACTTATTGTTTTTAAGAAGAAGCAATTATTTATGAGCCTTCGCACATTGCATATGTGAAAAAAATATGTTCCGTGGCTAGATGGAAGATATCACTCAGCCAAGAGATTTTTCTTTGCTTAATTTAGCCAAAAGTTATATTCTTTACAAGGCAAAGTGCATGTACTAAGCTGGAGATGGATTTTATCCTCAATTACTTTGCTTTTAGGTGTACAATTAAGAAAATAATATACCCATTTGACCCAAATTCTAGTTTTCTGCATTTTCCTTATTACTTGCAACCTAAATTACTACTGCTATTCTGCACAGCTTCAAACATGGATTATTGCAACAGTAAGCAATCATAGCTTTAGGCTCAGACATTAGAGGGAAGTATGTTTTCTATTTTTATCCAGTACAATTTATTGTGTCATTATTCTGACTGGCAAATGTTTTAGGCACACCTCCCAAATTTCTGAATGGAGGCAGGTGCCTTGCTAAGCTACCACTGTGCTTGGCACAGGTTAATATTGCCAATGGTAGTCCATGTGGATGGTAAATCAAGCAAAAGCTGTTGTATTGACCATATGTGTGTTGACCGTTGTCATGTCAACTTTTTGAACCTGTCAACTTTTTGTACCTGTTGACCTTAAGCACTGTCTACCCTGGTGACCTAATGCATATTAACTATATGATGTCAACCTACAGGATTGACTGTCTGTCTAGATCAGTGGTAGCCAACCCTGGTCCTCGAGAGCTACCAACAGTTCATGTTTTCCAGGTCTCCTAACAGAATCCCAAGTGAAGTAATTAGCTCCAACTGTGGATCTTTTAAAATGTGTCAGTTAGTAATGACTACACTTGTACACCTGCTAGGTGAACTGGAAAATGTGAACTGTTGGTAGCTCTTGAGGACCAGGGTTGGCCACCACTGGTCTAGATCCTGTCTTTACATTGGAACCCACCAAAAAGTGCCTATATTCCCCTTTCTTCATGAGTATAAAACCGCATTGAACAGTTCTTGCTGTCTGAACAATATGGAAGGTCATGTGTGCTTCAGTATTACCAGTGATAGCCCATCAACTGCTCTTATTCATTTGTGCACAGTCAGAATGGAATGATGTCAGTTGGTTCCAGGCAGAGCTGAGTTATTCTGAACTCTGGGATCCTTGAGATAATACCATGGGCTAGATTCATCATCGCTTGGAGAGTGATAAAATGGAAAGTGATAAATGACCAGCCAACCAGCTCCTAACTATCATTTTTCAATCAGGGTCTGTGACATGGCAGTTAGGAGCTGATTGGCTGGTGCTTTTTCTTTCTCCGTTTTATCGCTCTCCAAGCGATGATGCATCTATCCCCATAACTGTTTTGTTATTTGCAAGTAGGTTCAAAATATACTTTATTATGGGATGAAATTCCCTTAAAAGCTAGTCACAATGCAGTGATGGTGGTGGTGGCAGTAGCTTGAGAGTCCTGCTTTGTGACATTGCAAAATGCTTATTCTGCTGTGACTGTGTTTGATGTGCTTTCTATCCGTGCAAATTGACCTGAAATTTACACCACTTTGGAATTAGAGTAAAAATCCTGACTTTTCAACACTTTTATATCACTTTATGCACTAATTTGCAGACATGCTTTAAGAAAGGCATAATAAAAATATGAGTAGGTAACGCAATGTATTTATAACAAAATAATAATAATAATACAGGTTGAGTATCCCATATCCAAATATTCAGAAATACGGAATATTCCGAAATACAGACTTTTTTGGGTGAGAGTGAAATAGCGAAATCTTTGTTTTTTGATGGCGCAATGTACACAAACTTTGTTTAATACACAAAGTTATTAAAAATATTGTATTAAATGACTTTCAGGCTGTGTGTATAAGGTGTATATGAAACATAAATTAATTGTGTGAATGTAGACACACTTTGTTTAATGCACAAAGTTATAAAAAATATTGTCTAAAACAGGTTCTCAAACTTGGTCCTCGTGGGCCCACACAGTGCATGTTTTGCAGGTAACCCAGCAGGTGCACAGGTGTATTAATTACTCACTGACACATTTTAAAAGGTCCACAGGTGCAGCTAATTATTTCACTTGCGATTCTGTGAAGAGACCTGCAAAACATGCACTGTGTGTGCCCACGAGGACCGAGTTTGAGAACCTCTGGTCTAAAATGACCTTCAGGCTGTGTGTATAAGGTGTATATGAAACATAAATGCATTCTGTGCTTAGATTTAGGTCCCATCGCCATGATATCTCATTATGGGATGCAATTATTCCAAAATACGGAAAAATCCGATATCCAAAATACCTCTGGTCCCAAGCATTTTGGATAAGGGATACTCAACCTGTAATAATCAAATAAAAACTACAGGCATATTCCCAGTAAAAAAATAGTTTAACATATTTTAAGTACATTAAAGGTTGCTTAGTTACAGTATTTAAGAGAGACAGAAACATTCAGCAATATGTTTTAAAGACAATATAATTCAAGTAGATAAACATCATTCATTTGTGAGCTCAACTCTTGAATCATCTGCTGGTACTGTACATCCGTTTTGTGGTGATGTCTCCTACAACAAAGACTATAGATTGACAACACATAATGAGTTAGTGATTTCCACCATTGAGCAGCGAATTCACTATAATTCATTTATGACATCTTAAGGTCACATAAGCACAATAATGGGAAGAGGACTCTGCATAGTATTGATTGTGAGGAAGTCTTTGTAACTTTGATTTAGCGAGTCTCAAAGCTTGCATATTACAAACTCATTGTTTGAAAGAACAATGAAATAAATCAAGGACATACTGTAATTTCTGGTTAAACAAAACTCATGTTTGCAGTAAGTATGGATAACATTGTAATAAAGTTTTGTGTGTTTGAAAATAAAAACAGAAATTGTTAGTGTCTGATCTTAAACTCATTTTTAGGATGCACCTTAAACAGAATGTGATGACTGTTTTCCCTTTTACAAACACACACACACACGCACGCACGCACGCACGCACGCACGTACGTACGTACGTACGTACGTACGTACGTACGTACGTACACACACACACACTAGAGATGTGCGGCAGGCACTTTTCGTGTTTTGTGTTTTGGTTTTGATTCTGGTTCCATGTTCCTGTTTTGGATCTGGATTGGTTTTGCCAAAACCATCCTTTCGTGTTTTTGTTTTGGATCTGGATGATTTTTGAAAAATACATAAAAACAGCTAAAATCACAGAATTTGGGGGGAATTTTAATCCTACAGTATTATTAACCTCAATAGCATTCTTTTCCACTCATTTCCAGTCTACTCTGAACACCTCACACCTCACAATATTGTTGTTAGGCCAAAAGGTTGCACTGAGGTCGCTGGATGACTAAGCTAAGTGACCCAAGTGGGCGGCACAAATATCTGGCCCATCTAGGAGTGGCACTGCAGTGTTAGACAGGATAGCAGTTTTTAAAAACTAGGCCCCGAAGAGCACATCATGCAAAGAAAAAAAATAGGTGCACCGAGGTTACTGGGTGACTAAGCTAAGCGACTCAAGTGTATGGCACAAACACCTGGCCCATCTAGGAGTGGCACTGCAGTGTCAGACAGGATGGCACTTTTAATAACTAGGCCCCAAAGAGCACATCATGCAAAGAAAAAAAAGAGGTGCACCGAGGTTGCTGGGTGACTAAGCTAAGCGACTCAAGTGTGTGGCACAAACACCTGGCCCATCTAGGCGTGGCACTGCAGTATCAGACAGGATGGCACTTTTAAAAACTAGGCCCCAAAGAGCACATCATGCAAAGAAAAAAAAATAGGTGCAATGAGGTAGCTGTATGACTAAGCTAAGTGACACAAGTGTGCGGCACAAACAACATGGGATGTGCTGGAATTTGCCCAGATATAATACACACACAATATTGGTGACACAGGAGAGCGTACCCCTAAACCACACACACACACACACACACACACACACACACACACACACGCACACACACACACACACACACACACACAGCAATGCCTGTAAAATTAAATTTATAATAACCCTTTTATTTGGAGCTATTCTAATAATTTGCAGAACAGGCGAGGTTCATGACAACTTCCGGATGTGGCAGACTAGCACCATGGAAACCGACAACAGGTACTAAATTACATTGTTCCAGCGATATCAGACACTTCCACACATTCCGTAAACTACATCTCTCAGAAAACCTAGCGGTTCGTGACAACTTCCGGTCACGGCCGATAGCACTACTATTAAAGACTTCACTTCCCATGACCTCCTGCGGCTACTTCCGGTAAAGGTGGTTTAGAGAGAATCGTGATTAGAGACCTTACACTATTAAATAAATGATTTTATTACTAACTTTCCATCTTGCACATTTTTTTCAAAGTTATTGAAGGAGGAATAATTCTTTAGTGATGAGCGCCTGAAATTTTTCGGGTTTTGTGTTTTGGTTTTCGGTTCGGTTCCGCGGCCGTGTTTTGGGTTCGACCGCGTTTTGGCAAAACCTCACCGAATTTTTTTTGTCGGATTCGGGTGTGTTTTGGATTCGGGTGTTTTTTTCAAAAAACCCTAAAAAACAGCTTAAATCATAGAATTTGGGGGTCATTTTGATCCCAAAGTATTATTAACCTCAAAAACCATAATTTCCACTCATTTTCAGTCTATTCTGAATACCTCACACCTCACAATATTATTTTTAGTCCTAAAATTTGCACCGAGGTCGCTGTGTGAGTAAGATAAGCGACCCTAGTGGCCGACACAAACACCGGGCCCATCTAGGAGTGGCACTGCAGTGTCACGCAGGATGTCCCTTCCAAAAAACCCTCCCCAAACAGCACATGACGCAAAGAAAAAAAGAGGCGCAATGAGGTAGCTGTGTGAGTAAGATTAGCGACCCTAGTGGCCGACACAAACACCGGGCCCATCTAGGAGTGGCACTGCAGTGTCACGCAGGATGTCCCTTCCAAAAAACCCTCCCCAAACAGCACATGACGCAAAGAAAAAAAGAGGCGCAATGAGGTAGCTGACTGTGTGAGTAAGATAAGCGACCCTAGTGGCCGACACAAACACCAGGCCCATCTAGGAGTGGCACTGCAGTGTCACGCAGGATGTCCCTTCCAAAAAACCCTCCCCAAACAGCACATGACGCAAAGAAAAAAAGAGGCGCAATGAGGTAGCTGTGTGAGTAAGATTAGCGACCCTAGTGGCCGACACAAACACCGGGCCCATCTAGGAGTGGCACTGCAGTGTCACGCAGGATGTCCCTTCCAAAAAACCCTCCCCAAACAGCACATGACGCAAAGAAAAAAAGAGGCGCAATGAGGTAGCTGACTGTGTGAGTAAGATAAGCGACCCTAGTGGCCGACACAAACACCGGGCCCATCTAGGAGTGGCACTGCAGTGTCACGCAGGATGGCCCTTCCAAAAAACCCTCCCCAAACAGCACATGACGCAAAGAAAAAAAGAGGCGCAATGAGGTAGCTGACTGTGTGAGTAAGATAAGCGACCCTAGTGGCCGACACAAACACCGGGCCCATCTAGGAGTGGCACTGCAGTGTCACGCAGGATGGCCCTTCCAAAAAACCCTCCCCAAACAGCACATGACGCAAAGAAAAAAAGAGGCGCAATGAGGTAGCTGACTGTGTGAGTAAGATAAGCGACCCTAGTGGCCGACACAAACACCGGGCCCATCTAGGAGTGGCACTGCAGTGTCACGCAGGATGTCCCTTCCAAAAAACCCTCCCCAAACAGCACATGACGCAATGAAAAAAAGAGGCGCAATGAGGTAGCTGACTGTGTGAGTAAGATAAGCGACCCTAGTGGCCGACACAAACACCTGGCCCATCTAGGAGTGGCACTGCAGTGTCACGCAGGATGTCCCTTCCAAAAAACCCTCCCCAAACAGCACATGACGCAAAGAAAAAAAGAGGCGCAATGAGGTAGCTGTGTGAGTAAGATTAGCGACCCTAGTGGCCGACACAAACACCGGGCCCATCTAGGAGTGGCACTGCAGTGTCACGCAGGATGTCCCTTCCAAAAAACCCTCCCCAAACAGCACATGACGCAAAGAAAAAAAGAGGCGCAATGAGGTAGCTGACTGTGTGAGTAAGATAAGCGACCCTAGTGGCCAACACAAACACCGGGCCCATCTAGGAGTGGCACTGCAGTGTCACGTAGGATGGCCCTTCCAAAAAACCCTCCCCAAACAGCACATGACGCAAAGAAAAATAAAAGAAAAAAGAGGTGCAAGATGGAATTGTCCTTGGGCCCTCCCACCCACCCTTATGTTGTATAAACAAAACAGGACATGCACACTTTAACCAACCCATCATTTCAGTGACAGGGTCTGCCACACGACTGTGACTGATATGACGGGTTGGTTTGGACCCCCCCCAAAAAAGAAGCAATTAATCTCTCCTTGCACAAACTGGCTCTACAGAGGCAAGATGTCCACCTCATCATCATCCTCCGATATATCACCGTGTACATCCCCCTCCTCACAGATTATCAATCCGTCCCCACTGGAATCCACCTCCATCTCAGCTCCCTGTGTACTTTGTGGAGGCAATTGCTGCTGGTCAATGTCTCCGCGGAGGAATTGATTATAATTCATTTTAATGAACATCATCTTCTCCACATTTTCTGGATGTAACCTCGTACGCCGATTGCTGACAAGGTGAGCGGCGGCACTAAACACTCTTTCGGAGTACACACTTGTGGGAGGGCAACTTAGGTAGAATAAAGCCAGTTTGTGCAAGGGCCTCCAAATTGCCTCTTTTTCCTGCCAGTATAAGTACGGACTGTGTGACGTGCCTACTTGGATGCGGTCACTCATTTAATCCTCCACCATTCTTTCAATGGGGAGAGAATCATATGCAGTGACAGTAGACGACATGTCCGTAATCGTTGTCAGGTCCTTCAGTCCGGACCAGATGTCAGCATCAGCAGTCGCTCCAGACTGCCCTGCATCACCGCCAGCGGGTGGGCTCGGAATTCTGAGCCTTTTCCTCGCACCCCCAGTTGCGGGAGAATGTGAAGGAGGAGATGTTGACAGGTCGCGTTCCGCTTGACTTGACAATTTTCTCACCAGCAGGTCTTTCAACCCCAGCAGACTTGTGTCTGCCGGAAAGAGAGATCCAAGGTAGGCTTTAAATCTAGGATCGAGCATGGTGGCCAAAATGTAGTGCTCTGATTTCAACAGATTGACCACCCGTGAATCCTTGTTAAGCGAATTAAGGGCTCCATCCACAAGCCCCACATGCCTAGCGGAATCGCTCCGTGTTAGCTCCTCCTTCAATGTCTCCAGCTTCTTCTGCAAAAGCCTGATGAGGGGAATGACCTGACTCAGGCTGGCAGTGTCTGAACTGACTTCACGTGTGGCAAGTTCAAAGGGCATCAGAACCTTGCACAACGTTGAAATCATTCTCCACTGCGCTTGAGACAGGTGCATTCCACCTCCTATATCGTGCTCAATTGTATAGGCTTGAATGGCCTTTTGCTGCTCCTCCAACCTCAGAAGCATATAGAGGGTTGAATTCCACCTCGTTACCACTTCTTGCTTCAGATGATGGCAGGGCAGGTTCAGTAGTTTTTGGTGGTGCTCCAGTCTTCTGTACGTGGTGCCTGTACGCCGAAAGTGTCCCGCAATTCTTCTGGCCACCGACAGCATCTCTTGCACGCCCCTGTCGTTTTTTAAATAATTCTGCACCACCAAATTCAAGGTATGTGCAAAACATGGGACGTGCTGGAATTTGCCCATATTTAATGCACACACAATATTGCTGGCGTTGTCCGATGCCACAAATCCACAGGAGAGTCCAATTGGGGTAAGCCATTCCGCGATGATCTTCCTCAGTTGCCGTAAGAGGTTTTCAGCTGTGTGCGTATTCTGGAAACCGGTGATACAAAGCGTAGCCTGCCTAGGAAAGAGTTGGCGTTTGCGAGATGCTGCTACTGGTGCCGCCGCTGCTGTTCTTGCGGCGGGAGTCCATACATCTACCCAGTGGGCTGTCACAGTCATATAGTCCTGACCCTGCCCTGCTCCACTTGTCCACATGTCCGTGGTTAAGTGGACATTGGGTACAGCTGCATTTTTTAGGACACTGGTGACTCTTTTTCTGAGGTCTGTGTACATTTTCGGTATCGCCTGCCTAGAGAAATGGAACCTAGATGGTATTTGGTACCGGGGACACAGTACCTCCAACAAGTCTCTAGTTGGCTCTGCAGTAATGATGGATACCGGAACCACGATTCTCACCACCCAGGATGCCAAGGCCTCAGTTATCCGCTTTGCAGTAGGATGACTGCTGTGATATTTAATCTTCCTCGCAAAGGACTGTTGGACAGTCAATTGCTTGGTGGAAGTAGTAAAAGTGGTCTTACGACTTCCCCTCTGGGATGACCATCGACTCCCAGCAGCAACAACAGCAGCGCCAGCAGCAGTAGGCGTTACACGCAAGGATGCATCGGAGGAATCCCAGGCAGGAGAGGAATCGTCAGAATTGCCAGTGACATGGCCTGCAGGACTATTGGCATTCCTGGGGAAGGAGGAAATTGACACTGAGGGAGTTGGTGGGGTGGTTTGCGTGAGCTTGGTTACAAGAGGAAGGGATTTACTGGTCAGTGGACTGCTTCCGCTGTCACCCAAAGTTTTTGAACTTGTCACTGACTTATTATGAATGCGCTGCAGGTGACGTATAAGGGAGGATGTTCCGAGGTGGTTAACGTCCTTACCCCTACTTATTACAGCTTGACAAAGGGAACACACGGCTTGACACCTGTTGTCCGCATTTCTGTTGAAATAGTTCCACACCGAAGAGCTGATTTTTTTGGTATTTTCACCAGGCATGTCAACGGCCATATTCCTCCCACGGACAACAGGTGTCTCCCCGGGTGCCTGACTTAAACAAACCACCTCACCATCAGAATCCTCCTGGTCAATTTCCTCCCCAGCGCCAGCAACACCCATATCCTCCTCATCCTGGTGTACTTCAACACTGACATCTTCAATCTGACTATCAGGAACTGGACTGCGGGTGCTCCTTCCAGCACTTGCAGGGGGCGTGCAAATGGTGGAAGGCGCATGCTCTTCACGTCCAGTGTTGGGAAGGTCAGGCATCGCAACCGACACAATTGGACTCTCCTTGTGGATTTGGGATTTCGAAGAACGCACAGTTCTTTGCGGTGCTACTGCTTTTGCCAGCTTGAGTCTTTTCATTTTTCTAGCGAGAGGCTGAGTGCCTCCATCCTCATGTGAAGCTGAACCACTAGCCATGAACATAGGCCAGGGCCTCAGCCGTTCCTTGCCACTCCGTGTGGTAAATGGCATATTGGCAAGTTTACGCTTCTCCTCCGACAATTTTATTTTAGGTTTTGGAGTCCTTTTTTTACTGATATTTGGTGTTTTGGATTTGACATGCTCTGTACTATGACATTGGGCATCGGCCTTGGCAGACGACGTTGCTGGCATTTCATCGTCTCGGCCATGACTAGTGGCAGCAGCTTCAGCACGAGGTGGAAGTGGATCTTGATCTTTCCCTAATTTTGGAACCTCAACATTTTTGTTCTCCATATTTTAATAGGCACAACTAAAAGGCACCTCAGGTAAACAATGGAGATGGATGGATACTAGTATACAATTATGGACGGACTGCCGAGTGCCGACACAGAGGTAGCTACAGCCGTGGACTACCGTACTGTGTCTACTGCTAATATAGACTGGTTGATAAAGAGATGTAGTATGTATGTATAAAGAAGAAAGAAAAAAAAACCACGGGTAGATGGTATACAATTATGGACGGACTGCCGAGTGCCGACACAGAGGTAGCTACAGCCATGGACTACCGTACTGTACTGTGCCTGCTGCTAATATAGACTGGTTGATAAAGAGATGTAGTATGTATGTATAAAGAAGAAAGAAAAAAAAACCACGGGTAGGTGGTATACAATTATGGACGGACTGCCGAGTGCCGACACAGAGGTAGCTACAGCCGTGGACTACCGTACTGTACTGTGTCTGCTGCTAATATAGACTGGTTGATAAAGAGATGTAGTATGTATGTATAAAGAAGAAAGAAAAAAAAACCACGGGTAGGTGGTATACAATTATGGACGGACTGCCGAGTGCCGACACAGAGGTAGCTACAGCCGTGGACTACCGTACTGTACTGTGTCTGCTGCTAATATAGACTGGTTGATAAAGAGATGTAGTATGTATGTATAAAGAAGAAAGAAAAAAAAACCACGGGTAGGTGGTATACAATTATGGATGGACTGCCGAGTGCCGACACAGAGGTAGCTACAGCCGTGGACTACCGTACTGTACTGTGTCTGCTGCTAATATAGACTGGTTGATAATGAGATGTAGTATGTATGTATAAAGAAGAAAGAAAAAAATACCACGGGTAGGTGGTATACAATTATGGACGGACTGCCGAGTGCCGACACAGAGGTAGCTACAGCCGTGGACTACCGTACTGTACTGTGTCTGCTGCTAATATAGACTGGATGATAATGAGATGTAGTATGTATAAAGAAGAAAGAAAAAAAAACCACGGGTAGGTGGTATACAATTATGGATGGACTGCCGAGTGCCGACACAGAGGTAGCTACAGCCGTGAACTACCGTACTGTGTCTTCTGCGACTGGATGATAAATAATGATATAAAAAATATATATATATCACTACTGCAGCCGGACAGGTATATATTATATAATGACGGACCTGCTGGACACTGTCTGTCAGCAGAATGAGTTTTTTATAGAATAAAAAAAAAAACACCACACAAGTCACACGACGAGTGTTTAACTTTTTCAGGCAATCACAATATAGTATACTACTAACTATACTGGTGGTCAGTGTGGTCGGGTCACTGGTCAGTCACACTGGCAGTGGCACTCCTGCAGCAAAAGTGTGCACTGTTTAATTTTAATAATATGTACTCCTGGCTCCTGCTATAACCTATAACTGGCACTGCTCCCCAGTCTCCCCCACAATTATAAGCTGTGTGAGCACAGTCAGATATATACATAGATGATGCAGCACACTGGGCTGAGCAGTGCACACAGATATGGTATGTGACTGAGTCACTGTGTATCGTTTTTTTCAGGCAGAGAACGGATTATATTAAATAAAACTGCACTGTCTGGTGGTCACTGTGGTCAGTCACTAGTAAACTCTGCACTCTCTACAGTACTCCTAAGCTCCAGTAAATCAAGTGTCTCTGTCTCAAATCAATCTCACTCTCTCTCTTCTAATCTAAATGGAGAGGACGCCAGCCACGTCCTCTCCCTATCAATCTCAATGCACGTGTGAAAATGGCGGCGACGCGCGGCTCCTTATATAGAATCCGAGTCTCGCGATAGAATCCGAGCCTCGCGAGAATCCGACAGCGTCATGATGACGTTCGGGCGGCTCGGGTTAACCGAGCAAGGCGGGAAGATCCGAGTCGCTCGGACCCGTGAGAAAAAACATGAAGTTCGGGCGGGTTCGGATTCAGAGGAACCGAACCCGCTCATCTCTATAATTCTTGAGGACTTTTTATAACTTCTATTCAGCTTCCCATCCTTACAGGAACCTGATGTGATGTTTGAATCCCTAAACAGTCACTTGCTATAAATTGCCCATTTGGACACCCAGCACTAGCCTTGATAAAGTGTTGTTAACTCAAAACGTGTTGGGTGGAAAACCCCTTGGCTGCTGTGAAGGTTCTCTGCATGTCTGGAAGAAGATATGACCCCTATGTTTTCTGTTTAGCCTTTTTCTGGAACCAGTCCATTGTTTTTGTTAAATATAGTTGGATCATCCCTACCCTCCGGATTGGGTGAAGCGTCATATGACCAACGTGTTGTTTTCTTATATGGAAGGAAACGTTTTAATATTTTGTTGGTATCTTATTAAATTGTTATATTATTTTAACTCTGAATTCCACAATGTCTCTGTGAGCGGAAAAGATACCTTTATGTGATTGAAACCATTCACCCTATCCATGAGTACCATTACGCATTCCTTGCTGCACAAAAGATACCTTTATAGGAGTATATCACCCTTACTTCATGTAAGTTAGGTATGCACTGATGTGTAACCTTATCCTTGAGATCATCGCACTTATGAATAGCCACGTCCCCTTGTGTCATTAAAGAAACCTTGATAGGTTTATCCACTCCGCACCCTGTGTAAGTTGAGGTGCGCACCCAAGAATTGACCAAATAAACAAGTTTTGTTTCATCAATATATAAGTTACTTAAAATTGTGATAAAGCCAGAAAGAGGTCTATCACAATATAGCATTGATTCACCATAAAGGACCACAACTCATTTATAGGCCCTAACCTATACCAAATTGCACTATAAGAAAGGCTTAACAAAAATATCTATCTATCTATCTATCTATCTATCTATCTATCTATCTATCTATCTATCTATATCAGTTTGTGCAAATTGAATAACAAAACTTAACTCCAGCCTTGTCTCCTGATATTGTATTACATGTCACTGGCAATAATCGGAGGAGACCTCTACAGCAGACAACAGACAAAGGCTAAGGACACATCATCCAACTCACCCTTTGCCGGATAAGTATTCTTTCCAGTTCATTCATTCCACTTTCAGCACTTTAACAGTTTATTCTCATTGCCTTCCACATCTCAGTGCCATCTTGCACTCCCAAACCCACTTTTTACTTTTGTCTATATGTTGGATCCTCTGGGATAGATCCTTGGTGTAGTAAAGAGGCAGCAGAGTATCTCAAAAGGAGCACCCCAAAATACCCCAAAAACCATTTCTTCTTCACACCGCCATAACTGTTCACACATAGGGGGAATGCAATAGGGTGTGAGAATAAGATAGTGGGAGATTTTGTGAGTGTTCTTCTGGGTTTTTTTAAAGTGGCAATCATTTACATGGCTGATTTTGCCATATAAATGATTGCCACTTTAAAAAAACAGGCGAAATCTTACAAAATCTCTGACTTTCTAAATCTAACATCCTATTACATTCCTCCCAGTGCCCATTAATTATAAACATAGAATATTTTATTGGGATCATTTTATTATTCATTGCAAAGTAGGGATTTTCATTTTATTTTGCTGTATTCACTTATTTTAAGTACTCTACTTGGTTCAATGCATGGAGCAAATTTTTTCCCCAGTCATATAGATCATACATATTATTATGTATGAGACAATTGACCTTTTGCTCTGAGCCCTGCATCGTACATACAGTAAGTAGCTTTGGGAAGGCAGTGGAAAGTTACAAGATAGGGCTGATTAGAGTGAAGTCATCACACCAAGGAGCAGATTGTTTAAATCATCTACTGGAATGCCATTTGAGTTCAGAGGCAGCACCCAGAAAATGCAGCTGTCACTGATGCTGCCATCTCTGTTCCTGCTTAGGTGATTTCTGCAGGCAAAGCACATAATAATAATAATAATAATAATAATAATAATTATTATTATTATTATTATTTTATTTATATAGCACTCTTTCTCCAATAGGACTCAAGGCGCTTAACAGATACATAGTATAATATAGTACAGAAAATAATGAAGTACAGAACAGCTTTTCATAAAATACAGAAGCATGAAGATACTAAAGGGACATTATGGAAATGCTCGAGTAAACAGGAAAGTCTTGAGTCTACTTTTGAAGGATTCTATAGTTGGAGTCTCTCGCACTGTTCGGGGAAATGAGTTCCATAGAGTCGGAACCGCATGACTAAAAGCTCGACCCCCAGAAGAATTACGGGAGATTCTAGGTACTGCTAAAAGTCCTTCATCTACAGATCGCAGTAATCGAGTGGGGCAGTATGGGATCAGAAGCTGCTTCAGGTACCTTGGGCCCTGGTCATGTAGTGCTTTGAAACTCAGTAAGCCAATCTTGAAGATGATTCGCCATCTTACAAGAAGCCAGTGAAGGGAGCAGAGGATGGGTGTTATGTGGTTAGAACGTGGCTGGCTGGTTAACAGCCTGGCAGCTGTGTTTTGCACTAGCTGTAAGGGGTGCAATTATTTTGCCGGGAGACCAAGGTAGAGGTCATTACAGTAGTCTAATCGAGATGATACAAATGCATGGATGACTTTTGGCAGATCATCTGAGGGAATTAAGTGCTTGATTCTGGCTATGTTCCTCGGGTGACAGAATGAGGATTTGATTGTGGCTGATATCTGATGTTTAAGTGTCAAGCCACCATCCAGGACAATGCCAAGATTCCGCACACAATCAGTGGTTTGTAATTCTGAGTGTAAGTCCAGTTGGTTGGCTATGCTGCAGTCTTGTCCTTTGATGTTGCAGTCCTATCATAAGGACCTCTGTTTTATCCGGGTTCAGTCACAGCCAACTGGCACTCTTCCACTCCTGGAGCTCAGCTAAACAGCCATTTAGGGTTACTAGTGGTTTATCAGTGCCCGGAGCAAAGGACAAGTACAGTTGTGTATCATCTGCATAGCAGTGGTAGACCAGAACATGGCGCCTGATTATTTCACCCAGCAGGAGCATGTATACTGCAAAAAGCATGAGGGATAGTATAGAACCTTGTGGGACATCACATGGCAATGGCACTGATGGTAATGAGTATACTCCACACGATACTCTCTGTGACCTGTTTGTGAGAAATTATTTGAACCAGCTTAGTACTGTGCCATCCAGTTCACAAAAATGTATCAGTCGCTCAATCAGAAGCCCATGGTCCACGATATCCAATGCTGCAGAAAGATCCAAAAGATTAATATTGAACAGTCCCCTCTGTCTCTTGCCATCAGAAGATCATTTAACACATACACCAGGGCTGTTTCAATGCTATGTCTTCTCCTGAATCCTGTTTGGAATGGATCATAAATATCATGGGTCGTCAGGAAGTTTTCCAGTTGATTTGCAACCACTTTCTCAATAACCTTTCCAAGAAAAGGAAGGTTTGATACCGGTCTGTAGTTGGTCATGCAGTTGGGATCTAAATTAGTAGCAGAAGATCCCACCACAATTTATGCACGGGTGTGGATCATAGGGTCGACCACACTTAGGTCGACAGTCATTAGGTCGACAGTCATTAGGTCGACCATTATTGGTCGACAGTGACTAGTTCGACACCTGAAATAGGTCAACATGGTCATTTGGTCAACATGAACAAGGTCGACATGGAAAAAGGACGACATGAGGGTTTTTTTTTCTTCGTTTTTTTGGTGTTGTTTTCTTCGTAAAGTGGCTAGGAACCCCAATTAGTGCACAGTGTCCCTTTGCATAGCTCGCTTCGCTAACCATACTTTGGGCAAGGTGCCTTGCTCTGCTACCGCTGCACCCAGTACGCATTACTATTACCAATCAAAGTCCACATGGACCGTAAAGTATGAAAAAGTTCAATTTTTTTTTTTAAAAATGTGAAAAACTCATGTCAACCCATTTCCGTGTTCACTGGCGTAACTACTGCCCCTGCAGCCACTGCCGTGGCTTGGAGGTGCAGAGTGCGGGAGTGCCACCGCTGTCGCCACTGATTGCTGCTGTTTTGGGAAGGAGCCAGAAGGCACAGTGGTGTGTGTCCCTCCTGGGTCACTGGCGGAAGCGGCGTGTCTGTTAAATGAAGTGCCGGTTCGTTAGCTCTGATTGGCTCATGAACTGGCACTTCATTTGACAGACACACCGCTGGAGACACAGGAGATGCACGCGCTGTGCCCTCACGTCCCTCTGGCTCCTTCCCAAAACTCACTGCAGTGATGACGGCAGCCAGAGGAGGGTGTGTACCTGGCACTGGGGGGGGGCATATTTGGCACTGGGGGTATATGTGTACCTGGCACTGGGGGGCATATTTGGCATTGGGGTTGTATGTGTACTTGGCACTGGGGGTATATGTGTACCTTGTACTGGGGGGCATATTTGGCACCGGGGGTATATGTGTACCTGGCACTGGGGGGTCATATTTGGCACTGGGGGTGTATGTGTACCTGGCACTGGCGGGCATATTTGGCCTGTGGCTATGTGTGTAGCTGGCACTGGGGGGGCATATGGGACATATGTGTATCTGGCACTGTGGGGAAATATCTGGCACTGGGGGCATATGTGGCACTGGGAGCATAGTCCTAGCAACAAGCATTACCCCCTGGTTACAAGCATAACACCCAGCTCATGAAGTCCCTGGCAACAAGCATTACCCCTTAGCAATGAGCATGATACCCAGTGCATGAAACCCCTGGCAACGAATATTACCCCCTGGCAACATGTTTGAAACCCAGCACATGATACCTCTGGCAACAAGCATAACACCTAGCACATGAAACCCCTGGCAACGAGCATGACACCCTGAGCATGAAACCCCCTGGCACCATGCATGGAACCAAGAACATGAAACCCCTGGCAACGTAATTAGAAGCCTTACTTTAGGACTTAATGTGTAGTGGGCATTGTGGTATGTGGCATAATGTATCACGGACATTGCTGTGTGTGTCATAATGTGTCACAGGCATTACGGTGTGTGGCATACTATATCACGGGCATTGTGGTATGTGGTATAATGTATCATGGACATTGCAGTGTGTGTCACAATGTGTCGCAGGCATTGTATGTGCTATGATGAATCAGGGGCACAGCAGTGTGTAGCATAATGTATAATGGGCATTGCGATGCGTGGCATAATGTGTCACAGACATTACGGTGTGTGGCATAATGTGTCTGGGGCATTATGGTGTGTGGCATATTGTGTCATGGGCATTATTGTGTGTGGCATAATGTCTAATGGCCATTGCAGTATGTGGCATAATGTATACTGGGCATTACTATACGGAGGAAAAATTAAAAATAATGTAAGGAGAATGAATCAGGATTATTATTTTTTCCTGTGGTGGCCAATGTCTGGGCGTGCTGGTTGCAAAACTGGGGTATAAGGTAGTCTTTTCCTGCAATACCACGCCCCTTTATGCAAAGTCATGCCCATTTCAGCAAGGCCATGCCCCCTTTTTCCGGCATGCGCGCAGATTCATCACTTTACTAGTGGCAATTATGAGGGGGGAGGGGCGCCAGAGAATGTTTTGGCTTGGGGGAGAAAAATGTCTAGTTACGCCACTGTCCGTGTTGACCTAGTACATGTCAACCTAGTGACCATGCCGACCTATAGACCATGTCGACCTAATGCATGTTGACCAATAGTGTTCGACCTAATGACTGTCGACCTAAGTGTGGTCGAGCTAAAGAATGGATACCTTATTACACCCATGGGAATGAGGTTCCCTGGCTCCATGGTCCGGCATGAGCATTAAGCTCTCAGCTACACAAGAGTGCACATGCAGCACAAAAGGGACAACCTTCTATGGAACTAGAACATGAAGGGATTTCTGATAACGTAACTGATGTATGAACATGGTTACCAGCAGCACAACATCCAGTGGGATGCCTCAAATCATGCCTCACAGTGACGGCAGCCATCATCCACCGGGAAAGCAGGGGCTTCATCAAGGGAGGAGGTCAGCCAGACACAATGCAGCACTCCCCCCCCCCCATCTGCCCACGGTTGCCGCTGCAATCTTCAACAGATATTATTTCTCTATATTCCCATAATTGTCCCTTTAGTATCTCCATGCTTCTGTATTTTATGAAAAGCTGTTCTGTACGTCATTATTTTCTGTACTATGGGGCTCATTCCGAGTAGATCGTAGCTGTGCTAAATTTAGCACAGTTATGATCATCTTCCCTGACATGCGGGGGGACGCCCAGCACAGGGCTAGTCCACCCCGCATGTCAGTCCGCCCCTCCCCCCGCAGAAGTGCAAAGGCATCACACAGTGGCGATGCCTTTGCCCTTCAAGAGTAGCTCCCGACCAGCGCAGCTTTAACGTGCTGGCCAGGAGCTACTCATCGCTCCCCGGCCCGCAGCACCTGCGTGTGACATCACGCAGCCGCTGCGGACCGCCCCTCGTTCAGTCTGGCCACGCCTGCATTAGCCGGACCGCACCCACAAAATGGCGGCCAAACGCCGCCGTTCTGCCCCCTCCCGCCCAACGATCACCTCTGCCTGTCAATCAGGCAGAGGCAATCGCATGCAAAAAGGAGAAAAACCACCTGCCTTCGGCCGTTTGGCATGCGTCGGCGCACTACGGCGCCAGCGCATGCACAGTAGGGACACGTTCGCTCTGCTGCGTTAAAAAGCGTCAGAATGACCCCCTATATTATACTATGTATCTGTTAAGTGCCTTGAGTCCTATTGGAGAAAGAGCACTATATAAATAAAATTATTATTATTATTATATTGGGTATCAATTGATACCCATGCCCTTTTAGATTGTAACCTCATTAGGGATTGGACATCTTCCATATCATTGTAGAGGCTTTGTATCCCCAATTTCTATTAAAAAGGCACATGTACTATAGACTGAATGATGGTTTACAAAGTGTAAATATAGTAACAGCTCTGTATTTCAAAATGATGCCTTGAAATCATAAAAGGTATTCTGGCATTTTTGTAGTCCAGGGTTGTGGATGAAGTTTGCAAGACAAGAATATTCTTGCTTATGTTACTCCAACTGCTGTCTTCCTTACGTCTGCAGTTAATTTTAAATTTAACAGCTTTGCAATTTGGGAAAATGCCAGTATGAAATGAGAACAGCAATTTGTCATTCCCAAAAAGGATCTTATATTTTTACTTAAGGTAGTTTTTCCTCTTTCTCTAGTAAAAGTCATTTTTGGTAACATTAATTTATACAACAACTTTTTTTCTGGATCAAATGTGATCCTCTCTAGTGGCATACAATTATCCTAAAAAATTATAAATTGCTTCATTGGCCTTCCTTTCATTCAGCGCAGATTTCAGTCTGTGCTCATGGGGTAAAGTATCATAATCCTACACAATAAATGTTTTCGGCATGTTTTTTTTTTACAGAAAATAAGTATCGTCAGATGTTTTTAATTTGTGATTAAAAAAAAACCTTTTCATATCGCAAACACTCCTGGAAACCATTGAAAACCTTTGGAATGTGTTAAATGTCAAATGTATCAACATTTGCACAGTAACTTTTTTTATGGCATCTTGGTAGTTTATTTTAGCCATGCTTTGAAAGCATACATCATTAAATTCTGATGGTGTGTTTTGAAAGATATTTATTTCAGGCTTTTTTGAATTATTTTTGAAATTTACTAAAAATACATATTTATTTTTTAATAATCTTTGAAAACTTTACATTGTAAATAATGTTATGTAAAATGACGGCGCATGAGCAGATCAGATGTTAGCGAGTACTTTACGTATGTAGGATGCAATAACGTATAAGTGGAGTTATTCAGGTTTGTTAGCAAACCAAAAAAGCAAGCAACTGGACAAAGGGGCAAATTCAGTATGAATCGCAAGTAGCGATTCATACGGAATTTTTGCTGAGGGGCCGTGGGCACATGCGCAGCAGGCCCTACTGCGCATACGCCCGCAATTTCTGCGAGGGGCTGCAGCAATTACGATCACCTCTGCCTATCAATCAGGCAGAGGCGGTCGTGGGGAGGGAGGGGGCGGCAACGCTCCGTTTTCTGGGTGGAAACGGAGCATTGCGGGGGCACGCCAGCCTAAATGGTGGGCTGGTATGCGCGAATGGGGGCGTGTCGGGGTGCGGCCGTAGCGGCTGCGTGACATCACACGCAGCTGCTGCGACAACAAAAATGGGGCCGGCAGGAGTCATCCTTAATTTCTGCTAACAAGCATAAATTGCGTGCTGTTTGCAATTTCTGCTTGAAGCAGGGGGGGAGGCGCCGGTCAGCATGTGTGCTAATGGTTAGCAAATTCTGCTGATTAGCAGAATTTGCTAACCTTACTGAATTGGCCCCATAACCATGATGCGCTGCATGTGGGACAGATGTAACATGTGCAGAGAGAGTTAGATTTGGGTGGGTTATATTGTTTATGTGCATGGTGAATACTGGCTGCTTAATTTTTACACTGCAATATCTGTTATAACTGCCCCACATGCAGTGTAACATGGTTTTGCCCAGTTGCTTGCTTTTTTGCTTTGCTAACAAACCCGAATAAGGCCCTAGGAGTGACATTAGATATTTCAGAGCATTGCAGAGTTTTAATTCAAGGAAGGTTTACGTAATACTGTATATATTGCAAAATATAGAATATTTCCAAAAATATGTAATGTTGATGACTAGCGATATTTATACAGTAAGAGCTGCAATTAATAATACATCGGCGCCATAGTCATTTAAATTTCAGTTTTGCAAGTAGATAACCCAGATACTGTAGCATGGGAAGCCTAAATAATATTTGTTGCCATACAGGAGATTGCAGGAATCTATGGGCTGCAAATGTAATTTGTTCTCGGGGAAAAGGTTTGTCACCTAGCAACAGCTGGTGGGTTAGACAGCAAGCCTTCCAAATTGCTTTAGGCAGAGGAAAATGAAAATGTTAGCGTCCCTGCCTACACTCACTGTGTGAAGCATTGTTTTGCCTTATAACCAGGGATGGACTGGGGCCAGGATCGGACTGGCCCACAGGGGTACAGGGGAAACCACCGGTAGGCCCCACTGCCTGGGGGCCCCTCTTCCTCTAGGGATCAGGTTCCAGACTGTGCACTTGAATTATACTGTATATTATACATATACTGCACAGGATTATGATGTATTCTCTACAGCAGTGGCGGAACTAGCGAGCGGTGGGCCCAGGTGCAACAAAATGCTTTGCCCCCCCCCCCCCCATCCCATCCAAGTCCACCCCCTCACCCCTGGAGAGGATCTGGTGAGGGGGACCTGCTCAGGGCCAGAGAAATTGATACCTAGCAACAGTGCCGTAACTAGACATTTTAGCACTGTGTGCATGAAACGGCATCGGAGCCCCACCCCTGCATGCAAAACAGGGGCAGTGCGCGCCGTCAGCGCGTGCAAAAATACATAGTGGCGTGGCTTCGTGGGGAAGGTGTGTGGCCACAAAATCATACCAATTCATAAAACGGTGCACAGTAGTCTCCATTATTCAAATTACGCCGCACAGTAGCACCACTACACCAGGTAGAGACCCTTTTACACCTTACGGCGGACATATTCCTCTTTTTACACATTATAGCAGAGAGCGTCCCCTTTTTACACATTACGGCAGACAGTGTCCCCCTTTTTACACATAACGGCAGACAGCGTGCCTTTTTTACACATAGCGGCAGACAGCGTGCACTTTTTACACATAACGGCAGACAGCGTCCCCTTTTTACACATAACGGCAGACAGTGTGCCCTTGTTACACATAGCGGCAGACAGCGTACACTTTTTACAAATAACGGCAGACAGCGTGCCCTTGTTAAACATAGCGGCAGACAGCGTACACTTTTTACACATAACTAGTGATGTGCACCGGACATTTTTCGGGTTTTGTGTTTTGGTTTTCGATTCGGTTCCACGTCCGTGTTTTGGATTCGGACGCATTTTGGCAAAACCTCCCTGAGAATTTTTTGTCGGATTCGGTTGTGTTTTGGATTCAGGTGTTTTTTTACAAAAACCCCTCAAAAACAGCTCTAATCATAGAATTTGGGGGTCATTTTGATCCCATAGTATTATTAACCTCAATAACCATAATTTCCACTCATTTTCAGTCTATTCTGAACACCTCACACCTCACAATATTATTTTTAGTCCTAAAATTTGCACCAAGGTCGCTGGATGACTAAGTTAAACGACCCAAGTGGCCGACACAAACACCTGGCCCATCTAGGATTGGTACTGCAGTGTCAGACAGGATGGCAGATTAAAACAATAGTCCCCAAACAGCACATGATGCATAGAAAAAAAGAGGCGCAATGAGGTAGCTGTGTGACTAAGCTAAGCGACCCAAGTGGCCGACACAAACACCTGGCCCATCTAGGAGTGGCACTGCAGTGTCAGACAGGATGGCACTTCAAAAAATAGTCCCCAAACAGCACATGATGCAAAGAAAAAAAGAGGCGCAATGAGGTAGCTGTGTGACTAAGCTAAGTGACCCAAGTGGCCAACACAAACACCTGGCCCATCTAGGAGTGGCACTGCAGTGTCAGACAGGATGGAAGATTAAAAAAATAGTCCCCAAACAGCACATGATGCAAAGAAAAAAAGAGGCGCAATGAGGTAGCTGTGTTACTAAGCTAAGCGACCCAAGTGGCCGACACAAACACCTGGCCCATCTAGGAGTGGCACTGCAGTGTCAGACAGGATGGCACTTCAAAAAATAGTCCCCAAATAGCACATGATACAAAGAAAAATGAAAGAAAAAAGAGGTGCAAGATGGAATTGTCCTTGGGCCCTCCCACCCACCCTTATGTTATATAAACAGGACATGCACACTTTAACAAACCCATCATTTCAGAGACAGGGTCTGCCACACGACTGTGACTGAAATAACTGGTTGGTTTGGGCCCCCACCAAAAAAGAAGCAATCAATCTCTCCTTGCACAAACCGGCTCTACAGAGGCAAGATGTCCACCTCCTCCTCATCCTCCGATTCCTCACCCCTTTCACTGTGTACATCCCCCTCCTCACAGATTATTAATTCGTCCCCACTGGAATCCACCATCTCAGATCCCTGTGTACTTTCTGGAGGCAATTGCTGGTGAATGTCTCCACGGAGGAATTGATTATAATTCATTTTGATGAACATCATCTTCTCCACATTTTCTGGAAGTAACCTCGTAAGCCGATTGCTGACAAGGTGAGCGGCTGCACTAAACACTCTTTCGGAGTACACACTGGAGGGGGGGCAAGTTAGGTAAAATAAAGCCAGTTTGTGTAAGGGCCTCCAAATTGCCTCTTTTTCCTGCCAGTATACATACGGACTGTCTGACGTGCCTACTTGGATGCGGTCACTCATTGAATCCTCCACCATTCTTTCAATGGTGACAGAATCATATTCAGTGACAGTAGACGACATGTCAGTAATCGTTGGCAGGTCCTTCAGTCTGGACCAGATGTCAGCACTCGCTCCAGACTACCCTGCATCACCGCCAGCAGGTGGGCTCAGAATTCTTAGCCTTTTCCTCGCAGCCCCAGTTGCGGGAGAATGTGAAGGAGGAGCTGTTGACGGGTCACGTTCCGCTTGACATGACAATTTTCTCACCAGCAGGTCTTTGAACCTCTGCAGACTTGTGTCTGCCGGAAAGAGAGATACAACTTAGGTTTTAAATCTAGGATCGAGCACGGTGGCCAAAATGTAGTGCTCTGATTTCAACAGATTGACCACCCGTGAATCCTGGTTAAGTGAATTAAGGGCTCCATCCACAAGTCCCACATGCCTAGCGGAATCGCTCTGTAATAGCTCCTCCTTCAATCTCTCCAGCTTCTTCTGCAAAAGCCTGATGAGGGGAATGACCTGACTCAGGCTGGCAGTGTCTGAACTGACTTCACGTGTGGCAAGTTCAAAGGGTTGCAGAACCTTGCACAACGTTGAAATCATTCTCCACTGTGCTTGAGTCAGGTGCATTCCCCCTCCTTTGCCTATATCGTAGGTAGCTGTATAGGCTTGAATGGCCTTTTGCTACTCCTCCATCCTCTGAAGCATATAGAGGGTTGAATTCCACCTCGTTACCACCTCTTGCTTCAGATGATGGCAGGGCAGGTTCAGGAGTGTTTGCTGGTGCTCCAGTCTTCGGCTGTATGCCGAAAGTGGCCCGCAATTCTTCGGGCCACAGACAGCATCTCTTGCACGCCCCTGTCATTTTTCAAATAATTCTGCACCACCAAATACAATGTATGTGCAAAACTTGGGATGTGCTGGAATTTGCCCAGATGTAATGCACACACAATATTGGTGGCGTTGTCCGATGTCACAAATCCCCAGGAGAGTCCAATTGGGGTAAGCCATTCTGCGATGATGTTCCTCAGTTTCCGTAAGAGGTTGTCAGCTGTGTGCCTCTTATGGAAAGCGGTGATACAAAGCGTAGCCTGCCTAGGAACAAGTTGGCGTTTGCGAGATGCTGCTACTGGTGCCGCCGCTGCTGTTCTTGCTGCAGGAGGCAATACATCTACCCAGTGGGCTGTCACAGTCATATAGTCCTGAGTCTGCCCTGCTCCACTTGTCCACATGTCCGTGGTTAAGTGGACATTGAGTATAACTGCAATTTATAGGACACTGGTGACTCTTTTTCTAACGTCTGTGTACATTTTCGGTATCGCCTGCCTAGAGAAGTGGAACCTAGATGGTATTTGGTACCGGGGACACAGTACCTCAAGCAATTCTCTAGTTCCCTGTGAATTAACGGTGGATACCGGAAACACGTTTTTCACCACCCAGGCTGCCAAGGCCTGAGTTATCCGCTTTGCAGCAGGATGACTGCTGTGATATTTCATCTTCCTCGCAAAGGACTGTTGGACAGTCAATTGCTTACTGGAAGTAGAACAAGTGGTCTTCCGACTTCCCCTCTGGGATGACGATCAACTCCGAGCAGCAACAACAGCAGTGCCAGCAGCAGTAGGCGTTACACTCAAGGATGCATCGGAGGAATCCCAGGCAGGAGAGGACTCGTCAGACTTGACAGTGACATGGCCTGCAGGACTATTGGCTTTCCTGTGTAAGGAGGAAATTGACACTGAGGGAGTTGGTGGTGTGGTTTGCAGGAGCTTGGTTACAAGAGGAAGGGATTTATTTGGCAGTCGACTGCTTCCGCTGTCACCCAAAGTTTTTGAACTTGTCAATGACTTGTGATGAATGCGCTCCAGGTGACGTATAAGGGAGGATGTTCCTAGGTGGTTAACGTCCTTACCCCTACTTATTACAGCTTGACAAAGGCAACACACGGCTTGACACCAGTTGTCCGCATTTCTGTTGAAATAATTCCACACCGAAGAGGTGATTTTTTTTGTAATTTGACCAGGCATGTCAGTGGCCATATTCGTCCCACGGACAACAGGTGTCTCCCCGGGTGCCTGACTTAAACAAACCACCTCACCATCAGAATCCTCCTTGTCAATTTCCTCCCCAGCACCAGCAACACCCATATCCTCATCCTGGTGTACTTCAACAGTGACATCTTCAATTTGACTATCAGGAACTGGACTGCGGGTGCTCCATCCAGCACTTGCAGGGGGCGTGCAAATGATGTAAGGCGCCACCTCTTCCCGTCCAGTGTTGGGAAGGTCAGGCATCGCAACCGACACAATTGGACTCTCCTTGGGGATTTGTGATTTAGAAGAACGCACAGTTCTTTGCTGTGCTTTTGCCATCTTAACTCTTTTAAGTTTTCTAGCAGGAGGATGAGTGCTTCCATCCTCATGTGAAGCTGAACCACTAGCCATGAACATAGGACAGGGCCTCAGCCGTTCCTTGCCACTCCGTGTCGTAAATGGCATATTGGCAAGTTTACGCTTCTCATCAGATGCTTTTAATTTTGATTTGTGGGTCATTTTACTGAAATTTTGTTTTTTGTATTTTACATGCTCTCTACTATGACATTGGGCATCGGCCTTGGCAGACAACGTTGATGGCATTTCATCGTCTCGGCCATGAATAGTGGCAGCCGCTTCAGCACGAGGTGGAAGTGGATCTTGATCTTTCTCAATTTTACCCTCCACATTTTTGTTCTCCATTTTTTAATGTGTGGAATTATATGCCAGTAATATATCAATAGCAATGGCCTACTACTGTATATACTGCGCACGACAACTAAAATGCACCACAGTTATGGATGGATAGTATACTAGACGACACAGAGGTAGGTAGAGCAGTGGGCTACTGTACCATACTGATATATATTATATACTGGCGGTCAGCAGATTTATGCACTGCCCTTCTACTATATATACACCGCACCACTTAAATACACCACAGGGATCGATGGATAGTATACTTGACGACACAGAGGTAGGTAGAGCAGTGGCCTACTGTACCATACTGCTATATATTATATACTGGTGGTCAGCAAAATTATGCACTGTCCTCCTACTATATATACACTGCACCACTTAAATGCACCACAGGGATGGATGGATAGTATACTTGATGACACAGAGGTAGGTAGAGCAGTGGCCTACTGTACCGTACTGCTATATATTATATACTGGTGGTCAGCAAAATTATGCACTGTCCTCCTACTATATATACACTGCACCACTTAAATGCACCACAGGGATGGATGGATAGTATACTTGATGACACAGAGGTAGGTAGAGCAGTGGCCTACTGTACCGTACTGCTATATATTATATACTGGTGGTCAGCAAAATTATGCACTGTCCTCCTACTATATATACACCGCACAACAACTAAAATGCACCACAGGTATGGATGGATAGTATACTTGACGACACAGAGGTAGGTAGAGCAGTGGCCTACTGTACCATACTGCTATATATTGTATACTGGCGGTCAGCAAAATTATGCACTGTCCTCCTACTATATATACAGTACACCGCACAACAACTAAAATGCACCACAGGTATGGATAAATAGTATACTTGATGACACAGAGGTAGGTAGAGCAGTGGCCTACTGTACCGTACTGCTATATATTATATACTGGTGATCAGCAATATTATGCACTGTTCTCCTACTATATATACACCGCACCACTTAAATGCACCACAGGGATGGATGGACAGTATACTTGACGACACAGAGGTAGGTAGAGCAGTGGACTACTGTACCGTACTGCTATATATTATATGCTGGTGGTCAGCAAAATTATGCACTGTCCTCCTACTATATATACACCGCACCACTTAAATGCACCACAGGGAAGGATGGATAGTATACTTGATGACACAGAGGTAGGTAGAGCAGGGGCCTACTGTACCGTACTGCTATATATTATATACGGGCGGTCAGCAAAATTATGCACTGTCCTCCTACTATATATACACCGCACCACTTAAATGCGCCACAGGGATGGATGGATAGTATACTTGACAACACAGAGGTAGGTAGAGCATTGGCCTACTGTACCGTACTGCTATATATTATATACTGGCGGTCAGCAAAATTATGCACTGTCCTCCTACTGTATATACACCGCACCACTTAAATGCACCACAGGGATGGATGGATAGTATACTTGACGACACAGTGGTAGGTAGAGCAGTGGCCTACTGTACCGTACTGCTATATATTATATACTGGTTGTCAGCAAAATTATGCACTTTCCTCCAACTATATATACACCGCACAACAACTAAAATGCACCACAGGTATGGATGGATAGTATACTTGACGACACAGAGGTAGGTAGAGCAGTGGCCTACTGTATCGTACTGCTATATATTATATACTGGTGGTCAGCAAAATTATGCACTATCCTCCTACTGTATATACACCGCACCACTTAAATGCACCACAGGGATGGATGGATAGTATACTTGACGACACAGAGGTAGGTAGAGCAGTGGCCTACTGTACCGTACTGCTATATATTATATACTGGCGGTCAGCAAAATTATGCACTGTCCTCCTACTGTATATACACGCACCACTTAAATGCACCACAGGGATGGATGGATAGCATACTTGACGACACAGAGGTAGGTAGAGCAGTGGCCTACTGTACCGTTCTGCTATATATTATATACTGGTGGTCAGCAAAATTATGCACTTTCCTCCTACTATATATACACCGCACAACAACTAAAATGCACCACAGGTATGGATGTATAGTATACTTGACGACACAGAGGTAGGTAGAGCAGTGGCCTACTGTACCGTACTGCTATATATTATATACTGGCGATCAGCAAAATTATGCACTGTTCTCCTACTATATATACACCACACCACTTAAATGCACCACAGGGATGGATGGATGGATAGTATACTTGACGACAGAGAGGTAGGTAGAGCAGTGGACTACTGTACCGTACTGCTATATATTATATGCTGGTGGTCAGCAAAATTATGCACTGTCCTCCTACTATATATACACTGCACCACTTAAATGCACCACAGGGATGGATGGATAGTATACTTGACAACACAGAGGTAGGTAGAGCAGTGGCCTACTGTACCGTACTGCTATATATTATATACTGGTGGTCAGCAAAATTATGCACTGTCCTCCTACTATGTATACACCACACCACTTAAATGCACCACAGGGATGGATGGATAGTATACTTGATGACACAGAGGTAGGTAGAGCAGTGGCCTAAAGTACCGTACTGCTATATATTATATACTGGCGGTCAGCAAAAAAATGCACTGTCCTCCTACTGTATATACACAGCACCACTTAAATGCACCACAGGGATGGATGGGTAGTATACTTGACGACACAGAGGAAGGTAGAGCAGAGGCCTACTGTACCGTTCTGCTATATATTATATACTGGTGGTCAGCAAAATTATGCACTTTCCTCCTACTATATATACACCGCACAACAACTAAAATGCACCACATGTATGGATGGATAGTATACTTGACGACACAGAGGTAGGTAGAGCAGTGGCCTACTGTACCGTACTGCTATATATTATATACTGGTGATCAGCAAAATTATGCACCGTTCTCCTACTATATATACACTGCACCACTTAAATGCACCACAGGGATGGATGGATAGTATACTTGACGACACAGAGGTAGGTAGAGCAGTGGACTACTGTACCGTACTGCTATATATTATATGCTGGTGGTCAGCAAAATTATGCACTATCCTCCTACTATATATACACCGCACCACTTAAATGCACCACAGGGATGGATGGATAGTATACTTGACGACACAGAGGTAGGTAGAGCAGTGGCCTACTGTACCGTACTGCTATATATTATATACTGGTGGTCAGCAAAATTATGCACTGTCCTCCTACTATGTATACACCACACCACTTTAATGCACCACAGGGATGGATGGATAGTATACTTGACAACACAGAGGTAGGTAGAGCAGTGGCCTACTGTACCATACTGCTATATATTATATACTGGTGGTCAGCAAAATTATGCACTGTCCTCCTACTACTGCGCACAACAACTAAAATGCACCACAGGTATGGATGGATAGTATACTTGATGACACAGAGGTAGGTAGAGCAGTAGACTACTGTACCGTACTGCTATATATTATATACTGGTGGTCAGCAAAATGATGCACTGTCCTCCTACTAAATATACACCGCACAACAACTAAAATGCACCACAGGGATGGATGGATAGTATACTTGACGACACAGAGGTAGGTAGAGCAGTGGACTATTGTACCATACTGCTATACTGGTGGTCACTATTCAGCAAAATGCTGCACTGTCCTGTCCTCCTATACTACAATGCAGCAAAGACATGGAGCGTTTTTCAGGCAGAGAACGTAGATATTTTCAGCACACTCAGCACAGATATTTGCAAGCACACTGAGCACAGATACTTGCAGCACACTGAGTACAGATATTTGCAGCACACTGAACACAACTGAGAGGACGCTGCACGTCCTCTCCCTATCATCTCCAATGCACGAGTGAAAATGGCGGCGACGCGCGGCTCCTTATATAGGATACGAATCTCGCGAGAATCCGACAGCGGGATGATGATGTTCGGGCGCGCTCGGGTTAACCGAGCAAGGCGGGAGGATCCGAGTCTACCTCGGACCCGTGTAAAATGGGTGAAGTTCGGGTAGGTTCGGATTCCGAGGAACCGAACCCGCTCATCACTACACATAACGGCAGACAGCGTGCCCTTTTTACACATAACGGCACAGACAGCGTCCCCTTTTTACACATTACGGCAGACAGCGTGCGCTTGTTACACATTACGGCAGACAGCGTCCCCCTTTTTACACATTACGGCAGGCAGATTCCCCCTTTTTACACATTGCGGCAGACAGCATCCCCTTTTTACACTTTACGGCAGACAGCGTGTCCTTGATACACATTATGGCAGACAGCGTCCCCTTTTTACACATCACGGCAGACAGATTCCCCCTTTTTACACATCACGTCAGGCAGATTCCCCCTTTTTATACATCACGTCAGGCAGATTCCCCCTTTTTACACATTGTGGCAGGCAGATTCCTCCTTTTTACACATTGTGGCAAAGATTCCCCCTTTTTACACATCACATCAGGCAGATTCCCCCTTTTTACACATTGCGGTAAAGATTTCCCCTTTTTACACATTGTGGCAGGCAGATTCCCCCTTTTTACACATTGCGGCAGGCAGATTCCCCCTTTTTGTACATGGAAAGAAAAAAAGAAAGAAAGAAAGAAAGAAAGAAAGAAAGAAAGAAAGAAAGAAAGAAAGAAAGAAAGAAAGAGAAGGAATTATACTTACCCTCTCCGCTGGCTCAGGCTCCTCGGTGCCGCTTCTGGCAGATCACGATTCCCAGGCAGGAGAGGAGGAGGAGGGAGGTAGAGGAGGGAGCCGCAGCAGCGCTGTGTTATTGGTGGAGGTGCTGCTGCTGCTGTCCCTCTGCTTCACTATAGGCTGTTCTCGGAAGACAGCCTTTAGTGAAGCAGAGGGACAGCAGCAGCAGCGCCTCAACCAGTAGCAAAGCGCTGCTGCGGCTCCCTCCTCCACCTCCCTCCTCCTCCTTCTCCCCCATACCGCTGCGCTCCTCTCCTCTCTGTCCTGGCACCTGTGTGCTGCGGGCAGCGGTTGCCCGCAGCACACAGCGGCATGTAATGAGTCAGTTTGACTCATTACATGCATTGGGCCCCTGGACAGTGGCGGGCCCCAGTGCAACGCACTGGTTGCACTGGCGGTAGTTCTGCCTCTGCTCTACAGTGCATTGCTGTCATTAATCTGGCACATTATCATGAATGCACTAGCATTAATTACTATATAAATTATCAAGGAGTCCAGACCAGGTACTCTATAATGGTTAGCCAAACCTCTGTGGTGTCTGGCCACACCCCTTTGGATGCTGTCCACACCTCTAATCATAGGCCCCTACCACTGCATACCCCCAGTGGGCCCATCATGCTCCAGTCCAACACTGACTGGGGCTGCTTTTCAGCCTTGGCTTTTGAGGGACACATGCCATAGGCACATGTGCAGGTTTGATGGGGTGGCCACTGCTCACAGGGGCATGCATTGAGTCATGGGGGTCTGGCCTCGTGGCACACCCCCATCTTTCTTTGGGACACATATATTGGACATAGGTGACAAATAGTGAGCCACTCCCGCCAAATGGTCACCCCGGCTCTCTGTGTGGACTGGATCGGCCCAACAGTCCATCGGCCCTTCTGATATTTGCCAGAAGTGCCAGATAGCCAGTTTGACAGTGCTTATAACTGATTGTGTCTTTATATGTATTGGAAAACTTTGTAGATGACGATGTACGTTATGTTGCTTTCAGGGGCGTTTTAAGAGAGGAGGAGGGCCATGTTTAGCCTCCTCCGTTAGGGCCCCCTCCTCTCTACCCAGAGCGCTGTAGTGTCTGAGCACTAGAGGGCTAAGACTCTACTGCGCATGCGCAGATCTCCGGGAAAATGGTTTGGCGGCCATTTTCCATGAGATTTCTCTACTGCGCATGCACAGAATTCTGGGAAAATGGCAGCTGAGCCATTTTCACTGTGTTCTAACAGCGCTGCGGATGCCGTCGCTGGACTTCGGAGGGGTGTTTATTTTAAAAATGGGTGCAGTGTGTGCGGAGGGGGCCCCCTCTGGACTCAGGGGCCCATGTGCACCGCACACACTGCACCCATTATAGAAACGCCAGTGGTTGCTTTAATGTGGAGGGTGGGTAGTTGCATCACTGTCTTCCACCTGTTATTCATGAATTGTATGTAGTGAGTAAAGACACACTTCTGCAGCTCTCCAGAGTCTTGAGGTGAGTCGTGCACAGACCACTTTACAGACTTGCAGAAATCCCACTGGTACTGTAATATTGGAACCTATTTACATTACTACCATGTGCACAACTACAGTCTCATTACTTCAATTGCACACAAAAAAACTGCCAGATTTTCAAGAAGCTTCCTAATGGCAAATTGTATTTAAAGACTTTTTTTTTCTTTTTTTTTAATCTCAGGGAAGAAACATTGATTATAAATCTTAAATCATGGATCTTACAAATGTGCTTTGCAAATGTTAGGATGTGTAAGCAATGGAAATGTAAGTTATTTAGAAGCTCCACTGTCACCAGAAAGAACTATCATGAGAAACATGTAAATGACAGTATGACACCACAATGTTGACAGTTATGATGTTGTCATTGTTGATACTGTATGTTGACATAGAACCTATTGACACATGCAGAGTGCCAACATCATGGATAGACTGGGGGAGGGGAGATTTAGGGTTAGGCACTAGGGGCATTACTCACAGTCTCAGAACAGGTGGAAATGACCATCATGTGACCGCCGACCCAGAAATACACCGTCCAAGCCGCCATTGCTGCTGTAAACCCTATAGCAGGTAGGTTAGTGTGATGTTGGTACTAGAGATGTGTGGTGGGCACTTTTTGTGTTTTGTGTTTTGGTTTTGGTTCTGGTTCCATGTTCGTGCTTTGGATCTTGATTGCTTTTGCCAAAACCACCCTTTCTTGTTTTGGTTTTAGTTTGGGATCTGGATGATTTTTGAAAAAACAAACAAACATAAAAACAACTAAAATCACAGAATTTGTGGGTCATTTTGATGCTACGGTATTATTAACCTCAATAATATTAATTTTTACTCATTTCCACTCATTTCCAGTTTATTCTGAACATTGCACACCTCACAATATTGTTTTTAGGCCAAAATGTTGCACCAATGTGGCTGTATGACTAAGCTAAGCGACACAAGTGTGCGGCACAAACACCTGGCCCATATAGGAGTGGCACTGCAGTGGCAGAGAGGATGGCACTTAAAAAAAATAGTTCCCAAACAGCACATCATGCAAAGTAGTAAAGAGGTGCATTGAGGTAACTGTATGACTAAGCTAAGCGACACAAGTGTGCGGCACTAACACCTGGCCCATCTAGGAGTGGCACTGCAGTCCCACTGCACTAATGGCGGATACCGGACGCACGTCTAACACCAACATAGCTGTCAAGGCCTCAGATATCCGCTTTGCAACAGGATGACTGCTTTCATATTTCATCTTCCTCGCAAAGGACTGTTGGACAGTCATTTGCTTAGCTGAAGTAGTAGTGGTCTTCCAACTTCCCCTCTAGGATGATGATCTTTCCCTATTACATCCTCCAAATTTTTGTTCTCCATTATTTTTCTGGAGTTACCACTCATGACGAGCGCTGTAAAAATTATTTGGATTTAATATTAATTACCCCTTTATTTGGAGTAAATAATATACAGCACAGGACAGCACCACTGAACTTATATGGCAGTACCACTGGACTGGATTATACGGCAGTACCACTGGAATGGATTTATACGGCCGTACCACTGGATTTATACGGCAGTACCACTGGACATATACGTCAGTATCACTAGACTTATATGGCAGTATCACTGAATTTATACAGCAGTATCACTGGACTGGATTTATACAGCAGTACCACTGGACATATACGGCAGTATAACTGGACTGGATTTATACGGCAGTACCACTGGATTTATACGGTAGTACCACTGGACATATACAGCAGTATTACTGGAATTATATGGCAGTACAACTGGACATAAACGGCAGTATCACTAGTCTGGATTTATACGGCAGTACCACTGGACATATACGGTAGTATCACTAGATTTTTATGGCAGTATCACTGGATTTATACGCCAGTACCACTAGATTTATACAGCAGTACCACTAAACATATAGGGCAGTATCACTGGAATTATAAGGCAGTATCACTGGACTGGATTTATATGCCATCACCACTGGATTTATACAGCAGTACCACTGGACATATATGGCAGTATCACTGGAATTATATGGCAGTACCACTGGACATATATGGCAGTATCACTGGACTGGATTTATACGGCAGTACCACTGGACATATAAGGCAGTATCACTGGATTTATACGGCAGTATCACTGGACTTATACGGCACTATCTCTGGACTGGATTTAAATGGCAGTACCACTGGATTTATACGGCAGTACCACTGGATATATATGGCAGTATCACTGGATTTATACAGCAGTACCACTGGACATATACGGCAGTATCACTGGACATATATGGCAGTACCACTGGACTTACATGGCAGTATCAGTGGACTTATACGGCAGTATCACTAGACATATATACGGCAGTACCACTGGACTGGATTTTGTTCTACATTATTTTTCTGGAGTTATATAACAAAATGCAGCAAAGGAGAGCATACCTCTCTACCACTCATGACGAACGATGTAAAAATTATTTGGATTTAATATTAATTACCCCTTTATTTGGAGTAAATAATATACAGCACAGGACAGCACCACTGAACTTATATGGCAGCACCACTGGACTGGATTATACGGCAGTACCACTGGACTGGATTTATACAGCAGTACCACTGGATTTATACGGAAGTATCACTGGCACTATCTCTGGACTGGATTTAAATGGAAGTACCACTGGATTTATACGGCATTACCACTGGATATATATGGCAGTATCACTGGATTTATACAGCAGTACCACTGGACATATACAGCAGTATCACTGGACTGGATTTATACAGCAGTACCACTGGACATGGATTTAAATGGCAGTACCACTGGATTTATACGGCAGTACCACTGGATATATATGGCATTATCACTGGATTTATACAGCTGTACCACTGGACATATACAGCAGTATAACTGGACTGGATTTATACGGCAGTACCACTGGATTTATACGGTAGTACCACTGGACATATACAGCAGTATTACTGGAATTATATGGCAGTACAACTGGACATAAACGGCAGTATCACTAGTCTGGATTTATACGGCAGTACCACTGGACATATACGGTAGTATCACTAGATTTGTATGGCAGTATCACTGGATTTATACTCCAGTACCACTAGATTTATACAGCAGTACCACTAAACATATAGGGCAGTATCACTGGAATTATAAGGCAGTATCACTGGACTGGATTTATATGCCAGCACCACTGGATTTATAAAGCAGTACCACTGGACATATATGGCAGTATCACTGAAATTATATGGCAGTACCACTGGACATATACGGCAGTATCACTGGACTGGATTTATACGGCAGTACCACTGGACATATAAGGCAGTATCACTGGATTTATACAGCAGTATCACTGGACTTATACGGCACTATCTCTGGACTGGATTTAAATGGCAGTACCACTGGATTTATACGGCAGTACCACTGGATATATATGGCAGTATCACTGGATTTATACAGCAGTACCACTGGACATATACGGCAGTTTCACTGGACATTTATGGCAGTACCATTGGACTTACATGGCAGTATCACTGGACTTATACTGCAGTATCACTAGACATATATACGGCAGTACCACTGGACTGGATTTATACGGCAGTATCACTGGACTTATACGGCAGTACCACTGGACTTATACAGCAGCACAGGGACCACTGGACTGATGCAGCACAACACAGCACCACTGGACTGGACTTATACAGCAGCACTGGACATATGGCAGCAGAGGACACCACCACTGTACTGATGCAGCACAACACAGCACCACTGGACTGGACTTATACAGCAGCACTGGACATATGGCAGCAGAGGACACCACCGCTGTGACTGGACTGATTCAGCACAAGACACTACCACTATACTGAAGCAGGACAACACAGCACCACTGAACTGGACTTATACAGCAGCACTGGACATATGGCAGCGTAGGACACCACCACTGTGACTGGACTGATGCAGCATAAGACACTACACTGGACTGAGTAGCACAAGACAGCTCTGGAATCGCCACCCCATTTTCACTCCCGCACAGACACTGAGGACAGAGACACGTCCTCTCACTACACTCTCCAATGACGGAATAAAAATGGTGGTGACGTGCGGCTCCTTGTATGGAATCCAAAACCATTGAGAATCCGACAGCGGGATGATGACGTTTTGCCTCGTTATGGTTTCCGAGTCAAGCGGGAAAACCCAAGCCGAACTCAGAGCAGGGCTCGGGTATTGAAGTTCGCGGGAGGGGTGGCGCGGTTCTCAGAGAACCGAACCCGCTCATCTCTAGTTGGGACACACTGTTTTGTTTACATTCTAATCATGTTAGCATTTCATCTGTGTTGACCTTATGAATTTTTACAAAATGTACCCAACCTGTAAATTTCATAATCCATCTTTCCTTGAAGGAGAAAAAGGAATGACTATTATTAAAAGACTGTAAATGTGGAAACCAGTTAAAACTCTCAGAATTGAAGTTGAGTTTGTAATTGTGACTAATGTTTATCTTGATTACAATACTACTTAGGCCTAGTAGCTTGTGACCTATCACAGAGAGTGATTCAGACCTGATCGCTGCTGCGCATTTTAACTGTGCATGCGTATGCACCACAATGCACACGTGAGTTGGACAACAACAAAGGGCATCGCCGTTCAGCGATGGGATGGTGTGAAAAATCCGATCGCATGGGCATTTGCAAGGCAATTGACAGGAGGAATCCTTTTGTGGGTGGTTTATTGGAAGTGTCCGGAAAAATGCAGGCGTGTCCAAGCGTTTACAGGGAGCGTATCTTACGTCAGCTTCGGCCCCGATCAGCATCTTCTCATCACACTATAGGAGTAAGTCCTAGGCTGTGCAGAGACAGGTACAAAGTAGATTTTTGCTGCTTGGCGTACACAGGGGATCACACACTTGCACTGCGAATTTACACTCTCCCTTGAGGCGGCGACTATCTGAACGCAGGACAGCAAAATTTGCAGCCCAGCGATCAGGTCTGATTCACCCCCATAGACCCTTGCTTTGTCATGTGGGAATGACAAAGTAGACAAAATCAATTGTCACAATTTTTCCAGAGGTAAATGACAGACCTAGCAATAAGTATAGGGTGACTATGATGGGAGCTGTTGCTAGATGTTAATCTTATTCCTTGTAACACATTAAGGTGGCAGGTCATAGATTCCTGCAAACTATTGTTTGCTCAGCTGTTTGACAAACTACCACATACCCAAAGCCATAGAAGGCGTGGCCTTACTGCTGGAGGTGTGGCCACTTCCTCTTAGATAAAAAAGTTTTTTTTAAAGCACCATGAAGCTACTTTGAAGTTACCATACCTCCCAACATTTTGTCCCCATAAAGAGGGGGAAAGGGGGCGTAGCTTCACAGGAATGCCGTGATCGCAAGCCACGTCCTAATTTTCATAACTGTGGGGGCATGGCCAGAGCTTTCTGAGTTACTGCCCCCTGTCCCTCTATCCCAGTGAAAAGATGCTGTGCTCAAGCGCACAGTGTCTATTCACCGCTGCCCTGCTAAGCAGAGCAGCAAGTGAGAGAGGGTCTCCTAAATGGGGTCTGGGACTCAGGGTCGACAACAAAAAGGTCGACACACCTTAGGTCGATGTCAATTGGTCGACACATCTTAGGTCGACATGGACAAAAGGTCGACATGGAGAAAAGGTCGACAGGAACAAGGTCGACATGGAAAAAGGTCGACATGAGTTTTTCATGATTTTTTGGTGTAGTTTTCTTCGTAGAGTGACCGGGAACCCCAATTAGTGCACCGCGTCCTCTCGCATGGTTCGCTTCGCTCGCCATGCTTCGGGCATGGTGCCTTCACTCTGCTACCGCTTCGCTCGGCACAGATTACCGTTCCAATCGTAGTCCACGTGGATCGATAAGTATGAAAAGGTTCCAAAAAAGAAAAAAATTGTGAAAAAACTCATGTCGACCTTGTTCCTGTCGACATTTTGTCCATGTCGACCTTTTGTCCATGTCGACCTAAGGTGTGTCGACCAATTGGCGTCGACCTAAGGTGTATCGACCTTTTTGTTGTCGACCTGGAGTCCGGATACCTCCTAAATGACCCCCCAATGCGGGACTCTGTGGTTTGCAGGTGGGAATGTCCAAGAGAAATGGGACTGACTGACAAAACATGGGACAGTTGGAAGGTATGTAATTATTGAACAGATATCATAATCAATTTTGTAAGTACTACAGTTGTTGTAGCTCATTCTTAAATGGAGCAAATAGTGCAATATCCATATCATCACATGACCTGGTGTACACACTCCAAACAGCCACATTTTCCTACAGCTCAAACAAGGGAGGTAGCTTGCCCTTTTTCTGCAAAAGACTGCCTATAGTTGTTCTCCATTGCCTTGGAAAAATGTGACAGGAAGGCCACTTAACAGCGCAGGCCGTGATTCCTATTAGTTGAACTGTTATTTATGACAACAAAAAAAATATTTTTTCTTTCCATTAAGTAATCAATTATTTCTACCTCAGCATCTGAGGTAAGAATCGCTGCCAAAAGACACCCCCGCCACACTCTGTTTCAGAGATAAAAATAAAGTGGTCTTGTCCTGCTGGCAGCAATTCTTTATCAGCTCAACTGTTATTTACTGTATGGTGAAAAATACAATTTTCCTGTCAGGTAGTCGTAATAATTTTTTTTTATACCAGTCTGAGGTAAAACTCTCAGCCAAAAACATATTTCTTCTCCCGCTGTTCATGAAGTAATTTCATTTTTTTTTCTTTCATGAAACCTTGCCATAGCCTGCTCAAACTTACACAACATTCACTTATAGCAAGCAATTTTCTAGTGTCTGTTGCACTCATACCCAAAACTTGTTGTGATAATAACTAATTCTGCCTGTATGATAGTTGGCAGCACAAACAGGTCTATTTGTGAAGCAGTGAAAAGAGTGTAGAAAAGTGCTGGTGGAGAAGTTGCTCATAGCAACCTATCAGCATTGAAGGGAGCCTTTATCAAGTACATTCTATAAAATGTAAGGGAGATGCTGATTGGTTGCCATGGGCACCTTCTCCATGGGTCTGTTTATTCTATCTTTTCACTGCTTCATGAATAGACCTCAGAGACCAACTGTCAGCGTAAAGGGTTTCCCCATATGAGTCAAAATGTTTTATCTCTCAGGATAAGAAAGCTCCTCTTGTGGCATATTCATTTCTACTAAATCATGGTAATGACTAGAGAAGAGCGGGTTCGGTTTTACTCGGTTTTACTCGGATTTACTCGGTTCTCAAAATGGAATCTTATTGGCTCACGGACGTCATGCGTTTTGTATAGCCAATAAGAAACATCCGGATAAAACCGAACTGGCGTTAATTCTGGCGTTACATTCGAACCCGCTCATCTCTAGTAATAACTGACTTTAAACTTCTCAAATAAGTAGCGATGTCAAATCAATCTAAGATCTAAAGTATGTATTATATTATCTTCATGTAATAGTAAATAGGTTTTTAAGTGAAGTGAAGACCTTATGAACAGTTTTTCCTTCAAAAACTTAAAGCACTGAATTCCACACCTACTTTGAAGTCCCAGAGATCATGCAACTTCCTTATATACAGTATTTTATGGGAAGCAATATATACTGTAGAGATTATCACATTTATATGTCCAAGTTGAAATGTGGTAACCTTAACCATGACGTTAACCTCAACCCTATTCCTTATCCTAACATTTGACTATATAAACTTGTAATAGGTCAACATTTATTTTTTTAACAACAATTTTTATTGTTTTTTTGCAATAGAACAAAAGCATGAGGAGTACATATAACATGAATGTCGAAAGAAATCGTAGAGACATAATAACCTGGAGTAGGCAATACTCAGGTGTAAAAAAGTGAAATGAAACAAGACAACAGTCTTCATATAAGCAAGTATAAACCCAAACACAAAAAGAAAAAAAAATCATCTGCAGCGGGTAATGCAAAAGGGGAGGTAAAAGAATGGAAATATTACATCCCTGCATGCCGGATCAATTAATCATATAAATACCGCAGCAGTAATCCTAAAACATTTAAAACAAATATTACAATTCACAAAACTGTTCAAAGGAGGGGGGGGGAGAGGAAGGGGGGAAAGGAGGGCCTATATATACATGGAGGTATCATCAAAATGTAAAGAATCCACTGAATGGTTTCCAAAAATAATACAAATAAGAAGAGAAAGAGAAAAAAGGTCTACAGCCTAATGACCAGTTATAACATAGGAAAAACTATGAAGAGAATAAGGGTCATGAAATGTTACGGCAAAGTTGCCAATCAGTATTATCATAAATCTTCATGATAGTGTTTTGTGTGAAAGAGTTTAGAGAAGAAATGAAAGGTTCCCACTTAGCATGGAATTTATCAACATGTTTATCGAGATCTGGGAAAGTATCACGTCTGTCAAAATACAATAATTGGAGTAGCTTCTGCACAACCTCTTGCATTGACGTGGAGGATGCTGAAATCCAGTGAACAAGAATTACTTTCTTGGCTACTGTTAATATAATTGTTAGTAATGGCATGATAGTAGATTTCTTGCTACCAAGGGACCAGTTTTTGTAATCACAACAAGTTTTACAAAAACAGCGCCCCAACTCAAAAGTGCAGCAACAGTAGCTAAGGTGATCCCAACCACCAAAAATGTTCAAGACAATAGCAACAAGTGTAAGCAACCATGCGCACCCTCTTGGCACGGGGTCAAGCAAATGGAGATTTTGGATATTACAAAGTTACACTATTCCCTTTTAACTGGGATCTCTAGTGTTGCAATCCAATTCAGTCTCAAAAGATGGGCTCAAATGTCCGTTATCTGCTAGTAGACAAGCTATGGGATCAGGGGAAGACGTAGCCCAAAGATGGTGTTAATGTAATTCAATAACTTACAACAAAACCTTTTGATTTTTCCACAACTCCACATGCAATTTAAGAAGTTGGCATTTGAAGCATGACATTTCAGACAGGAACCATCACATTCAGGGAACATATGGTTCCTCTGAATTGGGGAGACGTAAGCCCTATGGGTCATTTTCAGGTGGACTTCAAGAAGATAGGAGGACTTCAGATGCTTCAGTGACTTATCAAAATGTTTAGATAGATTAGTGACTGCAGGTAAGGAAGGAATATCTTCCTGCCAGGCTTTCAGGAGAGCAGTCCTTTCCAGTGAAGTGCAATCAGGCGTTAGGAGGGAGTACAACAATTTCGTGTGAAACGGGGTAGATTTTAAAGAATTAAATACAGCGTTAAGTGGGTCAATGGACAAAATTAACCTAGTGGAGGGGTCAAGCGTCTGTGCAAAATGTCTAGATTGTAGGTACATATAAAAGGAGCTATTAGAGATCTGGTAGGTGTGTGCTAGGTCCGAAAAAGGTAGTGAGAAACCCCCTGGGTCAAAAACCTGTGAGATTAACATCAGCCCTTTAGATTTCCAGTTGAGGAATTCTGTATTTGTTAAAGAAGGAGGAAAGGAAAGGTTACCCCAAAGAGGTACAAAGGAAGACGAAAAGTAATTCCTGGACAGTTTCCTATTAATTGTTCGCCAGGCCAAATAAAGGTCTTGGATTAATAGGTGTTGCCTAATGAAATGAGGAATGTCACCTTTCTTAGAATGAAGAAGTGCACTGGGAGCAAAAGGGGAAAAAATGGCACAGTCTAGAGCAAAGTCAGTATAGGTAGAGGTATTCAGCAGCCAGTCAGAGATGTATCTAAATTGTATTGAGAGAAAATACTTGTGAAGATTACGTGCAATCATACTTTCTTTAATGCGTGGAGATTGAAGCTTTTTAAAAGCTATTTTTGGGCATTTAAGCTGCCATAAAAATTTGGATGTGAGACGATCAAATCTAGCATAATCCGATTTAGAAAGACCAATAGGCAACATCTGGAGAGCATAAAAACTTTTTGGAAAGATGATACTTTTTACAACAGCTAAACGGCCTAGAAGGGACAAAGGGAGAGACATCCAAGAGTTGTATAAAGTAGCAATTTTGGAAAGGATCGGGGAGAAATTTTATTTGTATAAGAGGACAGGTCCAAAGGGATATGAATTAGAGATGAGCGGGTTCGGTTTTACTCGGTTTTACTCGGTTCTCAAAACGGCATCTAATTGGCTCACGGATGTCACGTGTTTTGGATAGCCAATAAGATTCGGTTTTGAGAACCGAGTAAAACCGAGTAAAACCGAATCCGCTCATCTCTAATATGAATACCTAAGTATTTTATATTGTCAGTTTTAGAGAAATGGGAAAATGATGAAACCGAAGAGGGCAACATAGAAATGGGGGCAGTAATGGTAAGCAAGTCAGATTTAGAAATGTTTATCCTGAAGCCAGCTACATCTCCAAATGAATGTATTAAAGCCATTACTTGAGGGAGTGAAGACACCGGATTTGAGAGAAAAAGCAACATGTTATCTGCAAAGAGGGCTGTCTTCAGGACAACATTGCCGATCTGAATTCCTTCTACAAGTGGGGAGTTACAAATCATGACAGCTAAGGGATCAATTGCACGGGCAAATAATAGGGGTGAAAGTGAACAACCCTGACTACATTGTGAGAAGTTATGGGAACAGAAGAAGAGGTTAGGTAAGAAATAACTGAAAGCACTCGTCTAACCTTTAAAACTGAATGGCGGCAACAAATAAATCCTGTTTGGTCGGGGTGAATCACATAAGACAGAGAAGATTTGAGGCGATCAGCAATAATTTTTGTTAAAATTTTACAGTCAAGATTTAAAAGAGATATGGGACGGTAAGAAGCAGGGTCAGAAAGATCATGACCTTGTTTCAGGAAGACTTTAATAAGAGCAGAGTTGAAATGGAGGGGAAGTATGTTAGAATCTAAGATATGGTTATATAAAGCCGTTAAGTGAGAATCTATTTTTGAACGTCAACCTTTATAAAATTCCCATGAAAGACATTCTGGGCCTGGGGCCTTAGAAGTTTTGAGATGGGAAACTGCAGCTCGGACTTTCTCACAAGTAATCGCGGATATTAGAGGAGGGCAGATATCAGTGGGGAATTGTGGGAGCATCGGATATTCCCAAGACAAAGAGTCGTCAGGCGTCAGTATTAGCGGAGGCAGAGAGAGGGGGATCAGAATACAAATTCTCATAAAAGGATCTCATAGTATTTGAAATCTGATGAGGATCAGTGGTCAGAGATCCCTTTATAGACTTTAGTGGATGTACCAAGATAGGGGAAAGAGATCCTTTTAGGAGATTTGTCAACATCTTACCTGTTTTATTGCCGAATTTGTGGAACCTAAAGTCGACCTTAATTTGTATTTATCACCCATAGCATTTAAAAATTCATTAAAGTGCAAATTTTGTGTAAGATAAGAGAGTTTGTTAGTCGGGGTAAGACCGGATTTATACTGCTGAAATGAGTCTGTGAGGGCCTGTTGAACAGAAAGATAAGAGAGAGAGTATTGTCTTTTCAATGCGGCTGTATATGAGAGGATCTCGCCTCGTAATACTGCTTTAGACGCCTGCCAAAATAGGGAAGGATCAGAGACAGCATGTGTATTATTAGAAAAAACATAATGATCCCAAGCCGCGTGCAACATACAGTATCACAAAATTTTTGAGGAATGGACCAAATGAGAAGGGAAACACCATTGTGGTGGGGGTTTATGATCAGGTTTAAAGAAAACCAAATTAGAGAAAACCAAATTAGAGTCTGATCTGAAAAGCCATTGATTGAACATCTTTAACTTTAGGAAATAAGTGGTGAGATAAGAAAATGTAATCAATATGTGACAGTGTGCTATGGGCAGCAGAAAAACAAGTGTAATTTTTGTCAGTGGGGAGTAACACCCTCTAAACATCAGTGACCTGTAGAGAAGTAGATAAATGAGGAATACTTAATTTAGGCATATGAACAGTGCCATTGGAAGTGTTAGACCGGTCCAGGCAAGGTGACGTAATAAGATTGAAATCTCCACATATAACATTTTTATGGAGGTGTGGGGATAATTTGGAAATCAACAACTGTAAAAAATGTTTGCTGTACACATTAGGGGCATATATGTTACAGAGTATGAATGGGACATCATGTAGGATAACCTCAATAAAAAAAAACATGCCTGAGGGGTCAGCATCAGTCTGGACAATAGAAATAGGAATGTGTCTTTTAGCCAAGATGATGGCACCTCACGCCTTGGAATTGTAGGAGGCGGCATCTGAAGTTTGAGGGTTTCTGGTTGAGTTAAATGGGATTACTGAATAAAAACAATATCAATATCGTGTTTGGTTAAGTATTGAAGAATTTTACGCCTCTTGGCTGGGGAGTTTATGCCCCCAACATTAAGAGAGCCTATTTTAAGTTCAGTCATCTAGGATAGCGTTCATATTGGAAAACAGCAATAGTTAACAATGAATAAGCAATTAATGTATCATAGGCAGTAGTAAGTGAAATGGGGAGAGGGCGGGGAGGGACATAGGGAAAAAAAGAAACAACAACACAAGTCAAATTATGCAACATGGCTGTGCAAAACAGCCAGAAATCCGGTAATAAAAAAACATGTAACAACATATAGGACCTGCATCCACATGGGTATCAGCTATATCGTCACCAGCCTCAGTATCCAATTCCTGAAGATAGGACATAGCATCATCTGGGGACGTGAAATCCACTGGATTACCGTTACCATAAATGCGAAGCTTCGCAGGATACATAAGGGTGAATTTACGTTTGTCTCGGACTAACTTAGCACAAATCGGGTTAAAAGCCTTTCTGGCTTTCGTGAGTTCTACAGAGAAATCTTGGAATATAAACAAACAATAATTTTCCCACAGCACAAAACTTTGTTTGCATTATGCAGTCCAGAATGCCAGCTTATGTAAATAGTTAAGACAGCGAAAGAGGATGATACGGGGGCGACCATCATGAGTGTGTGGTTGGGGGCCCACCCTGTGTACCTTTTCGATCACTAAATCCTTACAGTCATCAGCAATACCCAGTAAGGATGGAAGCGTGTTTTGTACAAATTTAACTAAATCAGGTCCCTTGACTGTTTCAGGGAGACCCAGGAGTCTATTATTTTTTTCTGCGTGAACGATTTTCTGTGTCCTCCAGAAGATTCCATAAATTATGGTTTTCTTTTTGTAAACGAATGATGGACCCCTTTGCTATGGCCATATCATGGCTGAGAGAACCAATTTGGTTATCATGAACTGATTATAAGTGAGGTGCTGTAATTGCTGTGTTATGTCTGCCACAGCTTTGGTGAGGAGGGGGCCCATGGTGCTGATAATTGCGGCAACTTGGTCTGAATATGTGATTGGGGCATCAGAAGGGTGACTGACCTGAGAAATAATCTGGCTGCGTATGTTTGCAGCCGTTTTCTTGGCTGCTAGAGATGCTGGCGGCGTGGTGATACCCAGCACCATATTGGAGTCAGCGCGTTTCTTTTCTTACCGAGACAACTGTGGGAGAGAGGAGGGCTTCGCGGCGGCACCAGGGCCAGGAATTTATCCATCGGCTAGAAGGGGAGGACTGGAGCACTGTGGAGCCTTGTTGGAAGTTGCGGATCGGCTGTTAGAAGCGAGGTGGCAGCGTGTCCACCAGAGCTGTGCAGGGAGACGTCCTCACAGCATGAGAGCGGAACCAGAAGTCCAATAGGTCAACATTTTAAGTGCTTAAACAAAGTGCATGTATTGAAATGTAGAATGTTGACATTTTATCCCTATCATTATGATAATGTTTACCATTCTGATGTTAACATTGTGGGATAAATTTACTTAAGTGCTTAGTTTTCAAGGGATGTAAAACTCACACATTGCCTGGAAATGGAAGCACCAAACACTTTATTTAGAGCAGTGGTATATGTTCAGGCCAGGTACCCTGAGGCAAAATAGACCCCGACTTCCGTTGGCAAGTGTTCCGTAGCACAACTGAGGGAGCAAAGAAGGAAATTATATGATTACAATGTGGTGGGGGCAGGAGCAGGACATATAGTATTATTATAATCAGTGCCAGCGCAGCCCGAACAGCATAGGGATGCAAAGCAGGGAGGAACCAGGCTGGAGAGGCACTCTTCCTGCCCCAAATCCTTGATGCTGTACAAACTGTAGCGGCTGGCTGTCACTGTGTCTGTCACAATGTATAACAGGAAGTATCGCTGTCAGTGTAAACTGTTGAAGAGCAGTGTGGACTCATCTCTACCAGTTGGTGTCAGTGTGGGACAGTCCACTTCAAGATTTGGGCGGGTCAGGACACCGGGGGAAGGGTGTACTTTAAAGACCCCAAGTACATGAAATAATGGAATGACATATTTGTCACTACAGTGGTCCAATTTTTTGCGTACTATAACTACCCTGGTGCCTACTGTCCCAAGGTTGCCAGTAAAAGCCCGGTGTTATTCAGCACAGTGCCGGTTTCTACAAGAGCTGGACTGGGAGCAGGAGCATTATTTTTTTGCAGCTTTCCCCATAGAATCTTTCACCACCTGCTGAACAGACCTAATTTGATGCACATATGAAAACATATGAAAGGAAAATCCCATGTTGTTGGTCTTGCGGTTGTGACCCAGCATGTGAAGCGTGGTGCTCATTACCATGTTACCAAGGGGACTGTAAGCTTGTTTTTCTCCTACTTTACTTCATTGTGAACAATTCCTAAACTCTTGAACTGGTTCTTGTTATTAATCTGGGTGGATTACATGTTGTTGTTTTTTTGTGGGGTTTCGGGGGTGGGTTTTAAACACTATAAAGCATCTGCATATGCTGGTACTTTCATCATTATCAGCATATATCTTTCCTCTAGTCTTAGGAACTCCTACTTACACATAGACACATCCAATAAACCTCTGCAGATGCAAGTAAATAAATGCAAGTGTTATCTTACATTTGTCAGGGCTTTCTGGGAAATATACTGTAGTGGCACAAAAGAATAAAATTAGTGTATTTTAGTGGTGCATATTTTTGTCCATTACAATTCTCCCACACCCAGTGGATCAGGGTGGGAGTATGTTTCTTTTTTAATAATACTATTTCTGTATTGTTTTACATAGGTTGAGGGGGCAGCTCTGTATTTGTGTAGACTGAAAGGATGATCTATACATGTGGTGGCACCTGGTGTGCCTAATTAGGTAAGGTTTTTGTTGATATGTGTCAGGATGTAAATTGTAGTAATCTACATTGTCTTTGTTTGTGTGATAGTGCTGTCACTATGAACAGGGTATCAGAATATATATGTATAGTAACTGACAGTAATTGTTTCACAATTCTAGCAGTCTTATGTGTAAGGGACACTATTACTGTTGGCACAATGTGTAAGAGGTACCACTACTACTGTAGGCATTATGTGTAAAAGGGGCACTATTGTGGGCATTGTGTATAAGGGGCACTCCCATATGTCGTAATGGGACTATGGGACACTTATATTCATACATTTTACACCTTCCACCATCCACATCCCACTCTATGCTGTCCTACAGTACCTTCCACAACCCGCACTGTGCACCCATTCCCTGATCCACATCCCACACTATTCTCTTCTACTCCCTTCCACCCCCCACACTGTGCTCCCCTTCTTGCACATCCCAAATTGTGCTCCCTTTTACCCTCATCCCACATACTTCACTGTTTCCCTTTTCAATGTGCTACATGGCTAACTATGATCCCCTTCCCCCATTCCACATGCCTCACTGTTCTCCCCTGTTCCAACATGCCTCACTGGGCTCCCCTTTTCATCCCACATGCCTCACTGTGCTCCCCTCTTCCCCCATGCCTCACTGTGCTCCCCTTCACATTCCACATGCTTCACTGTACTCCTTCCCTATTCCACATGCCTAACTGTGCTCGACTTACAACATCCCACATGCCTCACTGTGCTCCCCTGTTCCCCCATGCCTCACTGTGCTCCCCTTCCCCCTCATACTCCCCTGCTCCAACTTCTAGCACTTCATCAGAAAGACTTCCCCTCTTCCTTGGCTGAACTTAACTTACTGCTGTAGGTTTCCCCATTGGATGCTGCTTAGCCTACTGCCACTGCTGCTGCTGGGATGGATAGAAGACGCTAAGCACTGGGGGTGCTGCCTAATTGCTCATCGGATCTCTATGCCAGTGAACTAAGGAGTCTAAAGTAAGCTAAGCTGTCTGTTACTTCAGTCCAGCGATGGCTCCTACCTTTTAAGAGGAGGATGGCTGCTGCTGCTGCCGGGTCTCCCCCTCCTTGTTCCTGCTGCGGCTTCTGCCTGGGTCCCAGCACCTGTGCTATTTACAGTTTACAGATGCTGGGACTTGATGCTTGAGCAGTAGCGGTGATGATACTGCGCATGCCCAAAACCATGGCTTCTATGGACTGCATTGACTGCAGCCCATAGAAGCCGGCTAGGGCCGACAAGTCTCGGAGGGAGAAACACCTTCCAATGGGACTGCCATGTGGTCTGACTAACAGGTAGGACCTCCAACAGGAAGTCACTGTCAGTCAGTGTGAAGTCTCACGGACTGCATCTGGCTTAACTGACACTGAGCTGAGTGGCAGATTTTAACTGGGGGGGCTGCAGTCCTGCAGCCCATAGGTAAAAAACACCAATGATTCAGTCTCTTCAGATCACTAGCTGATAGATCCTATGAGTTATCAGCATTGGTGTTTCTATAATGGGTGCAATGTGGTGGTGAACATGGGCTCTTGGGTCCATAAGGGGCCCACATCAAATACACGGCACCCATTTTAATACTTACCGTTCCGGAGCCCAGCGTCGGGCGCTGCGATCAAGGCGGAAATCTCACCCAAAATGTCCATTGCGCATTGGTCTATGGTTCATGGCTGGCGCTTTGTTTCCGGAGACCTGCGCATGTGCAGTAGACTCTGGCAAAATGCCAGAGTCTACAGCGCCATGCAGAGGAGGGGGCCCACCCAGAGATGCACACAGGACCCCTCCTCTGTTGAAATGCCTCTGGTCATCAGGCTGCCTAACCACCACTCCAGTGCTCAGCCTCTGGTCATATGCACTGTTAAATGGCTGAACAAAGAGGTGTCCTCTGTGCCCCCCTGACTGCAGGTGCCTGGATCACCATTGATGTTCATCTGTTTTGTGGGAGGGTTTTTAAGATTTTGACCAAACCACCATAAAAGCAATATAGAACTAATAATAAAACTATGTTAAACTAACACATACTATATATCAGGCAAATCAGGAGGATAGGAATCACAATACACTTATAATGTAGGCAATTACTATGTATTGAAAAATGAGTCAGAAACAGAATTAATAAATCTATTATAAAGGTAATATTTCTTGCTGCGTGCATTCCCTTCCTATACTAAATTCTATTTTGAATGGGGGATCAACTAATAGATAAGAGGATTTCTAAATAAAGTGATCAAATTCAGTAAATTCTAAACTACATCTTCTTGAAGTCTCATCTCTTCCAACAATACTTTTTGATTAATTTATTGCAAAACAAGTGTCTGATTGCAATGACTTTTCACTTTGTTAATACATATGTCTTACTGCATGAAGATTTTTTTTCTACGTATTAAAGCTTAAACTACCTAAATATAAATAATATACTGTAGATGTCACTGTGATTCTCAATGTGTCAGCAACTGATTAAACAGTTGTAGAGCAGTAAAGAATTATTCTATACTTAAATGACTTTGTCAGTTTAGTACACTTGATGCTTCTATACAAATATATGAGATATAACATGTATTCATTAAAATGTCAAGGTAAATTTAGGTAAACAATGGCATTGCGGAATTGAAAGACAATGAAGGATCTGGAGGTAATTGCAGAAACATCAATATTCTAATCACTGTCATCAATACGTCATATAGAGAATAATTTCCTCCAAACAGACTTTGATGCACAAAGTAGAAGGTAAGCAAAGCGTGATATGCATACAGTACATGCAGCATGCAGTGGGGAGAAAACAGAAATGATTGCTGACTGCTGAACGTTGAAAAATTTTAGAAAACTGCCAGGACATTTAACGATCCTTGCTTCTATACCCCTGTGTACAGGAAGATGGGATGACAAGCACACTGAAAGTACAATTACAGTTCAGTGACAAGGTCATCGGCCTTATTACTTGTCAGATGACACCACAAAAGACACTGGAGGATTTCTGCTGATATTAGAGAATGCCTATGTAGGCAGTTTGCAGTGTTATTATTGTAGTTTAGGCCAAATTCTCAATGTCACCGGTATTAAATTGTGTTGTAGTGTCATTTGAGAAAATGTGTAACCAGGGGTATATTACGATGAATTGGGACCCTGGGTTTGACATACAGATGGATCCATGATTATCTTGACCTTTAATAGGATTAACTGAGACTGGAAAGTCGGACTTAATCCCCTGCTGTAATGACTTAGGGGGACATTTACTAAGCAGTGATAAGAGCGTAGAAGTGAGCCAGTGGAGAAGTTGCCTATGGCACCCAATCAGCACTGAAGTAACATCTATAATTTGCATACTATAAAATGATACAGAGCTGCTGATTGGTTGATGGGGAAATTTCTCCACTGGCTCACTTCTACGCTCTTATCACTGCTTAGTAAATGTTCCCCTTAATCCCCTGCTGTATTGTTCTCTATATTGTATTGCAGATGAGAACAATAGATGAAGGGTTTATGTTAATAAACCATGTTGTTCCGAGGTGCAGCAAACTAGCCAAGATAACCATGGACCCATCTGTATGCCATGAAACTTCACGTCACATGTACATACATACAGAGGGTGCATGTTGAGCCTTGTAATGTACATGTATTAAATGTAGTGGTGACTCACATGGTCAGGTAGCATGCATCTGTCTAATGGTCATAATCAGCAGCTTTTTACCTGTCTGGTGCATGGTTTCCATCCTTCTCCCCCCCTAAGTATACTTACTATCCCTCCTACAGCCTAACCCTAACTTCCCAAAGCTTAACACTAACCTCCCCCCCCCCTCCCCCCGCAGCCTAAACCTAACCCTCCTTCCCTGCAGACTAACCCTAACCCTCTCTTCCCCGCAGCCTAACCCTAACCCTCTCTTCCCCGCAGCCTACCCTAACCTCCTGAGTGGTGCCTACACCTATCCTCCCCCAGCGGCCTAACCCTAGGAGTCCCAGGCATACTTATGGTCAGGATGTTAACAGTCTGTAATCTAGCACCGGGATTTTGACTGCCAGCATTGGCATGCTAACTGCATCCCATTGTAGCAGGGGAGTGGCTTTCCATGGGAAGCATTATCTCTGCTACTGCAGATGGACTGGCAATCCCAGGGGGAGAAAACACCTACCATTGGACTGCCTGCCCCTCAAATTGATCAGTGTAAGCCAGCGATGTAGTTTTTATCACTTAAAGTGTTTTAAATTATGCAAGTTATATGCACACTTTGAGTGAGAAAGATGCTCAGCGTGTATGAGTCACATGGGACCAGGCACACAGAGAGGGACAATTTGGCACGAATTAAGCCACAGTAAAGAAATATACACCTGCATTTCCCCCAATGTCTTGAAATAACAACATGAAATTGTGGTAGATGTAAAAACTGCAATATGGTGGTGAAATGTCCACTATGAAAATAAACAATGGGCCGTGGGCAGAGCCGCAATGATAGGGACAACCAGAACTGATTTCCTGGGCCCAGACAGAGGGAGGGGGCCTGGCTCTGCAGCTGTGGGTGAGGGCATAATTGTATAGAAAATGTCCTCAAGAAAATGGCCGCCATCATGGTGGAAATAAAACAACTGACAATATGGACTAAATATTACATGGGAACACAAGTAGCATCATGTTTAACAGCAGTCAGAGAGAGGCAACATTATGTCTGCATGATTGAGGCTTACCATTAGCATACTGGGAAACTCTGGCTGACAGCAGTGAGGTATGGCTAAGGTACAGTATATAAATATATGTGTGAGAGGGAGGTGGCTGAGGTACATGTGTGTGACAGGAAGGTGAATTGGGCAGGGCTGGGGAGTATGTGTGAGTGGGAGATGGCTGGTGCAGGGCTGGGTATATGTGTGTGAGAGGGAGGTAGTTGGTGTGTGTGTGTGTGTGTGTGTGTGTGTGTGTGTGTGTGTGTGTGTGTGTGTGTGTGAGACGTGGAGCTGCCATGAGAGTATATATCATACTGAGGTGGCTGAGGCAAGGCTAGGGTATCTATATATGTGGCTGTCGGGATCCCGGTGCTAGGCTTGTGAACCTTGTCGAGATGCTGGTGCCAACATTCCAAGCAGTGTCGGGATTCCAGTGTCGGCATTTCAACTGCCAGGGATCCTGCCCACCAGGATCCTGACCAGATCCTGTATGTCACTAAGAATATAACCTGGTGAACAACAGGAAGTACCTTTTGGATCTCACTGTCACACACCTGTACGCAGTAAGTTCAGCACTGCTAATATTTTCTAGGTCAATCATTTTTCTCAATCAGCTATTGACTGGAACCTTTGTGTTCCCAAAATTTAGAAAAATGTAATTTTATTAAATTATAGGATATTACTTCATTTGGCAAATAAGCAGTGGTTGCTGCAGGTATGACACTTACAGTAGGAGGGGAGAGATCTCAAGAAGCCAATCCATCCCATATATTTAGGCATTTTACACCTGCACTCTTAATGCAAGGAAGTCCAATTATAAGGGCTGAATTCAATTAGCGCAGTTAACTACCATAGGCTAATTGACCTCCGGGTCCAATTAGCCCCAAAGCCAGAAGTTATCAGCGAATTCTCTTTCACCTGCCTCAGCAGCTTGTCAAAAAAATCCAGATACTGTAACTAGCTGATTAACAGGTGCATTGACCCTTTTAACTCCCAAATTCACAAACTTTCTGCAAATTCTGTTTGTTAACACCCATTAACCCATGTTAGTTCCCATTAACACGCTAATTTACTGGTCTTTAAGGCTGTCAGGTGAATAAAAGAGTGCAATTGAATAGCCACAGGAGTTAAGGCAAAGGCTACCTACCTCCCTTTTTCACCAGTGAAAAGTTTTCATGGGTATTTGAATTCCCCATTTAGCCTCATAAATCTATTAAAGGTGAATGTATTATTAAGTAAGTGAGGGGCAGATGTATTAACCTGGAGAAGGGATAAGGAAGTGATAAACCAGTGATAATGGTGCAAGGTGATAAAGGCACCAGCCAATCAGCTCCAATATGTAAATTAACAGTTAGGATCTAATTGGCTGGTGCCTTTATCACCTTGCACATATAGTAACATAGTAACATAGTATCTAAGGTTGAAAAAAGTCAATTTTCCATCGGGTTCAACCTATTTGTGGTCTCCTATGCACGATTATTTTGTATAAAATTTTGACTGAAGTTGCTGAGTGCCGTTCCGATTAACCCCTCTTTTTTATAATAACCATAGTGCGTGACTATGCCCCGTAACCCTGGATATCCTTATCCATTAGGAATTTATCTAACCCATTCTTAAAGGTGTTGACTGAGTTGGCCATTACAACTCCCTCAGGCAGGGAATTCCAAACACGTATCGTCCTTACCGTAAAAAAGCCTTTACGCCGTATTGTGTGGAATCTCCTCTCCTCTAACCTGAGCGAGTGTCCATGAGTTCTCTGTGTTGATCTAACCAAAAACAGGTCCTGCGCAAGATCTGTATATTGTCCCCTTATATATTTGTAAATGTTGATCATGTCCCCTCTTAATCTCCTCTTTTCCAGTGTAAACATTGCCTAGTCTTGCAAGCCTTTCCTCGTATTCCAGCGTCTCCATACCCTTAATTAGTTTGGTCGCCCGCCTTTGAACCTTTTCTAGCTCCAGGATATCCTTTTTATAGTAAGGTGCCCAGAATAGTACACAGTATTCAAGGTGTGGCCTCACAAGTGATTTATATAACGGGAGTATAATACTCTCGTCCCTAGCATCAATTCCCCGTTTTATGCATGCTAATATCTTATTAGCCTTCTTTGCTGCAGTCCTACTTTGGGTACTACTGCTTAGTTTGCTATCTATGAGGACACCTAAGTCCTTTTCCAGTACAGAATCCCCTAATTTTACCCCATTTAGTAGGTAGGTGTTATTTTTGTTCTTGTTACCACAGTGCATTACCTTTCTCTGTATTGAAGCGCATTCTCCATTTCGCTGCCCAAGCTTCTAATTTAACTAAGTCATTCTGAAGCGACTCAGCATCCCCCTCCACATTTATAACTTTACACAAATTGGTATCATCTGCAAAAATTGACACCATGCTCTCCAGACCTTCTGTTAGGTCGTTAATGAAAATATTGAACAATAGCGGTCCTAATACTGAGCCTTGCGGCACACCACTTAGTACTTCAGTCCAAGTTGAAAAAGATCCATTAACCACAACGCGCTGTTCCCTATAATCTAACCAGTTTTTGACCCAAGTGCATATTGTGCTTCCTAGCCCTGATTCTTGTAGCTTGTAGATAAGTCTCATGTGTGGTACAGGGTTTATCAATTCCTTATGCCTTCTCCAGGTTAATACATCTGCCCCTGAGTCTTAAATTCTTTCTATCTGAGCAGGTAGCCCAAGGGCTGCTCCATGCTGTTTCTGTTCCCATGTTTCTCTAATGCGCCCCACACACAGGGCGATGTTGCAGGGCGATATGAACGTTCTCGTTCATTAATGGATGAGAAATCATTCAAGTTGCTCAGTGTGTATGCATCAACAATGAACAATGGCCCTCATTCCGAGTTGATTGCTAGCTGCCGTTGTTCGCTGCGTAGCAATCAGTTAAAAAAATGGCAAAACTGTGCATGCAGCGCAAAGCGCACGGTGGCGTATGGGTACAATGGCCATCGTGGTTTTGCACATGTTCTAGCAATGCTTTCAGTTGCACTGGCAGTCGCAAGGATATTGACAGGAACTGGAAGTTTCTGGGTGTCAACTGACCGTTTTCTGGGAGTGTTTGGAAAAACACAGGCGTGGCCGGGCGTTTGCTTGGCGGATATCTGACATCATTACTGTGTCACTTATCGCAGCAATCATCGCACATAATAGGTAACTACAGGGTTGGTCTTGTTCTGTACAAAATGTGTTTGCAGCCGCACTGCTGCACAGGCGTTCATACTCATACACTCCCCTGTGGGCGGCGACTATGCATTTGCACGGCTGGTAAAAGTTGCTAGCGAGCGATCAACTCGGAATGAGGGCCAATGTGCGGCCCTGTGGTCGTTCAGCTTTAGTTTTTCTTCGTTTTGCAATGCAAGTCAATTTGGACGATATCGAGATCGATCATCTTCCAAATTGCTGCCGTCACCCAGTGTGTAGGGTGCAATAGTCCCAGCTAAAATCTGGGGGCGAGTGTGAGTAGCAATGCCAATCACAAGCTTTAATCAAGAAAATTATTCAAATCAATTTTTCATGTTTATTTCACAGTAAATATGACCTCAGGAACTAGGGTTTCCAGACATCCTATGGAGAAGGTTGATAAAATGTAACTACTAAATAACAGTTCATCGTTACGTAATTTTTTTACAAAATACTATTTTATTATTATTTAAATAGAGAAAAGAATCATCATTTTTTTTGCATGCATTATTGTATGTTATTCACTACACTTTCTCTAATGGTGAAAGCTGAAAAGAAAAGGTTACCGTAGCTGAAAATAGAAAAATTATGTTACAAGTTGTTCAAAATTTCATTAGAATTAATTTTATTGCTTGGGTCCAATTCAATTTGTGGAAATAAAAATGTTTGAAATGTACAATCAACAGCTTATTATGAAAACGGGTTGTCGAAGTGAAACATACACAATTTGCATATCTGGATGGAGAAAATGTTTCTGAGATAATAAATCACTTTTCTATAAAGTCCTAAATTACTCACTCAATCACATGACTCGACAGCACAACAAAGAGTTTTTTTTTGTACAGCCGCAGAATGAAGACGTTTTTGGAACCTACCAAAGAAATTTCATGCTGTTTATTAAAATTACAGTTTATCAGTTGTAGAGTGATCATTTTGTTCATGCTCAACAAGCAGGTCACTAGGTAATGAGCCTGCAAAATTTACATAAATACTTTTTTGTAAATGAAAAAAAAAAGACAGAAATTCAATTAAATTAAAGGCAGAGTTTATTAATACAACTAAAAATAAAAAAAGATGTTTGATTTTGCCTTTTGTGCTATTGGTGAACAGTTTTACGTGGCACCTGGTCTTTTTGTCATTCGATTGCCAATTAGACGCATGGGTAGAGTAATCTCACAGATATCTCTCTCCCCATGTGGCCTTTGGAGGTGGAATAAGGTTGAATTCATTTGTGAAAATAGCTAAGGAAAAACTGAATTTTAAGTTGGGTTTGGCTAGGCTCTGAGCAAATTATTGAATTCAAAAATTATAAATGTGTGCCCATTTTACCAGACATCAGACTGAAGTACTGGAGTATGCCGGTGCTATATCAATGATGATGATGATGATAATAATAATAATAATAATAATAATAATAATAATTATTATTATTATTATTATTATTATTAAAAACATAGTTGTTCAAATAACTGCCATGCACACAGCAGCAGGAACTTACTATATTGATCTTAATTTGATTAGCTTCTATGAGATAGTAAGTGACAATCTTGACCGGGGTTACGCAATAGATGTGATTTATCTGGATTTTGCAAAAGCTTTCAACACAGTACCTCGCAGGAGGCTGATTTTCAATTTAAGGGAGCTTGGCATAGGAGACACTATTTGTTCATGGGTGAGTAAATGGCTTGATAACAGGAGGCAGCGAGTGGTGACTAATGGGATGTTTTCTATCTGGGCTAAAGTAATTAGTGGAATACCGCAGAGTTCAGTGCTGGGGCCACTATTGTTTAATATATTTATTAATGATTTAGGAGAAGGACTAGAAAAAGCACAGTGCAGACAATACAAAAATATGTAGGGTAATCAAGTCAGATGTGGATGTGGAGTCTCTTCAGAGCAATTTATTTAAACTGAAAGTTTGGGCAATGAAATGGTGTATGAGGTTTAATGTGGAAAAATGTAAAGTTGTAAAGCACTTTGGGACTAAGGATAAACATGCAACCTACCATTTAAATGGGGAAAAAATAGGGGAAACTGTATTAGAAAAAGAATTTGGGGGTGTTCATTGATAGTAGATGTAGCGGCAACACACAATGTCAAAGTGCAGCAACAAAGGCAAATAAGGTGTTAGCATGCATCAAAAGGGGAATTGAGGCAAGGGATGAGAGTGTAATCCTGCAACTGTACAATCATTGGTATGGCCGCATCTTGAGTTTTGTTTATAATTCTGGGCACCACACTATAAAAAAGACATATTAGAACTTGAAAAGGTTCAGAGGTGAGCTACCAAATTGATTAAGGGGTTGGAACACTGGACTATGAGGAAAGGCTTTCTAGGTTGGATATGTTTACACTAGAAATGAGATGACTAAGAGGAGATTTGATTAATATTTACAAATATATAAATCAGCAATATGCGGAGCTATCATGTGAATTGTTTACTAAAAGACCTCTACAAAAAAATGTGCGACACTCGCTAAGGCATGAGGATAGGAAATTTCGTACTCATCGCGTGAAGGGATTCTTCACTGAAAGGGCAATACGAATATGGAATACACTGCCAGAGAAGGTTGTAATGGCGGACTCAGTTAATGCAATAAAAAAATAGGTTAGACAAATTTCTAATGGAAAAAGACATATGGGCAGTACGGATGGTGTAATGGTTAGCATTACTGCCTCACAGCACTGAGGTCATGGGTTCGATTCCCACCATGGCCCTAACTGTGCGGAGTTTGTATATTCTCCCTGTACTTGTATGGGTTTCCTCCGGGTACTCCGGTTTCCTCCCACAATCCCAAAAATATACTGGCAGGTTAATTGGCTCCCAACAAAAATTAACCCTAGCGTGACTGTGTCTATGTGTACATGTGATAGGGAATATAGATTGTAAGCTCCACTGGGGCAGGGACTGATGTGAATGTGCAAATATTCTCTGTAAAAGTTCTGCGGAATATGTGTGCGCTATATAAATAACTGATAATAAATATGAGGATATAGTCTTTTACCTAAATAGAATAGGGAATGCAATACACTTCAGGTTGATCTCTATGGACTACTAGTCTTTTTTCAACCTCACCGACTATGTTACTATGTTACTATCTTGTGATAATCAGTGACCTGCCCACTGGTGTGATTGTGTTAGTGTGGACAGCATGTGACATGGCCAGTGTCATGATGTGAGGACTGATTTTGAGGCTGCAGGAAGCCACATACTGAGAGTTATATAGTGGAAGGAGCAGGGTCCCCAGCAGCACAGAGTATATCAGGAGATGAGCAATGTGTTAGTGAGGACAGGGCTGTATGTGAGAGGGGCAGTGACATGTTGTGAGGAGGGGTATGGAGGCAGCAGGAAGCCACATACTAAGAGTTATATAGTGGAAGAAGCAGGGTCCCCTGCAGCACAGAGTATATCAGGAGATGAGTGATGTGTTAGTGAGAACAGTGCTGCATGTGGCAGGCACAGTGACATAATGGGGGAGGGAGATGGAAGCAACAGGAAGTATTGGCAGAACATATGTTGATATAGGTGACTGACATGCTGCAGAATTTGGGGTGCAGAGTGCAGGTAGCAATAAGATCCATTTTACAGACTGGGGGGTGTCACCCCCATTGGGAGGCATGTCTGGCCCAGGGTATGGGTCTTTGAATGTTTACCTATTAGAAGCGGCTGACCGGATCCAACGGCCAGTCTAAGTAAGCTTTGCCTTATACACACTGACCGAGGGCCGCTACCATTGTGAGTCACAACAGCTGCATCAGTTGTGATGGTGACATTCTCAGATGTCGCAGTCACACTCGAAACTCGCAGATGCATGCAAGAGGCGTCTATCTCCTACAGATGACTCTTGTTGCATTTGCACTTTATTTGCAAGGAATTGCGCAGACACTTCCCTGCTGCTATGCAATATTTTACAAATCAGAATCTGGCCCGAAGAATATAAAGACAACCTGCCAATGAATATAAAGACAACCTCACCATGCAACTAAAATGGGGCATGGCCTACATCACAAAACATACCCAGAAAGACTCAAAAATCTCAACATGTATAGTTTGGAGCAGAGAAGGGAAAGGGGGGACATGATAGAAACTTTCAAATATATCAAGGGTTTTAACAAAGTCCAGGAGGGAAACATTCTTCAGATGTAGAGAAGCAATAGGACACGAGGACATGCACTGAGACTGGAGGGGGGGAGGTCCAGGGGTAATTTGAGAAAAAATTACTTCATAGAAAGGGTAGTGATCAAGTGGAATAGCCTCCCATCAGAGGTGGTAGAGGCTAAGACAGTAGAGCAATTTAAACATGCATGGTATAGACATAAGAATATACTTACAAAGAAATAAAGATCAAATAAGTTTTGAGATAAAAATATGGTTAAAAAAAGGGCAGACTAGATGGGCCAAGTGGTTCTTATCTGCCGTCAAATTCTAAGTTGGCTAGCCACAGTGTGGGAGGAACAGGCAATTGGTGTGATTTGTCCAATTAGGATCTAGCAGGGTATCACTGAGATCAGTGACACCAGGTGCAATGGAAAGCCCAGCAGCGCATAACGAAGGTATGCCCGCCTGAAAAAAGGGTGCCGCATTGAAGGGAGGTGGCATAGCCAGGATAATAGGAAAAGTCACTCAGCCTTGAATGGGTGGTAACAAACATAAAGTAAAGGGTCACATAACAGATCCTAAGAGCAGCACAAGTAGATTAAATGACACAAAGGTGAAATCTGACATAAAACCGTGTTCAAAATAATGGGTCCTGCAAAAAGCAGGATGGTTGGAAGAGTTGCAGAAAGAAACTATGTGCTATATTGAGGAAAATCTACATTAATGGGGTCAGTATGAGATCCTGGCATATGGTAACCCTGCGAAATACTGACACCAGGATCCCGAAGTTTAAAATAGCAACAGGGGTGAGTAAAGGGTGTTCTACAATCTACTCATGCCCCTAAACCTTCCTGCAGCCTAACCCTAACCTCCCCCTTTGTGCCTAACCCTAACCCCCTCAGAGGTACCTAAATTTAACCCCCCATCCCTGCTACCTAATCCTAATCCTCCCGCCCTGTGCCTAACCCTAACCCTCCGAGGGGGATGCTTAACCCTAACCACCCTTCCCGAAGCCTATCCCTTACCAACCGGGATGCAGCCTAACCCTAACCCCCTAGATGCTGTCTAAACCCAACCCCCCGTGGTTTACCTCTGCAGCGCCATGGTATCCCCTCGTTCGGGATCCCAGTTGCCAGGATTCCAGCAACGGGATGTTATCCCCTTTCTGGAAGCTGGTGTCGGCATTCAGACTAGTGTTTGGATACCAGCGTCAGTATTCTCGACAGCCGGGATCCTGACTGCTTCCCACATTAACAGGTCCAATACCACTGAACTTCTACATGCATTGTTTTCCGTAATCTGCAAGGTTCTGCCAATTATTTTGCATCAAACAAGAGTATTATTGGTTGACATGCATTAGGTCGACATGGTCAAAAGGTCAACTTTCTCATACTTTACCATCCGTGTGAACTATAATTGGGAATAGTAACCGGTGCCGAGCGCATCGGTTATGGAGGGAAATACCTTGCCTTCGCTCGCCATGCAAGGCAACGTTATGCACTAAGTGGGGTTCCCAATCATATTCCAGAGTAAACAACAGAAAAAAACTACGCCTCCTTTTGGGGTCGAACTACACACTGTCGACCTTTTTCATGTCGACCCAATGATCCATACCCATCAGCGATGATGATCACAGCCACATACTGCCTCTAATTAACCAGCAGCTGTACATTATTTCTGGTTCACTGCTGACTGTGAATTAAAGGCAGCTCACATCCAGTGTAACTAGCAGAGTCTGCCTGACCGAGTCCCAAACTGAGACAAAAGCACAAGAGGCGGGATTCCCTGTCACAGAGCACAGGCTGCTGTGTGCTGCCCCCACCAAGGTACATACACCCTGTGCTCTGCACCAAGCAGGACAAACTACTTGTATCTCTTTCACCCACTGCCTCTCCCTGTCACCCACTGCCTCCCCTTCACTCATTGCCTCTCCCTGTCACCCTCTACTTTCCACTGTCACCCTCTGCCTCCCCTTGCCTTCTTTTGTCACTCTCTGCCTCTCTATGTCAACATCTGCCTCTCCCTGTCACCATTTTCCATATGGCAAATTATATTTTAGCATCTGGGCCCACCACTCACAAGTTCCGCCATTGTATGTAATGTATATTTAGCAATATACTGTATATTCAGCCATACATTGCATGAAATGAAATCTAAGGGTCCAATTGATTACAGGCAACATAGGATTGCATGTCTTCAGGTGAGGTATGGTCCCTATAGTGGCGTGAGGTAAAACGCACAATGAGGGGCGATGTAGGGTTCCACTGCCAGCAGTCATATGCTGTCTCATTCAAATGAATCACCCCCTTTGTGTATTGTACTCTAGTCTTTTATAATCTTGCATGTGTTCTCTGCAATCTTTGCAATTGTGCCAGTGATATAATAATGGTTGAACTATTCTATATGATGTCATTAGTGATGTGAATGCTGTTGTATTTAAGCATAGTCAACACAACTTCTAATTTGATTTCAACTACAGTATATAGAACCCACCATAATAAAAGTATAATTTTCTGGACATATGTATTTTATATATATGGTTTCGTGTAAGCATATTCATTTATCTCATGCCCTTTTGTTAATGAAAATGACAGAACAACGCAGAGATTTTGGAATAAGAACATTAATGTTAGTCTTGTAAATGACTTACACATCATCTTAAGAAGTGGAAATATACAGTTCCAGGTGGAATATTAATGGGTTCTACAATTCTCATGCAGAAACCGCATGTGTCGTCTTTGGCAAGGTCATTCTAAACTTTGGGTATGGAATACATAAATGACTGTCATGCAACTTTGATCTGCCCCAGGGAAGTGTTAACCTACAGAGGACTCTTTCAATTTAATTTTTTAACTTTAACATTTATGATTAAACTTATCCACAATGTTCTGATTTTTATTACTGCAATTTAACTTTCCATTTCATCTTAGCAGTGTGGACACAATATTTTAACAGTATCTTTTCCATTGTGTAAGTAGCAACCTATACAGTATATAAGTACATAGCAACTTTATGATCATACAAAATGAATTTATATTCTGACATAATAGTAGTAAAAATAAAAGGAATCATTATAATATCAATAGTTTTAATTACTTGCACAATATTCTTATACTGCATATGCAGTATGCAACAGAACTGAGATATGGAAAATGCTGCTACTTAATTACGCTAGTAAATGTAGAGGTTACATTAAAAATTACCCCCCCCCCCCATTCCCCACACCCACCTTCTAACCCTGATCTATTGTCACCCTTCTTTTGTTTTCTTTCTTTTTCTTCTTGCTTCTCAGTTGATGTATGTAATTTGTCAATTTTCATACAACCTTCATGATTGATATTCCATTTATTGATAGTTGATTTGTCTCTATGAATCACTTTTGGAAGATGCCTGAGACATTTTCGTACAAGCATGTGGACAATTACTGATGGTTTTTCAATCGTCTTGTTTCAGTTGCCTGTTCTTTTTCGATGTACACAACAATGGGGGTCATTCCGAGTTGTTCGCTCGCAAGCTGCTTTTTGCAGCTTTGCACACGCTAAGCCGCCGCCTACTGGGAGTGAATCTTAGCTTATCAAAATTGCGAACGAAAGATTAGCAGAATTGCGAATAGACACTTCTTAGCAGTTTCTGAGTAGCTCCAGACTTACTCGGCAACTGCGATCAGTTCAGTGCTTGTCGTTCCTGGTTTGACGTCACAAACACACCCAGCGTTCGGCCAGACACTCCTCCGTTTCTCCAGCCACTCCCGCGTTTTTCCCAGAAACTGTAGCGTTTTTTCACACACACCCATAAAACGGCCTATTTCCGCCCAGAAACACCCACTTCCTGTCAATCACATTACGATCACCAGAACGAAGAAAAAACCTTGTAATGCCATGAGTAAAATACCTAACTGCATAGCAAATTTACTTGGCGCAGTCGCACTGCGGACATTGCGCATGCGCATTAGCAACTAATCGCTCCATTGCGAGAAAAAAATAACGAGCGAACAACTCGGAATGACCCCCAATATTTGTAAGTCTCCTTGGATTGTATTTATCACGGATTGTATCTTTTGTTAAAACTCAATAAAAAAGATTTAAAAAAAAAATGATTATGCAAATGGAAGATGATGCACAGTTGACCGCAATTCAGTTGTGTGTCTGTATCTTTTGTGGTTCGTACTGCGCATGTTCAGGAGCTGAGCGTATGCTGAATCATAAACAACTTAATTGCATATCCACTTACAGTGGATGGGATGTCACTACTTTCTAATGGATTGTTCACGCGTAGACTGTTTAGTAAGTACCTGTTTATGGACCTGCGGGCTATGTGGAACTGTGTGTACATGAAAATATGCCCATTTTATATGGTTATTTGGCACCAGAGATTATTATCAGTACTTATCATCAATTAGTACTGGCAATGATGATGTTTGTGGAACCAGGTAAACAAACATGAACAGGTTCGGCTGCAGAGATTTGTAGAACTGCATAGGGGACAATATTTATGTAAAGGTCTTTCCAGGCAATATGGGGGCACTTACAATGGACTTTCATTCAATTATGTCTTAATTTACTCCTTTGTATTTGTTTATATCCGAAAAAATGTACATGACTGATGATATAACTAATGTGTTCAATAGAATTAAGTCTAAGTTCAACAATAAATACTTTTCAATGAGTTTTATAGTAGAGATGTGCAGGTTCGGTTCCCTGAGAAATAAACCCTACCGGACTTCACTACCCGAGCCCGGATCTGAGCCCAGCTCAGGTTTTCCCACTTGACTCAGAAACCAGAACGAGGCAAAACATCATCATCCCGCTGTCGGGTTCTCAGGGACTTTAGATTCCATAAAAGGAGCCACACATCGCCACCATTTTTACTCCGGCATTGGAGAGTGTAGCGAGAGGACATGTCTCCGTCCTCAGTGTCTGTGCGGGAAAGTGGGGTGGCAATTCCAGTGCTGTCTTGTGCTGCTCAGTCCAGTGTAGTGTCTTATGCTGCATCAGTTCAGTCACAGTGATGGTGTCCTCTGCTGCCATGTGTCCAGTGTAGCTGTATAAATCCAGTGCAGTGGTGCGGTGTTGTCCTGCATCAGTACAGTGGTAGTGTCTTGTGCTGCATCAGTCCGGTCACAGTGGTAATGTCCTCTTCTGCCATATATCCAGTGCTGCTGTACAAGTCTAGTGCAGTGGTGCTGTGTTGTCCTGTATCAGTCCAGTGGTGGTGTCTTGTGCAGCATCAGTCTAGTCACAGTGGTGGTATCCTCTGCTGCCATTTGTCCAGTGCTGCTGTACAAGTCTAGTCCATTGCAGCGGTGCTGTGTTGTCCTGCATCAGTCCAGTGGTGGTGTTCCTGTGCTGCTGTATAAGTCCAGTAGTACTGCCGTATATGTCCAGTGATACTGCAGTATATGTCCAGTGGTACTGCCATATAAATCCAGTGGTACTGGCGTATAAATCCAGTCCAGTGATACTGCCGTATATGTCCAGTGATACTGCCACTTAATTCCAGTGATACTGCCGTATATGTCCAGTGGTACTGCTGTATAAATCCAGTGGTACTGGCGTATAAATCCAGTCCAGTCCCCTCATCAGGCTTTTGCAAAAGCAGCTGGAGAAATTGAAGGAGGAGCTAAGGCTAAAGGATTCCGCTAAGTATGTGAGACTTGTGGATGGAGCCCTTCATTCATTCGAACCATGCAAAAGCATTGCCACCGTGCAGTTCTTTTACATGTCTGTGGGTGGGGCAGAACCCGGCATGCAGGGCGAACTTGCCCTGTGCTGGGCTTCCCCCCCCCCCCCCCCCCGCATGTCAGAGAAAATGATCATAGATGTGCGTATCTTCGCACATCTATGATCAGGCCTGAATTACCCCCTTATTCTTTATCCACTTTATCTATCTCCAAGGCTTAGTATATCTGCCCCTTAGAAGTCTATTTGTCATTGGTGTCTGGGTTCTGTATAATCATTCTGTACTGCTGCATATCACAGTGTTACATTATGCTATTGAACATGCTTTTACTAATTATACACTTTAGCAGGCATCCTAGTATTGCTGCAAAAGGAGCAATTGATTATTCACTTCATTGTCTATCTACTGGGGCTGCATGGCCTATGTCTGCAGTCATAGCCTGATCCAATATTATCTGATAGCCATTACTCAGAGAAACCTCTAAGGATAGTTAGACTATGGGATTCTCTGGCAACGGAAGTGCATATGGACAATTTTTAATTGGGTTTAAAAGAGGACTTCATGACTTTGTAGCCAGAAATGTCATCACGAAATGACTACTACAGTGCACTAGTGGGTTGACTGATACAAGTAATACATCTGACTGCCATTTGCTGTGTGGCATCAGGTATTTTTCCTGCACTGATCCGCAATTTAGTAACTACCTTTCTCATGGGGGTATTGTTTTATTTTCCACTTGCTCATCACAGCTGGGGGCGTATGTTACATATGAACTTGATGTACCTTTTTCATTTTTAATCTTTACTAAGTACAAAACAATGTATTTCACAGCAGGGGAGGGCAAACATATTAGCAGAAGATCTTATTGTTTCTACGAGGAAATAAATATTTTAGTATTCCAATTTAGCATGCAACATTAAACTTTATTAAATTATGTTTTGAAAAACTTGCTTTTTTTAGTTTTACTATAAAAGTACTTGTTTAAGGATAGAAATTGAATCTTCTGCCTGCATGCAGGTATGTATATCAAGATGGTTCTGCACTAGGCTGATGCATGGATAAAGAGTGTTGGTAATGGGTGTTCTGGGATTAGGCATGTGGGAATGGAATACTGAATATTTGCTGTTGCAAATTTAATTTGCAGGCCAAGCACCCTTTCCCACAAGGCCATGCCCCCTTTTAAGGTGCACACAACATCCATTAAATGTACTAAGGCCCTCATTCCGAGTTGATCGCTAGCTGCTTTCGTTCACAGCGCAGTGATTAGGTAAAAAAATCGAAACTTCTGCGCATGCGTATGATGCGCTGTACGCATGCACGCACGACATACTTTCACAAAAGCCAATGCAGTTTCACACAAGGTCTAGCGACGCTTTTCAGTCGCACTGCTGATCGTTGAGTGACTGACAGGAAGTGGGTGTATCTGGGTGGTAACTGACCGTTTTCGGGGAGTGTGTGTAAAAACGCAGGCGTGCCAGATAAAAACGCAGGAGTGGCTGGGGAAACGGGGGAGTGGCTGGCCGAATGCAGGGCGTGTTTGTGACGTCAAAACAGGAACTAAATAGTCTGAAGTGATCGCAAGGTAGGAGTAGGTCTGCAACTACTCTGAAACTGCACAATTTTTTTTTGTAGCAGCGCTGCGATCCTTTCGTTAGCACTTCTGCTAAGCTAAGATACACTCCCAGAGGGCGGCGGCTTAGCTCTTGCACTGCTGCTAAAAGCAGCTAGCGAGCGATCAACTCAGAATGAGGGCCTATGTAACACCAACCTTTTTGATACCACTATTTCCATGAATGGACTTTTTATCACAGGTATATATATATACAGTGCATTTGAAAAGTATTCACAGCGCTTCACTTTTATCACATTTTGTTATGTTACAGCCTTATTTCAAATTGGAATAAATTCATTTTTTCTATCAAAACTCTACATTCTTAGTTTTTTTTAAATATATATTTATTGAGAGATATAAAGGAAAACATAAGTACATTATAGTTCAAGGCAGGTACATACAAAACAACAGGTAAAAAGATACAGTATATAGTTATAGATTACAATCCAGTAAACCCAACATGACACAATTAAATAAAGACCTTATCAAAACGGAGTCCCATTTTCCAATACATACTGTACATGTTCAATCGAAAAAGTTTCCTGATGTTATCTTTTTCTGTAATGGTCAAAGTAATGATGTAGGGCAGCCATATATCAAAAAACTGTGGTGCTCTTGATTCGACATCTACTGTAATGTACATTCCACCCATATGATACACATAAACTAGCCTGGGCAAAATACACGGCATGAAGTGTGGTCAGAGTGTGTCCATTTGGATAAAATAGTTTTTTTTAGCCGTAGCAGCGATCTTAGCTAAAAGAAGGCGTAAACCAGCTGTCAGTCTAGGAGTGAGGTATGGAGAGTAATTGTTCCACATGGCCCATGGCATAGTGACTGCAAATGGGATTCGTAAAGTAGTTGAAATATAAGTTTGTACACATACATCCAGAACTTCTGCACTACAGTACACATCCATAGACAATGGGTGATTCGACCTCAAGCAGAGAACATTTAAAACAATTGGAGTTGTTAGATATCCCAGTTATGTACCGTAATTTTAGGGTATAATAGGCCCTATGTAAAATTTTACATTTTTATATTGCATTTCTGCAAAAGAGGCCAAGACCAATTGTTTATTTAGTCGGACCGACATTCTAACCAGATCCTGTGAAATCAGGAAAAGAGTCTCGCCACCTTGTCAAGCCTGTAGTAACTGTTGATAAATCACTTTTTTTCCTAATGCGAACATATAACAAGGAGGTGGAGAGAGGCCTGCCCTTACGTGTGATTATTAACATATTTAATGTATTGTTCTTTTCAGCTGATGTAAGCTCAGTTATCAACTTGGAGATGCAACTATGCACTTGAAATTAAGCAAACATTCGAAAGCTGAGGTTAGGGAACAATTCCTTGAGTCGGAGTAAAGCAAGTATCGCTGTATAGTCCTCATTCAAAAACTGATAAACTGGATGCAAAGTGCAAACCATGGAGGTGTCAAGTTTTATAAACTACATCCGTTTTACTGTCTTGAAAATCACGATTATTAGCCAGTGGTAAAAAGTGGGAGCGAGTATTATTTCATTGAAACCTTTTACGAGAAGTGTGCCAGGCCATATAGGGGGTATATACAGTAGCAGGGGATTCCCTTTTATCTCCTGGGAGAGTAAAGATATTGGTGTATGTAGAAGTGCTACTAAAGAAATTCCGGTGATAAATGGCTGATCAAGGGTACGGTAAACATAATTATCTACGCCTCCCACCAAGTCCAGAGCACATCGTAAGTTAGAAGCAATAGCGTATTCTTGAATATTTAGGAGGTTAATGCCCCCCAACAACAAAGGCTGCTGTAATTTAACTAAAGAGAACTCCCTGGGGCATTTGCCCATCCATATAAACTTAGTAAGAGCTCTATTAATAGATGTTATATTTTGTTTAGTCAGGAGATAGGGTAGCATCTGGACTGGGTAGAGAAGTCGTGGGAAGGAGACCATTTCGAAACAGGTGACATCGATGAATGTATGACAACAGTAAATGTTGCCATTTATCAAAGTAATTTTTCATTTGATTAATAAAATAGTAGTAATTTGTTGAATATAAATCAGACAATTTTCTAGGAAATTGCAATATCTTTTGAAAATCAGTCAAAATCGTTTTCAAGCAAGGCACAGTCGTTTTTGGGTTACTCATGTATAATAACAAGTCATCTGCGAAAGCTGAGACCTTAATTTCCGTGTCCGCTAACTGCATCCCTTTCCATGTACAATCATTGAAAAAGGCACGAATTAACGGGTCTAAGGCCAAATTAAAAAGTAATGATGAAAGGGGGCAGCCCTGACGTGTTCCCCTAAATAATTGGAAACAAGGTGAATTTAAGCCATTGATTGTCAAGTGTGCTGTAGGGCTGATTATAACATTTGATAAAGATCTATAAAGCCTTTACCAAATTGCTGTATTTGAAGAACCCTGTGAATATGGGACCAGGAAACTATATCAAAAGCCTTATCGGTATCACAACTAACTATAATAGCTTCTATAGTGTTGAGTTGATTAATACGATGTACAGTATGGCTGCCACCAACATGCATATATTGTGCACGGAGGTACGTCCTTTAACAAACCTATTTTGTGCAGAGTGTAATATTCTTGGAAGAATGGATTGTGGACATTGGACCATCAGTTTAGTGAACAACTTTAAATCTTGATTCAGAAAGGAAATTGGTCTGTGGGATTGCACTTTCGTGGGGTCCTTCCCAGGTTTTGGAAAGACAACTATCCTGGCTTCATTAAATTCTGATGTTCGTAGCTGTGCTAAATTTTGCACAGCTACGATCATTCACACTGACATGCGGGGGGACGCCCAGCACAGGGATAGTCCGCCCCGCATGTCAGTGCCGCCCCCCCCCCCCCTTTCCCGCAGAAGTGCAGAAGTAGCTCCCGACCAGGGCAGCTTTAGCGTGCTGGCCGTGAGCTACTCGTCGCTCACCGGCCTGCAGCGGCTGCATGTGACGTCACACAGCCACCATCCAGCCCCTCCCGCCCAGCGACTGCCTTTGCCTCAGAGGCGATCGCTAGGCAACGATGGCTGGCATGCGCCGGCGCACTGCGGCGCCAGTGCATGCACAGTTCCGACCCGATCGCTGCGCTGCGAGAAACTGCAGCGAGCGATCGGGTTGGAATGACCCCCATTATTTGTAACAGCAGACACATATCAGTGCTACAAATACAGTATGTACAGAAATGAAAAAAAAAATATTTACGACAACACTTTTTAGAATAAGCTTGTTAAATAATTTATACAGGTTGAGTATCCCTTATCCAAAATGCTTGGGACCAGAGGTATTTTGGATATCGGATTTTTCCGTATTTTGGAATAAATGCATACCATAATGAGATATCATGGCGATGGGACCTGAGTCTAAGCACAGAATGCATTTATGTTACATATACACCTTATACACACAGCCTGAGGGTCATTTTAGCCAATATTTTTTATAACTTTGTGCATTAAACAAAGTTTGTGTACATTGAGCCATCAAAAAACAAAGGTTTCACAATCTCAGTCTCACTCAAAAAAGCCTGTATTTCGGAATATTTGGATATGGGATATTCAACCTATACTATCAACCTACACATTCAAACTGTTAAACCAGAGCACTCCTCTGGCTGAGCTGCATTCCACTTTGCAAATGAAAGATAATCTAAAGGATTATCGATTGTGAAGTACTTTAAAGTCTACTGTTTGCTAAACTAATCTAAAATGAATTTACAAATAAACCGACTGATCTATCAGTCAGCATTTTAAGCAGTGGATGGTTTGTAAAGTGGTGATGACATTTAAAGGTCCACTAAACCTTTAATGCAAATTGCTTTATAGAAGAGAACAAATAATTATGGGGCAGATGTATTAACCTGGAGAAGGCATAAGGAAGTGATAAACCAGTGATATGTGCAAGGTGATAAACACACCAGCCAATCAGCTCCAATATGTAAATTAACAGTTAGGAGCTAATTGGCTGGTTCATTATCAACTTGCACTTAACACTGCTTTATCCCTGGTTTATCACTTCCTTATGCCTTCCACAGGTTAATACATCTGCCCCAATATTTGCAAGTTAAGGTTTTCATCACAGGGAGAGATTTTTTTCCTATAGGACATTACGTTTTAGCTAACAGTTAACTACTATCTGTTCAAGGCCTGTCCCCAAGTGATGGTAATTAACTTATTAAATACTCACACAACACTAGTATCCAATAAAACCTATTATTTCCAATCAGGGGCACCACAACGTTATAGGGATGGGGGGGGCGTGGGGAAAAAACATTTGGCGCTCCCCAACAATTACACACATACACACCCATCCCCAACCCATGCGGTGAGCGTTTACCGGCGAATCACCGTGGAAACTTCAGTCCTACTTTGGACAGTCTGCCGCCGCAGTGTGTGGCCAATGTCCTGAGTCCTGGTCCGCTTTTCACACAGAGGCATTGCTGGGAGGAGGCGGGGATGTCACAGCAGGCTCAGCATGGGCACGCCTCCTCCCAGTAATGCCTCCGTGTGAAGAGCCGGCCAGGACACAGGACATGGGCAACACTCAGTGGTGGCAGACTGTCCAAAGTAGAACTGAAGGTTCCATGGTGATCGGCCGGTAAGCGCTCCCCCTTCCCAGTGCCTGCACCTCTGTCAAGTTTGGGGGGGCATGCTGCCCCCTTGCCCCCCCCCCCTATTCCGATGCCCATGTTTCCAATGAAACCAGTGCATGGGGTTATTCGGAACTCATCCTTTTTCAAAGTAATGTATGTTCTAAAAGCTAATTGCATTGTTGAACTCTGCAGTGACCTTCAAAAAGTTAAAATAAAGTAAAAAAACCTCTCAACTCAATATGATCACATATTGTAAATGTCCACACTTACATGTAAAGCATATTATTATTATTATTATTATTATTATTATTACTACTACTGGTACCTTTTTGCAAAAATCTAAACTTGTAAACAGCAGCAAGTATGACAAAATGAATTATGTTTCTTAGGTGTACTGAGCCCAAATGTAATGACAGTAAATTGAACTTGTTGTATGCAGTTGTTTCTACATTACAAGCAAACAGCCTACAGTATAAACTGCATGTAACAGGAATCATACATAATTAAAACACAAGGGGAATATGTAGTAGCCTGCATAGCCTGTGAGCTGAGCTGGATTAAGGGGGGGCACAGGGGGGGTAAGTACCCTGGGCCCCCCCTATTTCAAGGGGCCCTCCCAGGCTGAGCTACAGCAGGGATACAGCAGTAGCTCTCTGGCTTGTAGAGGCAACGCCTCATCCAAGCATCTCTGAGGAGAGATGGCCCCAGTGCGGAATAGGACTAGAAGGTGAGAGGAGACTGGACACAGTCAGACCTCTGACTGCTGCTGATAAAAAGTGCTAAATGTTAAGCAAGCAAGGTAGTCTGGACTTGGGAGAGGTGATCACCAAGCCACCAACTGCACATAGTGTGTGTGTTTTAGTCTGTAGTAGTGAGGTGGGGTATTTGCTAGTACATTCTCCTGCTACAGATAAGGAAGGAGGGGGGGGGGGTGCTGCAAGCATATCTTGAAGGCTTCCTCAGCTTTCTGAATGCATGTCATGCAGTGTGTGTGTGTGTGTGTGTGTGTGTCAGTAAGTGTGTTTATGTGAGTGTGTGTGTGTCAGTAAGTGGTGTCGGTAAGTGTGTGTTTCAGTAAGGGGGGTCTCGGTCAATAAGTGTTGCCTGTGTCATTAAGTGGCACCTATGTCAGTAGGTGTGATTGTGTGTGTCAGTAAGAGGTATCTGCATCAAGTAAGTTGTATCTGTGTCAGGGTGTTTGTCAGTAAAAATGTATGATAATGTGCCAATAAGTGGTGTCAGTAAGTGGTATCTGTCAGTAAGTGGGTCAGTAAGGGATGTCTCTATCAGTAAAGGGTGCCTATCAGTAAGTGTGTTTGTGTTGTGTGTCAGTAACAGGTATCTGTGTCAGTAAGGGATTTCTGCCAGCAAGTATACATTTGTCAATGTGCTATATGTGTCCATATGGGGTATCTGTAAGTAAGTAGTGTCTGTGTAGGCATTTGTGTCAGCAAGGGGTGTCTGTCAGTTAGGTGTGTCAGTAAGGGTGTCTGTCAGTGTGTCTGTGTCAGTATGATGTGTCAGTAAGTGTGTCTATGTCAGCGTGTCTGTGTTAGTAACATATGTCATTAAGTGTGTCTATGTCAGAGTGTCTGTGTCAGTAAGGGGTATCCATGTCAGTAAGGCAGTGTGTGTGTTTATGTTCAGCTATGGGGCAGTGTGTGTGTGTGTGTGTGTGTGTGTGTGTGTGTGTGTGTGTGTGTGTGTGTGTGAAACTGCATGCAGTTGAGGGAGGGGGGAACCAAATAGATTTCTTGCTTAAGGCCCCAATGATGTCAAAATCCAGCTCTGTATGTGTGTACAGGGAATTGCTGTTGAAGGAGGAAGATTACACAAACAGTGGGCATAACCAGGGGGTGGTGCTGACAAGAGGGGCGCCCCCCCCCCCCTTTGTTTAGTGTCCCAGGCCCCCCGAAGGCTTAACCCGGCCCTGTCTGCAAGGTGCATGCTGTTCAGGAGTTTCTGCAAGTCTGCCTGTATTGTGTTATAAATTATTTCCACTTTAAAAATATAGGAATTCCATCTGGAATCCATAGTGTTTATGCACCTATCACTATTCAAGTGCAGGTTGGAAAAGCTGGAATACCTGCACACATGCAAATGCATGTCGGCAAAGCTAGAATGAGGACCCATTCGTATGTCCACAAATACCTGTCCACAAAAAGAAAATGTCATCAACAAATCAGTAAACATAATACATTTTAAACAGCTACCTCTCTCTCTCTCTCTCTCTCTCTATATATATATATATATATATATATGTGTAATACCCCCGAGTATTACAACATGGGGGACCCCTTTTTTATATAGGTACATGTGTGGTTACACATATAGGGGTTCCCCTGAGTGTATATTGACCCCTTTCACTTCTATAGATTGCAGGGGTTCATCTTAGGTTTATTCACCCCTCATATTACAGTGGAACTACAAAGCCCATAATAGAATGCCTAGCTGAACTTTTACTGACCCTGTCAGCTTCTGATGGGTAGTTTGGCGCCACTACAGTGGAGATGTCTTCCCCCAGGCAAGCAACAGCCAAGCCCGGGAAGATTGTCCCCCACTGATTGGGCCCCCCCAGGTTGCAGGGAAGAAGGCACCTGGGGTGGTCTGTTGCTGGTGGAAGAGAGCCAGTGGGGACCCAAGACAGGGAAGGTCCAGAGGGACACAGACTGATATAAGCAGGTCCCCAGCATGGGAAGTATGGGAAAGAAAAAGCTGGAGCAGCACAGCCATGTAGTGGCCGGACCTGTGATGGTGAGGAGTGAGCCCAGGGCGGCAAGAGTACGTGACTGGGACCGGATCATTTACCTGCTGTGAGTGGAGCGCCGACTTCACCTGCTGATCTGAGACGGAGCTGCCCCACCAAGGTTCCAGAGGTCCAGAGTGCGGGAGAAGAGCCGGGAGCGTAGAAAAAGTCACCAATCCCAGAAGACGTCAGTTAGAAGAAAGGGCTGCCCACGACACTGCCGGACTCCATGGAGAAGTTATTGAGTTCTGTCAGAGAGGATCCATGCAGCGCTAAGCCAAGGAAGAAGTTGGAGGAACATGACCCCGTGGATGACCGGCATCCAGAGTGGAAGAAGCGGAGGAGCAGCGCCGACCACAGAGAAAAGCCACAGGCAGTGCGCTGGACGACCCCGGCTGAGAGGATCTGCGACAAGGACCCCAGGCAGCCAAAGACAGGAGCACCACGGCTGGAGCAGAGACCTCGTGATGGCGCAGAGACCAGGACCGGAGCAGAGGAGGACATCGCGAGGGGAGGATAAGTTCCAGACTGGGGAGGAGCATCTACCTGGTGGTGAAAGACGAAGCGACCTCGGAAGACAGTGGACCCCTGCCCCTGGTGGCGCAGCCTGGTGCAGTGCTCAGCATCCCGGGCAGCACTGAAGACGTGGAGGATCGGAGGTGGCAGAAGTGCTGCAGCGAGTGGGTGAGATCCAGCTACAACCCTTCCGCTGCCCCTGTAGTTAACCCTGCCGCTGCCAAACTCTGCATTGGGGGACATATTGTATAATGTGGATGGGCTCCCCTTAAGTGCTGTGCCCCTCAGGATAAGTTTAAAAGGGGGTAGGCTCCACTTATTTCATAGTGCCCGCAGGAGAAGTTTAATGGAGGGGGTGAGCTTTCCTCATGACCTCTGTGCCCCACAAGTTAAGTTAATTATGGGGAGGGCACCCCTCATTAGCTGTGCCCCTGCCTATGTATTATTTCCTAGTGAGGAAAAGTCATTAGGGGTTAGGCGCCCTTTTTCCAGGGCCAGTCAGTCATTGCTAGTGACAAGTATAAGTTTCCTTATATCCATCTTTCCTGTGACGTACCTTGCATTGTCTTGCTGTGTTTGAAATGCTAAAGCAGTGGCATCTTATTCTATGCATTTGTGGTTACGAATAAGAGAATATTAAGACACCGACAGGGTAATAGTGATGGTTATGAAGTACATGTATTTTATTTAATGCTAATGTGTTGGTTAAGCTTTAAATTGATCTAGAGCCAAGGAATTTCTGCTAAGTGATTGTGTTGCTGGTGATGTACTCTTAGAGCCTTCTTGTTTTATATCTGTGTGCTGATTCCTATTACAAAGTCGGGTAATTATTGCCTGTGTTATGCAAGCTCCACCCAGCAGTGCCTGTCAAAGCTAATATACTTGTGTACTTATTGCTATTACAAAGGCAGGTTATTATTGACTGTGTTATGCAAGCTCCGCCCAGCAGTGCCTGTCAAAGCTAATATACCTGTGTACTTATTGCTATTTCTAAGGCGGGTGATACGAGACTGTGTTATATATAGACGCCAGCTTGCTTACCTATTCCCGCAATTTACCTGCTTCATTACCAATGCTGGTTATACAAAGACTGTGTTATATAAAGACGCCAGTTTGCTTACCTGTTCCCGCAATTTACCTGCTTTATTATCAACACTGGTTATACGAGACTGTGTTAAATAAAGACGCCAGCTTGCTTACCTGTTCAGCAATTTACCTGCTTCATTACCAACGCTGGTTTTACATGACTGTGCTATATAGAGATGCCAGCTTACTTATCTGTTCCTGCAATTTACCTGCTTAGGTATCAACGCTGGTTATACGAGACTGTGTTATGTAAAGATGCCAGCTTACTTACCTGTTCCCGCAATTTACCTGCTTTATTATCAACGCTGATTATACGAGACTGTGTTATATAAAGACGCTTGCTTGCTTACCTATTCCCGCTATTTACTTGCTTCATTGCCAACGCTGGTTATATGAGACTGTGTTATATACAGACACCAGCTTGCTTACCTGTTCACGCAATTTACCTTCTTCATTATCAACGCTGATTATACGAGACTGTGATATATTAAGACACCAGCTTACTTACCTGTGTCCACAAACTCACCTGTCTACTTGCAATTTCAATTAGATTTCAATTAGTACATATCTAAGTTGCAAAAAGCCAAAACTGGCTTGTTATCTGTTTTACTTGCTAGCATTATCCTAAAGGTGTAATTCATTGTGCAAATATCTTGCTCTTATTACTTCTGTGACAGGCTGA